>NC_047532.1:64277017-64605741 GCF_012275295.1 Melopsittacus undulatus | reverse complement strand
GGCTGGATGTGGCGATGTACTCCAGAGCTCCTGCCCTCGCCTGCCTTCCTCCAGAAGCCATGTGGGCTGAAGTGCTTGTGGGTGAGTTGATGGTTCTTGAAGAAGCACCATCCCTCGACTGGTCGCACACCTCGTCCCGGGAGTGCCAGTGGTGCCCCTCAGTAGCCTGCGCACAACACCAAGTTGAGTGGGAGTGTTGGTTTTTGTGCCGTAGGGCAGTCAGCTCTGCAGAGGATATGGACAGGCTGGATCAATGGGCCGTGGCCAGTGGTATGATGTTCAACAAGGCAAATCCTGGGTCCTGAATTTGGTTGGGAGCATCCTGGCCTTTATCAGCCACCGTGTTGGCCGCAGGACTAGAGCCGTGATTGCCCCCCTGGACTGGGCGCCCCTCTCCAGCCCTGTGTCTGGAGAAGAGAAGGCTCAAAAGGGACCTTATTGTTCTCTACAGCTACCTGAGGAGGAGGCTGGAGCCAGGAGGTGCCTGGTCTCCTCTCCCAAGGAGCAAGGACATAAACCAAGAGAAATGGCCCCAAGCTGCACAAGGGGATTTTTTGACTGGAGATTAGGAGATCCACTTCGGGTGTATTCAGGCAGTTGGGGGCAGTGCTGGAGTCGCCATTCCTGGAAATGTACACATGCTGTGTAGACGAGGCCCTCAGTGCCATGGGTCAGTGGTGGCCTTGGGCAGTGCTGGGGAACATTTGGCCTTGATGATCTGAAGGTCTTTTCCAACCTGGTTGACTCTATGACTGCCGGCAGCAGCCGCTGTGCCCAGTGGCCATTGACACAATGGCTACCAACAGCACAAGCCTCGCTGGTCCTGTGGAGATGCCCGTCACCAGTTGGGGACTCGGTGGAATCAGTCACGGGCATGGGCATCTCCATGGCAACTGCCAGGCTTTGTGTGTAGGGAGGGTTCGGCATGGCCAGAGGCCATTGTGATGGGGTGTGACACGTTGGTGACCGTGGGGGTACATAGGAGCGAGAGCCCTGGAGTACCTCAGTTCCAGAGGAGCGGCCTCCCTCAGGAGGCAGCAATCCCCTGGAAGCCCACGGCAGTTTCAGCGTCCAGACGTGGAAGATGCCCGTGGGTAAAGAGGCAAAACGCCCGTTCCCCACCCGCTGAGGCAGGCCAAGCAAGCAGAGAAGGCACCAGGTGAGGACCAGGCAGGAGGGAGAGGCCGGTGGTGGGCCGGCTGCTCGAGATTGCCTCGGTGACAGGGCCAGGCTTGCCCACAGTGCACCGGGCCCCTGTGCCAAGGCAGCCACCTCCATCACAACCTTTTCCTCCTCTCCTGCCTGAGGTGGCCTCACAGGCAGCCTGAGAGCGCCGCAGGGCAGCCGAGCCAGGCGTCGTCCCACCATGGGATCACGCTGCCACGGGTGCCCTACCTGGAGAGGTTTCAGCCTGTCGCCATCCAGCAGGTCACAGGTAGGAGCCGCAGGGAGATGGGGCCAAACGTCTTCCAACCCCCGGGAGATGCTGACGGGCGGGCAGGAGGGTGCAAGGAGGAGCAAGCTGAGCCCCGCATGCTGTGCCCCACAGCCTGCCCTGGCGTGCCGGGGTGCTCTGGGCAGTGGGCGTGGGCTGCGGCGGCCAGCCCTCTCCCCAGCCGGCTCTGAGCCCTGCCCTGGGGCTTGCAGGGGAGCACAACTGCCTGAGCTCAGCCAGCTGGGATGTGGGCACAAGGGCACTGTCACACAGCCTCTCTGCTCCGCTTCTTTGCAGATGGGCAGCCTGGGGGCACCGAGAGTGGTGCTGCCCAGCCCCAGCGGGTTGAGACAGGAGCAGAAGCTCCGTCTGCCACCATTGATCACAATGGCACCGCGGCCGCCCCCTCGCTCAGAGAGAGCAGTCGGCAGCTGCCGCAGGCTGTCATCTGTAACACCAGCAGCCTCTGCAGCTTCTGGCAGTGTGAGGAACTCGGCTGTGGCAGCACAAGCAGCAACCAACAGCAGCTTCTCAAAACTGCTGCCCAGCTCCACCGTGTGCCCAGTTACGGCAGCAGAGTGCACGGCCAGAGACCTGTCAGCCTGCCCTGCACAGGTCCAAAGCCTCTGCTCCCACAGCTGAGAGCTCAGGCAGCATGAGCACAGTGCTGCAGAGTGTGCAGCACCGGGAGCCAGCGACGTCACCAGCAGCCAGTGGCATGGCAGGAGCCAGCACAAAGCAGGGCTGCAGGACACAAGCAAGAACAGACACTGTCCTGTGCAGCCGCAGCAGCAAGGGCCCAGCCACTCAACCAATACTCAGAAGCACTAGGCGAGCAGCAGAGCACCTGACAGCAATTCCAGCAGAACGTATCACTAGGTGCATCAACACCAAGTTCCTCAGTGTGCACTACAGGCCTGTTGCACAGCGCTTGCCCTCTCCGCCCAGCAAGATCAAGCCTTCGGAGCAGCCAAAAGAGGATCTGCCTGGTCAGAGCTCCTGAGAAAGAGGAGCACCAGGCACGTCTCCACTCCCATGCCACCGGCGTGGGCTTCTAATAACGCTGTCCAGAAGGAAGCAGCACCACAGAGACAGAGACATGGGCCTGCCCTGCAGAACATCAAAGTCCCGGATGCACTTGTGCAGGTCACAACAACATTCGAAAGATGAAGCTGCTGCACCTGCCTGTGGCTATGGTCCAGAGAACCAACAAGAAGCAGGTGGAACAGCAAGAAATAAGCCAGAAACTGCATTGATGTAGATGGCAGAGTTGTCACATGGCAGCACTTAAGGAAAATGAGTTTCCTGTGGCTGCAGAGACTGGGGAGAGGCAGCTGGCGACCTGAGAGTGTGTTCTCCTGTCCTGGCCAACTGCCACAGACACCGAGCTGGCAGTGCCTCGCCTGGTCGAGCTGCTGAGGAGAGCAGCACCGTGCAACTCTCACTTTGGTGGAACAAGAGCAGAGGGAGGCACCGGCACCACCTTCCCATGGCTTTGATAAGAGGAGGGCAGAAGAAGAGGAGTGGAGAAAAGTCGTTGGCCCTGCTCAGCCCCACTGCCTTGGACTTAGTTTATGCCAGGAAACAGACAGGTGGCTCTGTGATGGACGTTGTGCAACAAGGCTGCGGCTGGCCATCCGGGCAAGAGCTGAGCAGGAAAAGGAGCAGGAGGATGGCCCAAAGCCACGTGGATGTGTCAGTGGCACCAGTGATGCAAGGTAACGCTTGAGGACATCGAGAGTCCCTATGGCTGTACAGCGTCAGACAGAGCCCAGCTCAGCCCCTTTCACCAAAGCTGCAGATGAGGCTGGAGAAGTCATGGTTTCTCTCCCATGCCTGGAAGATTATCAACAGGAGGGCCGGCAGAGCTGTTGTCTCCCCAGGCACAACATGAGGAGGAAGTTCTGGCTGCAGTGACGATGATCCCTGGGGCAGGAGTCTGGGGATATCTTACCTTGCACCTGGAGCAGATGATGAAGAGAAGCAGCAGCTTCACCTTTGAGTCAGGGCTCGCAGCCCCAGGTGAGTGACACCCCTGTGAACCGGCATTGGGGGAATCCCAAGGTGCTGGAGGCAACCCCAGATCCCAAAAGTGCGTGTTGTCAGGGCATTGCTCGTGTTCCCTGTGCCTTCCAGCTGACATTCCTCCTTCACCCTGCCTGTGTTCTTGCTCTCCCATCCGGCACCCCTCCTCTGGAGGAAAGGCACTGAAGGAGGCAGCCCGTGATGGACCTCCCCAGTGAGCAGCCACCAGCATCAACCCCAGAGCCCAGGTGACGGCCAATGCACCACCCAGGCCTGGCGCTGGACACAGGTCTGCAGGGGAGAAAGCAGCCCACGGCACAGCACCCACAACAGCTACCTTCAGCCCTGATAGAGACACATCTAGGGAGAGCTGTCATCTCCTGTGTTCTGCTGTATGTTTACAGGAGGAGCCAGCGGCCTTCCCTGAGGAGAACGATGAGGAGGCCAAGCAGGAATTGGAATGTGTTAGTGACAAAGAGCTGTCCCAAGGGGAAGCCTCACCATGTACAACATCTGCGTCAGCCCTCTGGTGCCAGAGCTCTTCCAGGACGCCCGAGAAGACATCCGTCTGGAATCCAGCATCCACAGCAATGTGGGCACAAATGCGACATCAGAGGCAACATGGAGACCTGCAGAGTGTGTCTCCTGTCCTGGCCCCTGCCACAGACACCGAACTGGCAGCTCCTCCTCTGGCTGGAGCTGCTGAGGGAGAGCACACCGTGCACGCTCTCACTTCTGCGGAACAAGAGCAGAGGGAGGCACCGGCATCACCTTCCCATGGCTTTGACAAGGAGGAGGCAGAAGAAGGAGGAGCGGAGAAAAGTCATTGGCCCTGCTCAGCCCCACTGCCTTGGAGTTGGTTATGCAGGAAACAGCCAGGTGCTTTGTGATGGACATTGTGCATAAGGCTGTGGCTGCCATCCAGGCAAGAGCTGAGCAGGAAAAGGAGCAGGAGGATGTGGCCCAAAGCCACGTGGATGTGTCAATGGCACCAGTGATGCCAGTAACACTGGAGAACATCGAGACTCCTATGGCTGTAGAGCCTCAGGCAGAGCCCAGCTCAGCCCTTTCGCCCCTGCAGCAGATGAGGCTGGAGAAGACATTGTGTCGCCCATGTCTGCCAACCAGAAAGTAGCCAGGAGAGCCATTATACCTCAGAGAGAAGACAAGCAGGAAGATGCAGCTGCATTGACAGAGATCCCTGGGGCAGACGGTCAGAAACCCCACCTTGCCGCAGGGGGAGATGCACAGACAACATCTGTAGCACAAGAGCAGGAGGAGGCAACGGCACCACCTTCCCATGGCTTTGATAAGGAGGAGGTAGAAGAGGAGGAGCGGAGAAAATCATTGGCCCTGCTCAGCCCCACTGCCTTGGAGTTGGTTATGCAGGAAACAGCCAGGTGCTTTGTGATGGACATTGTGCATAAGGCTGTGGCTGCCATCCGGGCAAGAGCCGAGCAGGAAAAAGGAGCAGGAGGATGTGGCCCAAAGCCACGTGGATGTTTCAATGGCACCAGTGATGCCAGTAACACTGGAGAACATCGAGACTCCTATGGCTGTAGAGCTTCAGGCAGAGCCCAGCTCAGCCCCTTTCGCCCCTGCAGCAGATGAGGCTGGAGAAGACATTGTGTCGCCCATGTCTGCCAACCAGAAAGTAGCCAGGAGAGCCATTATACCTCAGAGAGAAGACAAGCAGGAAGATGCAGCTACATTGACAGAGATCCCTGGGGCAAAACGGTCCAGAAACCCCACCTTGTCGAAGGGACAAATGCACAGACAACATCTGTAGCACAAGAGCAGGAGGAGGCAACGGCACCACCTTCCCATGGCTTTGATAAGGAGGAGGTAGAAGAGGAGGAGCGGAGAAAGTCATTGGCCCTGCTCAGCCCCCACTGCCTTGGAGTTGGTTATGCAGGAAACAGCCAGGTGCTTTGTGATGGACATTGTGCATAAGGCTGTGGCTGCCATCCGGGCAAGAGCCGAGCAGGAAAAGGAGCAGGAGGATGTGGCCCAAAGCCACGTGGATGTTTCAATGGCACCAGTGATGCCAGTAACACTGGAGAACATCGAGACTCCTATGGCTGTAGAGCCTCAGGCAGAGCCCAGCTCAGCCCCTTTCGCCCCTGCAGCAGATGAGGCTGGAGAAGACATTGTGTCGCCCATGTCTGCCAACCAAAAAGTAGCCAGGAGAGCCATTATACCTCAGAGAGAAGACAAGCAGGAAGATGCAGCTGCATTGACAGAGATCCCTGGGGCAGGCAGTCAGAAACCCCACCTTGTCGAAGGGACAAATGCACAGACAACATCTGTAGCACAAGAGCAGGAGGAGGCAACGGCACTACCTTCCCATGGCTTTGACAAGGAGGAGGTAGAAGAGGAGGAGCGGAGAAAGTCGTTGGCCCTGCTCAGCCCCACTGCCTTGGAGTTGGTTATGCAGGAAACAGCCAGGTGCTTTGTGATGGACATTGTGCATAAGGCTGTGGCTGCCATCCGGGCAAGAGCTGAGCAGGAAAAGGAGCAGGAGGATGTGGCCCAAAGCCACGTGGATGTGTCAATGGCACCAGTGATGCCAGTAACACTGGAGAACATCGAGACTCCTATGGCTGTAGAGCCTCAGGCAGAGCCCAGCTCAGCCCCTTTCGCCCCTGCAGCAGATGAGGCTGGAGAAGACATTGTGTCGCCCATGTCTGCCAACCAGAAAGTAGCCAGGAGAGCCATTATACCTCAGAGAGAAGACAAGCAGGAAGATGCAGCTGCATTGAAAGAGATCCCTGGGGCAGACAGTCAGAAACCCCACCTTGCCGCAGGGGGAGATGCACAGACAACATCTGTAGCACAAGATCAGGAGGAGGCACTGGCACCACCTTCCCATGGCTTTGACAAGGAGGAGGTAGAAGAGGAGGAGCGGAGAAAGTCATTGGCCCTGCTCAGCCCCACTGTCTTGGAGTTGGTCATGCAGGAAACAGCCAGGTTCTTTGTGATGGACATTGTGCATAAGGCTGTGGCTGCCATCCGGGCAAGAGCCGAGCAGGAAAAGGAGCAGGAGGATGTGGCCCAAAGCCATGTGGATGTGTCAATGGCACCGGTGATGCCAGTAACACTGGAGAACATTGAGACTCCTATGGCTGTAGAGCCTCAGGCAGAGCCCAGCTCAGCCCCTTTCGCCCCTGCAGCAGATGAGGCTGGAGAAGACATTGTGTCGCCCATGTCTGCCAACCAAAAAGTAGCCAGGAGAGCCATTATACCTCAGAGAGAAGACAAGCAGGAAGATGCAGCTGCATTGACAGAGATCCCTGGGGCAGACGGTCAGAAACCCCACCTTGTCGAAGGGACAGATGCACAGACAACATCTGTAGCACAAGAGCAGGAGGAGGCAACGGCACCACCTTCCCATGGCTTTGATAAGGAGGAGGTAGAAGAGGAGGAGCGGAGAAAGTCATTGGCCCTGCTCAGCCCCACTGCCCTTGGAGTTGGTTATGCAGGAAACAGCCAGGTGCTTTGTGATGGACATTGTGCATAAGGCTGTGGCTGCCATCCGGGCAAGAGCCGAGCAGGAAAAGGAGCAGGAGGATGTGGCCCAAAGCCACGTGGATGTGTCAATGGCACCAGTGATGCCAGTAACACTGGAGAACATCGAGACTCCTATGGCTGTAGAGCCTCAGGCAGAGCCCAGCTCAGCCCCTTTCGCCCCTGCAGCAGATGAGGCTGGAGAAGACATTGTGTCGCCCATGTCTGCCAACCAAAAAGTAGCCAGGAGAGCCATTATACCTCAGAGAGAAGACAAGCAGGAAGATGCAGCTGCATTGACAGAGATCCCTGGGGCAGACGGTCAGAAACCCCACCTTGTCGAAGGGACAGATGCACAGACAACATCTGTAGCACAAGAGCAGGAGGAGGCAACGGCACCACCTTCCCATGGCTTTGATAAGGAGGAGGTAGAAGAGGAGGAGCGGAGAAAGTCATTGGCCCTGCTCAGCCCCACTGCCTTGGAGTTGGTTATGCAGGAAACAGCCAGGTGCTTTGTGATGGACATTGTGCATAAGGCTGTGGCTGCCATCCGGGCAAGAGCCGAGCAGGAAAAGGAGCAGGAGGATGTGGCCCAAAGCCACGTGGATGTTTCAATGGCACCAGTGATGCCAGTAACACTGGAGAACATCGAGACTCCTATGGCTGTAGAGCCTCAGGCAGAGCCCAGCTCAGCCCCTTTCGCCCCTGCAGCAGATGAGGCTGGAGAAGACATTGTGTCGCCCATGTCTGCCAACCAGAAAGTAGCCAGGAGAGCCATTATACCTCAGAGAGAAGACAAGCAGGAAGATGCAGCTGCATTGACAGAGATCCCTGGGGCAGACGGTCAGAAACCCCACCTTGTCGAAGGGACAGATGCACAGACAACATCTGTAGCACAAGAGCAGGAGGAGGCAATGGCACCACCTTCCCATGGCTTTGATAAGGAGGAGGTAGAAGAGGAGGAGCGGAGAAAGTCATTGGCCCTGCTCAGCCCCACTGCCTTGGAGTTGGTTATGCAGGAAACAGCCAGGTGCTTTGTGATGGACATTGTGCATAAGGCTGTGGCTGCAATCCAGGCAAGAGCTGAGCAGGAAAAGGAGCAGGAGGATGTGGCCCAAAGTGAAACAGAGGCACGGAGAAAGTCATCTGCCCTACTCAGCCCTAAAGCCAGTAAGATGACACAACCCAAAAGACACAGGAATTTCGTGAGAGGCGTCCTGCACAAGCCTTTCCTGTTGTCTGCGAAATGGACGAGCATCCAACACCAGTACAGGCCCAGAGTGAGGCACCAACACAGACCAAGAGCCTGGGCACAGATAGACAGGGACCAGGACAGGCCTTTACACAAGGACTAGTACCACCACACGCCCAGAGACAGGCCCCACAAAGGGTCTCAGTTGTCGACAGAGCTCTGCAGGTTGTATTCAGGCGCAAAGTGAGGAAAGCACCTGAAGAGCATCAGGGAGAGGCCAGCAGAACCTTTGCCTCCCTGCGATTCTACAGGGATGAACAGGCAGTGCCTGCAGCAGCTCAGGACACCGAGGAGGAGCCAACTACATCATTTATTCCAGTGGCACCCAGGCCGCGCTGGTGGCACCGGTTGCGCCAGTCTGAGAATGCCAGGGCCTCCCCTACCTGGGAGACAATTGAAAGCCAACAGGGGAAAACCCCCAAGAAATGCAAAAGTGGCAGCTGCAGTCACGACGTAACCTGCCACCCGTTGATGCCCATTCCACCACCTATGCTTGGGGAACCGCCAACCCAAAAGAAGGATTGCATGACACCAGAGATAAACACGTCGAGAGCAACAACTATCCTTCTTCAGAAGGGCACTGAAGCCTCTGCGCAGGGCTTTCCACAGATCCTGCATCAGCCCGCAAGCGGAGGAATAATGCCCCACTGTCAGCTCCAGGCCCGAGGGAGCTGCGCTGAGAACGTCGTGCTGCAGCCTGCGCTCGCTGTGGACACTTCTCGGGCCAATAAACCAGATCCCTTTCTCCCCAGTTCTTGCCTCTGTCTGCTCCAGCTTTTCCCTTGTGTCAGTAGCAGAGAAAGCTGCGGAGCGACCTCTTTCCTTGCAGCACTTCCCAGCTGCTGAGCTTGCAGTCCTGCTGGCTCTTGGCAGCACATGTTGGCCAAGTAGGAAAAGCTCATCCCGATGGGATGAAACAGTGTGTGATGCAGTGGCTCCCACGTCAGCTGGCTTTTGAAGCCCAGTGCCTGCTGCAGCCCGGTGACTGGAATGACAGGGGTGTAGAAGGGTTGGGAGGAATAAGGAGCAAGGCTTAGAATTGCTAAGGCCAGAGATAAGGGACGAGAGACTGTGATTCTCCTGCTCCTCCTGCACACGCAAGCTCTGGAGCAATGCAGGGAGAAGCTGGCGATGTTTCCAGAAGCAGAACTGTAAATGGACAGCAGATGGGTGACTCCACGCAATCCCCCCGTCCCCATCCTACAGCTTCTGACCAACCGAGCAGGGGGGCTCTTGCAGCTGCCCTGAGCCATGGCCTCGTGTCCCCAGGGCTGCAGCAGAGGAACGACAGGGAGGTGGCCCTGAGGCTGCAGAGGTACTTGTGCAGGAATGTGCACACTGCTCTTGGCTTGTGTTTGGGATTGGAAAATCACTGTGCACTCCTGGCCACCCTGTGAGCAGCTGGCACACAAAGCTCCACAGTGCAACTCAGCCCACACGTCATTCTCATACCCATGGCAGCAGCGGTGCTTTCCAGGTTAGGAACATGGGGCAAGCAGCAGAGCACCTGCCAGCAATGCCGGCAGCGAGCATCAATTCCTGCATCAACAGCAAGTTCCTCAGTGTGCACTACAGGCCTCTTGCAGGCTGACTCCTTGTCCTGGGTTCAGCAGTAGCAGTCATTTTTTCTCTTTCTTGGTAGCTGGTGCAGTGCTGTGGTTTGACTTTCGGGCTGAGAACGGTTGCTGATAGCAAGTATGTTTTGAGTTACTGCTCAAATGTTTGGTTTGTCCAAGGCCTTTCCTGAGCTCATGCTCTGCCAGGGAGGAGGGGAGGCCAGGAGGAAGGAGAGACAGGACACCTGACCCAGGCTAGCCAAAGAGGTATTCCATACCATAGCACGTCATGCTCGGGGAGGCAACCGGGAGTAACCCGGAAGGGCTGGAGCTCTGGGGGGATGGAGGAGGTATCGGTTGGTGCTCGGTCGGGCAGGGTGGGATGAGTTATGGGTTGGTGGCTGGTGAGGTGTTGTATTCTCTTCACTTGTTATTGGCTTTATCATTATTGTTTGTAGTAGCAGTAGTGATTTGTGTTATACCTTAGTTATTAAACCGTTCTTATCTCAACCCATGGGGGCTACCTTCTTTGGATTCCCCTTTCTAACACTCCGGGAGTTGGGGGAGCAAGGGAGGGAGTGAGTTAACAAGCTGCGTGGCTGGTTTTAAACCACGACACTCCTGTGACACCAGCAGCCTCTGCTGTGCGCCCCTGCATGGAGGAACCTTGAGCTGCTCCCAGCCCATCACCCCTTTGCTCCATCACCTGCTCTCCATCAGAGCTGGCTTTTTAATTCGTGTGGTGCATTTTCTGCAGTGGGATGTGCTGGGGGAAGTGATGGTCCTGTCCCAGTTCCTCCTATTGCAAAAGTAGGCATCAGCTTGTGCTGTGGTTTTTGGGAGAGGGGAAACCTTGCCCGGAGAGGAATCATTCCACTTCCCAAAGAAGCCACACTCTGGTTTCCACTAACACTTTCCAGAGTGGCAGGAAGAAACCTGCCTCCAGGGTGCAGCAGATGCAGAGCATGAGCAGACCCACTCTGAAAAATGCTCCTTATTGGGTGGGTTGGTTGGAGCTCTCCAAAGGGCTCTGGAGGTTTCTGGGAAGTGAGTCTCAAAAACTTCTCGGGTTGTGCTCACTCTCTGTGACCACAACAAACTCAGGCTGAGAGTAAGGACAAGGGTGTGATACCCTAAGGATGGAAAACCACACTGTGGCTAGTTGGAAATCAGAGCTCTCAGTTGTCTTGTGCAGCCAGGTCACAGGTAACTTCTCCTGGAGATAAGCTGGCCAGGGTAGCTCCTGGAATTTGGAGTAGAGCACAAGCCCAGACCTTCGCAGCACTGCCAGTGCCAGCACTGCAGTGCTGGGAAGTCACCAATGGGGTCTGAGTGAATGGATCTGCACCCAGGCAATGCCTTGGATGGAGATGTCTCTTCTCCTTGCAGGTAGAGAGCTTGAAGAGCTGTCACCTTGCTGCCTTCTGCTGATGATGGGTGCTGCCTGCAGGGCGCCAGATGACCGATGCTGTCCAGCCTCTTCTGGGCTCACCTCTGAATTGCTCAAAGTCTAAACCCCACAAATAGTTTTGTGTAAAACCCCAGACTGGGCTGTTCCTCTGCTGTCCTGTCCTGCTCCTCCCCTGGCACCGAGCACCTCCCTGGCAGGGCTGGATGTGGCTGATGTACTCCAGAGCTCCTGACCTCGCCTGCCTTCCTCCAGAAGCCATGTGGGCTGAGTGCTTGTGGGTGAGTTGATGGTTCTGGAAGGAAGCACCATCCCCACTGGTCGCACACCTCGTCCCGGGAGTGCCAGTGTGTGCCCTCTCAGTAAGACTGCGCACAACACCAAGTTGAGTGGGAGTGTTGATGTGCCGTAGGGCAGGCAGCTCTGCAGAGGGATATGGACAGGCTGGATCAATGGGCCGTGGCCAGTGGTATGAGGTTCAACAAGGCAAAATCCTGGGTCCTGAATTTGGTTGGGAGCATCCTGGCCTGTATCAGCACCGGTGTGGCCAGCAGGACTAGAGCAGTGATTGCCCCCCTGGACTGGGCCGCCCCTCCAGCCCTGTGTCTGGAGAAGAGAAGGCTCAAAAGGGACCTTATTGTTCTCTACAGCTACCTGAGAGGAGGCTGGAGCCAGGAGGTGCCTGGTCTCCTCTCCCAAGGAGCAAGGACTAAACCAAGAAGAAATGGCCCCAAGCTGCACAAGGGGAGGTTTTGACTGGAGATTAGGAGATCACTTCAGGTGTAGTCAGGCATTGGGGGCAGTGCTGGAGTCGCCATTCCTGGAAATGTACACATGCTGTGTAGACGAGGCCCTCAGTGCCATGGGTCAGTGGTGGCCTTGGCAGTGCTGGGGAACATTTGGCCTTGATGATCTGAAAGGTCTTTTCCAACCTGGTTGACTCTATGACTGCCTGCAGCAGCCCTGCTGTGCCCAGTGGCCATTGACACAATGGCACCAACATCACAAAGCCTCGCTGGTCGCTGTGGAGATGCCCGTCACCAGTTGGGACTCGGTGGAATCAGTCACGGGCATGGGCATCTCCATGGCAACTGCCAGGGCTTTGTGGTGTAGGGAGGGTTCCGCATGGCCAGAGGCCATTGTGATGGGGGGTGACACGTTGGTGACCGTGGGGTACATAAGGAGCGAGAGCCCTGGAGTACCTCAGTCCAGAGGAGCGGCCTCCCTCAGGAGGCAGCAATCCCCTGGAAGCCCACGGCAGTTCAGCGTCCAGGACGTGGAAGATGCCCGTGGGTAAAGAGGCAAACGCCCGTTCCCAGCCCGCTGAGGGCAGGCCAAGCAAGCAGAGAAGGCACCAGGTGAGGACCAGGGCAGGAGGGAGAGGCCGGTGGTGGGCCGGGGCTGCTCGGAGTTGCCTCGGTGACAGGGCCAGGCTTGCCCACAGTGCACGGGCCCCTGTGCCAAGGCAGCCACCTCCATCACACACCTTTTCCTCCTCCTCCTGCCTGCAGGTGGCTCACAGGCAGCCTGACGAAGCGCCGCAGGGCAGCCCGAGCCAGGCGTCGTCCCACCATGGGATCACGCTGCCACGGGTGCCCTACCTGGAGAGGTTTCAGCCTGTCGCCATCCAGCAGGCACAGGTAGGGAGCCGCAGGGAGATGGGGCCAAACGTCTTCCAGACCCCGGGAGATGCTGACGGGCGGGCAGGAGGTGCAGGAGGGAGCAAGCTGAGCCCCGCATGCTGTGCCCCACAGCCTGCCCGGGCGTGCCGGGGGTGCTCTGGGCAGTGGGCGTGGGCTGCGGGCGGCCAGCCCTCTCCCCAGCCGGCTCTGAGCCCTGCCCTGGGGCTGGCAGGGGAGCACAACTGCCTGAGCTCAGCCAGCTGGGATGTGGGCACAAGGGACACTGTCACACAGCCTCTCTGCTCCGCTTCTTTTGCAGATGGGCAGCCTGGGGCACCGAGTGGTGCTGCCCAGCCCCAGCGGGTTGAGACAGGAGCAGAAGCTCCGTCTGCCACCATTGATCACAATGGCACCGCGGCCGCCCCCTCGCTCAGAGAGAGCAGTCGGCAGCTGCCGCAGGCTGTCATCTGTAACACCAGCAGCCTCTGCAGCTTCTGGCAGTGTGAGGAACTCGGCTGTTGGCAGCACAAGCAGCAACCAACAGCAGCTTCTCAAAACTGCTGCCCAGCTCCACCGTGTGCCCAGTTACGGCAGCAGAGGTGCACGGCCAGAGACCTGTCAGCCTGCCCTGCACAGGTCCAAAGCCTCTGCTCCCACAGCTGAGAGCTCAGGCAGCATGAGCACAGTGCTGCAGAGGTGCAGCACCGGGAGCCAGCGACGTCACCAGCAGCCAGTGGCATGGCAGGAGCCAGCACAAAGCAGGGCTGCAGGGACACAAGCAAGAACAGACACTGTCCGTGCAGCCAGCAGCAGCAAGGGCCCAGCCACTCAACCCATACTCAGAAGCACTAGGCGAGCAGCAGAGCACCTGACAGCAATTCCAGCAGAACGTATCACTAGGTGCATCAACACCAAGTTCCTCAGTGTGCACTACAGGCCTGTTGCACAGCGCTTGCCCTCTCCGCCCAGCAAGATCAAGCCTTCGGAGCAGCCAAAGAGGATCTGCCTGGTCAGAGCTCCTGAGAAAGAGGAGCACCAGGCACGTCTCACTCCCATGCCACCGGCGTGGGCTTCTAATAACGCTGTCCAGAAGGAAGCAGCACCACAGAGACAGAGACATGGGCCTGCCCTGCAGAACATCAAAGTCCCGGATGCACTTGTGCAGGTCACAACAACATTCGAAAAGATGAAGCTGCTGCACCTGCCTGTGGCTATGGTCCAGAGAACCAACAAGAAGCAGGTGGAACAGCAAGAGATAAGCCAGAAACTGCATGTGGAGATGGCAGAACTGTCACATGCAGCATTTAAGGACAATGAGTTTCCTGTGGCTGCAGAGACTTGGGGAGAGGCAGCTGGAGACCTGCAGAGTGTGTCTCCTGTCCTGGCCACTGCCACAGACACCGAGCTGGCAGTGCCTCGCCTGGTCGGAGCTGCTGAGGGAGAGCAGCACCGTGCAACTCTCACTTTGGTGGAACAAGAGCAGAGGGAGGCACCGGCACCACCTTCCCATGGCTTTGATAAGGAGGAGGCAGAAGAAGAGGAGTGGAGAAAGTCGTTGGCCCTGCTCAGCCCCACTGCCTTGGACTTAGTTATGCAGGAAACAGACAGGTGCTCTGTGATGGACGTTGTGCACAAGGCTGCGGCTGCCATCCGGGCAAGAGCTGAGCAGGAAAAGGAGCAGGAGGATGTGGCCCAAAGCCACGTGGATGTGTCAGTGGCACCAGTGATGCAAGTAACGCTTGAGGACATCGAGAGTCCTATGGCTGTACAGCGTCAGACAGAGCCCAGCTCAGCCCCTTTCACCAAAGCTGCAGATGAGGCTGGAGAAGTCATGGTTTCTCCCATGCCTGGAGATTATCAACAGGAGGCCGGCAGAGCTGTTGTCTCCCCAGCACAACATGAGGAGGAAGTTCTGGCTGCAGTGACGATGATCCCTGGGGCAGAGTCTGGGATATCTTACCTTGCACCTGGAGCAGATGATGAAGGAGAAGCAGCAGCTTCACCTTTGAGTCAGGGCTCGCAGCCCCAGGTGAGTGACACCCCTGTGACCGGCATTGGGGATCCCAAGGTGCTGGAGGCAACCCCAGATCCCAAAGTGCGTGTGTCAGGGGCATTGCTCGTGTTCCCTGTGCCTTCCAGCTGACATTCCCTCCTTCCCCTGCCTGTGTTCTTGCTCTCCCATCCGGCACCCCTCCTCTGGAGGAAAGGCACTGAAGGAGAGCAGCCCGTGAGGGACCTCCCCAGTGAGCAGCCACCAGCAGCAACCCCAGAGCCCAGGTGACGGCCAATGCACCACCCAGGCCTGGCGCTGGACACAGGTCTGCAGGGGAGAAAGCAGCCCACGGCACAGCACCCACACAGCTACCTGCAGCCCTGAGAGAGACACATCTAGGGAGAGCTGTCATCTCCTGATGTTCTGCTGTATGTTTACAGGAGGAGCCAGCGGCCTTCCCTGAGGAGAACGATGAGGAGGCCAAGCAGGAATTGGAATGTGTTAGTGACAAAGAGCTGTCCCAAGGGGAAGCCCTCACCATGTACAACATCTGCGTCAGCCCTCTGGTGCCAGAGCTCTTCCAGGACGCCCGAGAAGACATCCGTCTGGAATCCAGCATCCACAGCAATGTGGGCACAAATGCGACATCAGAGGCAACTGGAGACCTGCAGAGTGTGTCTCCTGTCCTGGCCCCTGCCACAGACACCGAACTGGCAGCTCCTCCTCTGGCTGGAGCTGCTGAGGGAGAGCAGCACCGTGCACCTCTCACTTCTGCGGAACAAGAGCAGAGGGAGGCACCGGCATCACCTTCCCATGGCTTTGACAAGGAGGAGGCAGAAGAAGAGGAGCGGAGAAAGTCATTGGCCCTGCTCAGCCCCACTGCCTTGGAGTTGGTTATGCAGGAAACAGCCAGGTGCTTTGTGATGGACATTGTGCATAAGGCTGTGGCTGCCATCCAGGCAAGAGCTGAGCAGGAAAAGGAGCAGGAGGATGTGGCCCAAAGCCACGTGGATGTGTCAATGGCACCAGTGATGCCAGTAACACTGGAGAACATCGAGACTCCTATGGCTGTAGAGCCTCAGGCAGAGCCCAGCTCAGCCCCTTTCGCCCCTGCAGCAGATGAGGCTGGAGAAGACATTGTGTCGCCCATGTCTGCCAACCAGAAAGTAGTCAGGAGAGCCATTATACCTCAGAGAGAAGACAAGCAGGAAGATGCAGCTGCATTGACAGAGATCCCTGGGGCAGACGGTCAGAAACCCCACCTTGTCGAAGGGACAGATGCACAGACAACATCTGTAGCACAAGAGCAGGAGGAGGCAACGGCACCACCTTCCCATGGCTTTGATAAGGAGGAGGTAGAAGAGGAGGAGCGGAGAAAATCATTGGCCCTGCTCAGCCCCACTGCCTTGGAGTTGGTTATGCAGGAAACAGCCAGGTGCTTTGTGATGGACATTGTGCATAAGGCTGTGGCTGCCATCCGGGCAAGAGCCGAGCAGGAAAAGGAGCAGGAGGATGTGGCCCAAAGCCACGTGGATGTTTCAATGGCACCAGTGATGCCAGTAACACTGGAGAACATCGAGACTCCTATGGCTGTAGAGCTTCAGGCAGAGCCCAGCTCAGCCCCTTTCGCCCCTGCAGCAGATGAGGCTGGAGAAGACATTGTGTCGCCCATGTCTGCCAACCAGAAAGTAGCCAGGAGAGCCATTATACCTCAGAGAGAAGACAAGCAGGAAGATGCAGCTACATTGACAGAGATCCCTGGGGCAAACGGTCAGAAACCCCACCTTGTCGAAGGGACAGATGCACAGACAACATCTGTAGCACAAGAGCAGGAGGAGGCAACGGCACCACCTTCCCATGGCTTTGATAAGGAGGAGGTAGAAGAGGAGGAGCGGAGAAAGTCATTGGCCCTGCTCAGCCCCACTGCCTTGGAGTTGGTTATGCAGGAAACAGCCAGGTGCTTTGTGATGGACATTGTGCATAAGGCTGTGGCTGCCATCGGGGCAAGAGCCGAGCAGGAAAAGGAGCAGGAGGATGTGGCCCAAAGCCACGTGGAGGTTTCAATGGCACCAGTGATGCCAGTAACACTGGAGAACATCGAGACTCCTATGGCTGTAGAGCCTCAGGCAGAGCCCAGCTCAGCCCCTTTCGCCCCTGCAGCAGATGAGGCTGGAGAAGACATTGTGTCGCCCATGTCTGCCAACCAAAAAGTAGCCAGGAGAGCCATTATACCTCAGAGAGAAGACAAGCAGGAAGATGCAGCTGCATTGACAGAGATCCCTGGGGCAGGCAGTCAGAAACCCCACCTTGTCGAAGGGACAAATGCACAGACAACATCTGTAGCACAAGAGCAGGAGGAGGCAACGGCACTACCTTCCCATGGCTTTGACAAGGAGGAGGTAGAAGAAGAGGAGCGGAGAAAGTCGTTGGCCCTGCTCAGCCCCACTGCCTTGGAGTTGGTTATGCAGGAAACAGCCAGGTGCTTTGTGATGGACATTGTGCATAAGGCTGTGGCTGCCATCCGGGCAAGAGCTGAGCAGGAAAAGGAGCAGGAGGATGTGGCCCAAAGCCACGTGGATGTGTCAATGGCACCAGTGATGCCAGTAACACTGGAGAACATCGAGACTCCTATGGCTGTAGAGCCTCAGGCAGAGCCCAGCTCAGCCCCTTTCGCCCCTGCAGCAGATGAGGCTGGAGAAGACATTGTGTCGCCCATGTCTGCCAACCAAAAAGTAGCCAGGAGAGCCATTATACCTCAGAGAGAAGACAAGCAGGAAGATGCAGCTGCATTGAAAGAGATCCCTGGGGCAGACAGTCAGAAACCCCACCTTGCCGCAGGGGGAGATGCACAGACAACATCTGTAGCACAAGATCAGGAGGAGGCACTGGCACCACCTTCCCATGGCTTTGACAAGGAGGAGGTAGAAGAGGAGGAGCGGAGAAAGTCATTGGCCCTGCTCAGCCCCACTGTCTTGGAGTTGGTCATGCAGGAAACAGCCAGGTTCTTTGTGATGGACATTGTGCATAAGGCTGTGGCTGCCATCCGGGCAAGAGCCGAGCAGGAAAAGGAGCAGGAGGATGTGGCCCAAAGCCATGTGGATGTGTCAATGGCACCGGTGATGCCAGTAACACTGGAGAACATCGAGACTCCTATGGCTGTAGAGCCTCAGGCAGAGCCCAGCTCAGCCCCTTTCGCCCCTGCAGCAGATGAGGCTGGAGAAGACATTGTGTCGCCCATGTCTGCCAACCAAAAAGTAGCCAGGAGAGCCATTATACCTCAGAGAGAAGACAAGCAGGAAGATGCAGCTGCATTGACAGAGATCCCTGGGGCAGACGGTCAGAAACCCCACCTTGTCGAAGGGACAGATGCACAGACAACATCTGTAGCACAAGAGCAGGAGGAGGCAACGGCACCACCTTCCCATGGCTTTGATAAGGAGGAGGTAGAAGAGGAGGAGCGGAGAAAGTCATTGGCCCTGCTCAGCCCCACTGCCTTGGAGTTGGTTATGCAGGAAACAGCCAGGTGCTTTGTGATGGACATTGTGCATAAGGCTGTGGCTGCAATCCAGGCAAGAGCTGAGCAGGAAAAGGAGCAGGAGGATGTGGCCCAAAGTGAAACAGAGGCACGGAGAAAGTCATCTGCCCTGCTCAGCCCTAAAGCCAGTAAGATGACACAACCCAAAAGACACAGGAATTTCGTGAGAGGCGTCCTGCACAAGCCTTTTCCTGTTGTCTGCGAAATGGACGAGCATCCAACACCAGTACAGGCCCAGAGTGAGGCACCAACACAGACCAAGAGCCTGGGCACAGATAGACAGGGACCAGGACAGGCCTTTACACAAGGACTAGTACCACCACACGCCCAGAGACAGGCCCCACAAAGGGTCTCAGTTGTCGACAGAGCTCTGCAGGTTGTATTCAGGCGCAAAGTGAGGAAAGCACCTGAAGAGCATCAGGGAGAGGCCAGCAGAACCTTTGCCTCCCTGCGATTCTACAGGGATGAACAGGCAGTGCCTGCAGCAGCTCAGGACACCGAGGAGGAGCCAACTACATCATTTATTCCAGTGGCACCCAGGCCGCGCTGGTGGCACCGGTTGCGCCAGTCTGAGAATGCCAGGGCCTCCCCTACCTGGGAGACAATTGAAAGCCAACAGGGGAAAACCCCCAAGAAAATGCAAAAGTGGCAGCTGCAGTCACGACGTAACCTGCCACCCGTTGATGCCCATTCCACCACCTATGCTTGGGGAACCGCCAACCCAAAAGAAGGATTGCATGACACCAGAGATAAACACGTCCGAGAGCAACAACTATCCTTCTTCAGAAGGGCACTGAAGCCTCTGCGCAGGGCTTTCCACAGATCCTGCATCAGCCCGCAAGCGGAGGAATAATGCCCCACTGTCAGCTCCAGGCCCGAGGGAGCTGCGCTGAGAACGTCGTGCTGCAGCCTGCGCTCGCTGTGGACACTTCTCGGGCCAATAAACCAGATCCCTTTCTCCCCAGTTCTTGCCTCTGTCTGCTCCAGCTTTTCCCTTGTGTCAGTAGCAGAGAAAGCTGCGGAGCGACCTCTTTCCTTGCAGCACTTCCCAGCTGCTGAGCTTGCAGTCCTGCTGGCTCTTGGCAGCACATGTTGGCCAAGTAGGAAAAGCTCATCCCGATGGGATGAAACAGTGTGTGATGCAGTGGCTCCCACGTCAGCTGGCTTTTGAAGCCCAGTGCCTGCTGCAGCCCGGTGACTGGAATGACAGGGGTGTAGAAGGGTTGGGAGGAATAAGGAGCAAGGCTTAGAATTGCTAAGGCCAGAGATAAGGGACGAGAGACTGTGATTCTCCTGCTCCTCCTGCACACGCAAGCTCTGGAGCAATGCAGGGAGAAGCTGGCGATGTTTCCAGAAGCAGAACTGTAAATGGACAGCAGATGGGTGACTCCACGCAATCCCCCCGTCCCCATCCTACAGCTTCTGACCAACCGAACAGGGGGGCTCTTGCAGCTGCCCTGAGCCATGGCCTCGTGTCCCCAGGGCTGCAGCAGAGGAACGACAGGGAGGTGGCCCTGAGGCTGCAGAGGTACTTGTGCAGGAATGTGCACACTGCTCTTGGCTTGTGTTTGGGATTGGAAAATCACTGTGCACTCCTGGCCACCCTGTGAGCAGCTGGCACACAAAGCTCCACAGTGCAACTCAGCCCACACGTCATTCTCATACCCATGGCAGCAGCGGTGCTTTCCAGGTTAGGAACATGGGGCAAGCAGCAGAGCACCTGCCAGCAATGCCGGCAGCGAGCATCAATTCCTGCATCAACAGCAAGTTCCTCAGTGTGCACTACAGGCCTCTTGCAGGCTGACTCCTTGTCCTGGGTTCAGCAGTAGCAGTCATTTTTTCTCTTTCTTGGTAGCTGGTGCAGTGCTGTGGTTTGACTTTCGGGCTGAGAACGGTTGCTGATAGCAAGTATGTTTTGAGTTACTGCTCAAATGTTTGGTTTGTCCAAGGCCTTTCCTGAGCTCATGCTCTGCCAGGGAGGAGGGGAGGCCAGGAGGAAGGAGAGACAGGACACCTGACCCAGGCTAGCCAAAGAGGTATTCCATACCATAGCACGTCATGCTCGGGGAGGCAACCGGGAGTAACCCGGAAGGGCTGGAGCTCTGGGGGGATGGAGGAGGTATCGGTTGGTGCTCGGTCGGGCAGGGTGGGATGAGTTATGGGTTGGTGGCTGGTGAGGTGTTGTATTCTCTTCACTTGTTATTGGCTTTATCATTATTGTTTGTAGTAGCAGTAGTGATTTGTGTTATACCTTAGTTATTAAACCGTTCTTATCTCAACCCATGGGGGCTACCTTCTTTGGATTCCCCTTTCTAACACTCCGGGAGTTGGGGGAGCAAGGGAGGGAGTGAGTTAACAAGCTGCGTGGCTGGTTTTAAACCACGACACTCCTGTGACACCAGCAGCCTCTGCTGTGCGCCCCTGCATGGAGGAACCTTGAGCTGCTCCCAGCCCATCACCCCTTTGCTCCATCACCTGCTCTCCATCAGAGCTGGCTTTTTAATTCGTGTTGTGCATTTTCTGCAGTGGGATGTGCTGGGGGAAGTGATGGTCCTGTCCCAGTTCCTCCTATTGCAAAAGTAGGCATCAGCTTGTGCTGTGGTTTTTGGGAGAGGGGAACCTTGCCCGGAGAGGAATCATTCCACTTCCCAAAGAAGCCACACTCTGGTTTCCACTAACACTTTCCAGAGTGGCAGGAAGAAACCTGCCTCCAGGGTGCAGCAGATGCAGAGCATGAGCAGACCCACTCTGAAAAATGCTCCTTATTGGGTGGGTTGGTTGGAGCTCTCCAAAGGGCTCTGGAGGTTTCTGGGAAGTGAGTCTCAAAAACTTCTCGGGTTGTGCTCACTCTCTGTGACCACAACAAACTCAGGCTGAGAGTAAGGACAAGGGTGTGATACCCTAAGGATGGAAAACCACACTGTGGCTAGTTGGAAATCAGAGCTCTCAGTTGTCTTGTGCAGCCAGGTCACAGGTAACTTCTCCTGGAGATAAGCTGGCCAGGGTAGCTCCTGGAATTTGGAGTAGAGCACAAGCCCAGACCTTCGCAGCACTGCCAGTGCCAGCACTGCAGTGCTGGGAAGTCACCAATGGGGTCTGAGTGAATGGATCTGCACCCAGGCAATGCCTTGGATGGAGATGTCTCTTCTCCTTGCAGGTAGAGAGCTTGAAGAGCTGTCACCTTGCTGCCTTCTGCTGATGGTGGGTGCTGCCTGCAGGGCGCCAGATGACCGATGCTGTCCAGCCTCTTCTGGGCTCACCTCTGAATTGCTCAAAGTCTAAACCCCACAAATAGTTTTGTGTAAAACCCCAGACTGGGCTGTTCCTCTGCTGTCCTGTCCTGCTCCTCCCCTGGCACCGAGCACCTCCCTGGCAGGGCTGGATGTGGCTGATGTACTCCAGAGCTCCTGACCTTGCCTGCCTTCCTCCAGAAGCCATGTGGGCTGAGTGATTGTGGGTGAGTTGATGGTTCTGGAAGGAAGCACCATCCCCACTGGTCGCACACCTCGTCCCGGGAGTGCCAGTGTGTGCCCTCTCAGTAAGACTGCGCACAACACCAAGTTGAGTGGGAGTGTTGATGTGCCGTAGGGCAGGCAGCTCTGCAGAGGGATATGGACAGGCTGGATCAATGGGCCGTGGCCAGTGGTATGAGGTTCAACAAGGCAAAATCCTGGGTCCTGAATTTGGTTGGGAGCATCCTGGCCTGTATCAGCACCGGTGTGGCCAGCAGGACTAGAGCAGTGATTGCCCCCCTGGACTGGGCCGCCCCTCCAGCCCTGTGTCTGGAGAAGAGAAGGCTCAAAAGGGACCTTATTGTTCTCTACAGCTACCTGAGAGGAGGCTGGAGCCAGGAGGTGCCTGGTCTCCTCTCCCAAGGAGCAAGGACTAAACCAAGAAGAAATGGCCCCAAGCTGCACAAGGGGAGGTTTTGACTGGAGATTAGGAGATCACTTCAGGTGTAGTCAGGCATTGGGGGCAGTGCTGGAGTCGCCATTCCTGGAAATGTTCACATGCTGTGTAGACGAGGCCCTCAGTGCCATGGGTCAGTGGTGGCCTTGGCAGTGCTGGGGAACATTTGGCCTTGATGATCTGAAAGGTCTTTTCCAACCTGGTTGACTCTATGACTGCCTGCAGCAGCCCTGCTGTGCCCAGTGGCCATTGACACAATGGCACCAACATCACAAAGCCTCGCTGGTCGCTGTGGAGATGCCCGTCACCAGTTGGGACTCGGTGGAATCAGTCACGGGCATGGGCATCTCCATGGCAACTGCCAGGGCTTTGTGGTGTAGGGAGGGTTCCGCATGGCCAGAGGCCATTGTGATGGGGGGTGACACGTTGGTGACCGTGGGGTACATAAGGAGCGAGAGCCCTGGAGTACCTCAGTCCAGAGGAGCGGCCTCCCTCAGGAGGCAGCAATCCCCTGGAAGCCCACGGCAGTTCAGCGTCCAGGACGTGGAAGATGCCCGTGGGTAAAGAGGCAAACGCCCGTTCCCAGCCCGCTGAGGGCAGGCCAAGCAAGCAGAGAAGGCACCAGGTGAGGACCAGGGCAGGAGGGAGAGGCCGGTGGTGGGCCGGGGCTGCTCGGAGTTGCCTCGGTGACAGGGCCAGGCTTGCCCACAGTGCACGGGCCCCTGTGCCAAGGCAGCCACCTCCATCACACACCTTTTCCTCCTCCTCCTGCCTGCAGGTGGCTCACAGGCAGCCTGACGAAGCGCCGCAGGGCAGCCCGAGCCAGGCGTCGTCCCACCATGGGATCACGCTGCCACGGGTGCCCTACCTGGAGAGGTTTCAGCCTGTCGCCATCCAGCAGGCACAGGTAGGGAGCCGCAGGGAGATGGGGCCAAACGTCTTCCAGACCCCGGGAGATGCTGACGGGCGGGCAGGAGGTGCAGGAGGGAGCAAGCTGAGCCCCGCATGCTGTGCCCCACAGCCTGCCCGGGCGTGCCGGGGGTGCTCTGGGCAGTGGGCGTGGGCTGCGGGCGGCCAGCCCTCTCCCCAGCCGGCTCTGAGCCCTGCCCTGGGGCTGGCAGGGGAGCACAACTGCCTGAGCTCAGCCAGCTGGGATGTGGGCACAAGGGACACTGTCACACAGCCTCTCTGCTCCGCTTCTTTTGCAGATGGGCAGCCTGGGGCACCGAGTGGTGCTGCCCAGCCCCAGCGGGTTGAGACAGGAGCAGAAGCTCCGTCTGCCACCATTGATCACAATGGCACCGCGGCCGCCCCCTCGCTCAGAGAGAGCAGTCGGCAGCTGCCGCAGGCTGTCATCTGTAACACCAGCAGCCTCTGCAGCTTCTGGCAGTGTGAGGAACTCGGCTGTTGGCAGCACAAGCAGCAACCAACAGCAGCTTCTCAAAACTGCTGCCCAGCTCCACCGTGTGCCCAGTTACGGCAGCAGAGGTGCACGGCCAGAGACCTGTCAGCCTGCCCTGCACAGGTCCAAAGCCTCTGCTCCCACAGCTGAGAGCTCAGGCAGCATGAGCACAGTGCTGCAGAGGTGCAGCACCGGGAGCCAGCGACGTCACCAGCAGCCAGTGGCATGGCAGGAGCCAGCACAAAGCAGGGCTGCAGGGACACAAGCAAGAACAGACACTGTCCGTGCAGCCAGCAGCAGCAAGGGCCCAGCCACTCAACCCATACTCAGAAGCACTAGGCGAGCAGCAGAGCACCTGACAGCAATTCCAGCAGAACGTATCACTAGGTGCATCAACACCAAGTTCCTCAGTGTGCACTACAGGCCTGTTGCACAGCGCTTGCCCTCTCCGCCCAGCAAGATCAAGCCTTCGGAGCAGCCAAAGAGGATCTGCCTGGTCAGAGCTCCTGAGAAAGAGGAGCACCAGGCACGTCTCACTCCCATGCCACCGGCGTGGGCTTCTAATAACGCTGTCCAGAAGGAAGCAGCACCACAGAGACAGAGACATGGGCCTGCCCTGCAGAACATCAAAGTCCCGGATGCACTTGTGCAGGTCACAACAACATTCGAAAAGATGAAGCTGCTGCACCTGCCTGTGGCTATGGTCCAGAGAACCAACAAGAAGCAGGTGGAACAGCAAGAGATAAGCCAGAAACTGCATGTGGAGATGGCAGAACTGTCACATGCAGCATTTAAGGACAATGAGTTTCCTGTGGCTGCAGAGACTTGGGGAGAGGCAGCTGGAGACCTGCAGAGTGTGTCTCCTGTCCTGGCCACTGCCACAGACACCGAGCTGGCAGTGCCTCGCCTGGTCGGAGCTGCTGAGGGAGAGCAGCACCGTGCAACTCTCACTTTGGTGGAACAAGAGCAGAGGGAGGCACCGGCACCACCTTCCCATGGCTTTGATAAGGAGGAGGCAGAAGAAGAGGAGTGGAGAAAGTCGTTGGCCCTGCTCAGCCCCACTGCCTTGGACTTAGTTATGCAGGAAACAGACAGGTGCTCTGTGATGGACGTTGTGCACAAGGCTGCGGCTGCCATCCGGGCAAGAGCTGAGCAGGAAAAGGAGCAGGAGGATGTGGCCCAAAGCCACGTGGATGTGTCAGTGGCACCAGTGATGCAAGTAACGCTTGAGGACATCGAGAGTCCTATGGCTGTACAGCGTCAGACAGAGCCCAGCTCAGCCCCTTTCACCAAAGCTGCAGATGAGGCTGGAGAAGTCATGGTTTCTCCCATGCCTGGAGATTATCAACAGGAGGCCGGCAGAGCTGTTGTCTCCCCAGCACAACATGAGGAGGAAGTTCTGGCTGCAGTGACGATGATCCCTGGGGCAGAGTCTGGGATATCTTACCTTGCACCTGGAGCAGATGATGAAGGAGAAGCAGCAGCTTCACCTTTGAGTCAGGGCTCGCAGCCCCAGGTGAGTGACACCCCTGTGACCGGCATTGGGGATCCCAAGGTGCTGGAGGCAACCCCAGATCCCAAAGTGCGTGTGTCAGGGGCATTGCTCGTGTTCCCTGTGCCTTCCAGCTGACATTCCCTCCTTCCCCTGCCTGTGTTCTTGCTCTCCCATCCGGCACCCCTCCTCTGGAGGAAAGGCACTGAAGGAGAGCAGCCCGTGAGGGACCTCCCCAGTGAGCAGCCACCAGCAGCAACCCCAGAGCCCAGGTGACGGCCAATGCACCACCCAGGCCTGGCGCTGGACACAGGTCTGCAGGGGAGAAAGCAGCCCACGGCACAGCACCCACACAGCTACCTGCAGCCCTGAGAGAGACACATCTAGGGAGAGCTGTCATCTCCTGACGTTCTGCTGTATGTTTACAGGAGGAGCCAGCGGCCTTCCCTGAGGAGAACGATGAGGAGGCCAAGCAGGAATTGGAATGTGTTAGTGACAAAGAGCTGTCCCAAGGGGAAGCCCTCACCATGTACAACATCTGCGTCAGCCCTCTGGTGCCAGAGCTCTTCCAGGACGCCCGAGAAGACATCCGTCTGGAATCCAGCATCCACAGCAATGTGGGCACAAATGCGACATCAGAGGCAACTGGAGACCTGCAGAGTGTGTCTCCTGTCCTGGCCCCTGCCACAGACACCGAACTGGCAGCTCCTCCTCTGGCTGGAGCTGCTGAGGGAGAGCAGCACCGTGCACCTCTCACTTCTGTGGAACAAGAGCAGAGGGAGGCACCGGCATCACCTTCCCATGGCTTTGACAAGGAGGAGGCAGAAGAAGAGGAGCGGAGAAAGTCATTGGCCCTGCTCAGCCCCACTGCCTTGGAGTTGGTTATGCAGGAAACAGCCAGGTGCTTTGTGATGGACATTGTGCATAAGGCTGTGGCTGCCATCCAGGCAAGAGCTGAGCAGGAAAAGGAGCAGGAGGATGTGGCCCAAAGCCACGTGGATGTTTCAATGGCACCAGTGATGCCAGTAACACTGGAGAACATCGAGACTCCTATGGCTGTAGAGCCTCAGGCAGAGCCCAGCTCAGCCCCTTTCGCCCCTGCAGCAGATGAGGCTGGAGAAGACATTGTGTCGCCCATGTCTGCCAACCAGAAAGTAGTCAGGAGAGCCATTATAACTCAGAGAGAAGACAAGCAGGAAGATGCAGCTACATTGACAGAGATCCCTGGGGCAAACGGTCAGAAACCCCACCTTGTCGAAGGGACAGATGCACAGACAACATCTGTAGCACAAGAGCAGGAGGAGGCAACGGCACCACCTTCCCATGGCTTTGATAAGGAGGAGGTAGAAGAGGAGGAGCGGAGAAAGTCATTGGCCCTGCTCAGCCCCACTGCCTTGGAGTTGGTTATGCAGGAAACAGCCAGGTGCTTTGTGATGGACATTGTGCATAAGGCTGTGGCTGCCATCCGGGCAAGAGCCGAGCAGGAAAAGGAGCAGGAGGATGTGGCCCAAAGCCACGTGGAGGTTTCAATGGCACCAGTGATGCCAGTAACACTGGAGAACATCGAGACTCCTATGGCTGTAGAGCCTCAGGCAGAGCCCAGCTCAGCCCCTTTTGCCCCTGCAGCAGATGAGGCTGGAGAAGACATTGTGTCGCCCATGTCTGCCAACCAAAAAGTAGCCAGGAGAGCCATTATACCTCAGAGAGAAGACAAGCAGGAAGATGCAGCTGCATTGACAGAGATCCCTGGGGCAGGCAGTCAGAAACCCCACCTTGTCGAAGGGACAAATGCACAGACAACATCTGTAGCACAAGAGCAGGAGGAGGCAACGGCACTACCTTCCCATGGCTTTGACAAGGAGGAGGTAGAAGAAGAGGAGCGGAGAAAGTCGTTGGCCCTGCTCAGCCCCACTGCCTTGGAGTTGGTTATGCAGGAAACAGCCAGGTGCTTTGTGATGGACATTGTGCATAAGGCTGTGGCTGCCATCCGGGCAAGAGCTGAGCAGGAAAAGGAGCAGGAGGATGTGGCCCAAAGCCACGTGGATGTGTCAATGGCACCAGTGATGCCAGTAACACTGGAGAACATCGAGACTCCTATGGCTGTAGAGCCTCAGGCAGAGCCCAGCTCAGCCCCTTTCGCCCCTGCAGCAGATGAGGCTGGAGAAGACATTGTGTCGCCCATGTCTGCCAACCAGAAAGTAGCCAGGAGAGCCATTATACCTCAGAGAGAAGACAAGCAGGAAGATGCAGCTGCATTGACAGAGATCCCTGGGGCAGACGGTCAGAAACCCCACCTTGCCGCAGGGGGAGATGCACAGACAACATCTGTAGCACAAGATCAGGAGGAGGCACTGGCACCACCTTCCCATGGCTTTGACAAGGAGGAGGTAGAAGAGGAGGAGCGGAGAAAGTCATTGGCCCTGCTCAGCCCCACTGTCTTGGAGTTGGTCATGCAGGAAACAGCCAGGTTCTTTGTGATGGACATTGTGCATAAGGCTGTGGCTGCCATCCGGGCAAGAGCCGAGCAGGAAAAGGAGCAGGAGGATGTGGCCCAAAGCCATGTGGATGTGTCAATGGCACCAGTGATGCCAGTAACACTGGAGAACATCGAGACTCCTATGGCTGTAGAGCTTCAGGCAGAGCCCAGCTCAGCCCCTTTCGCCCCTGCAGCAGATGAGGCTGGAGAAGACATTGTGTCGCCCATGTCTGCCAACCAGAAAGTAGCCAGGAGAGCCATTATACCTCAGAGAGAAGACAAGCAGGAAGATGCAGCTACATTGACAGAGATCCCTGGGGCAAACGGTCAGAAACCCCACCTTGTCGAAGGGACAGATGCACAGACAACATCTGTAGCACAAGAGCAGGAGGAGGCAACGGCACCACCTTCCCATGGCTTTGATAAGGAGGAGGTAGAAGAGGAGGAGCGGAGAAAATCATTGGCCCTGCTCAGCCCCACTGCCTTGGAGTTGGTTATGCAGGAAACAGCCAGGTGCTTTGTGATGGACATTGTGCATAAGGCTGTGGCTGCCATCCGGGCAAGAGCCGAGCAGGAAAAGGAGCAGGAGGATGTGGCCCAAAGCCACGTGGATGTTTCAATGGCACCAGTGATGCCAGTAACACTGGAGAACATCGAGACTCCTATGGCTGTAGAGCTTCAGGCAGAGCCCAGCTCAGCCCCTTTCGCCCCTGCAGCAGATGAGGCTGGAGAAGACATTGTGTCGCCCATGTCTGCCAACCAAAAAGTAGCCAGGAGAGCCATTATACCTCAGAGAGAAGACAAGCAGGAAGATGCAGCTACATTGACAGAGATCCCTGGGGCAAACGGTCAGAAACCCCACCTTGTCGAAGGGACAGATGCACAGACAACATCTGTAGCACAAGAGCAGGAGGAGGCAACGGCACCACCTTCCCATGGCTTTGATAAGGAGGAGGTAGAAGAGGAGGAGCGGAGAAAGTCATTGGCCCTGCTCAGCCCCACTGCCTTGGAGTTGGTTATGCAGGAAACAGCCAGGTGCTTTGTGATGGACATTGTGCATAAGGCTGTGGCTGCCATCCGGGCAAGAGCCGAGCAGGAAAAGGAGCAGGAGGATGTGGCCCAAAGCCACGTGGAGGTTTCAATGGCACCAGTGATGCCAGTAACACTGGAGAACATCGAGACTCCTATGGCTGTAGAGCTTCAGGCAGAGCCCAGCTCAGCCCCTTTCGCCCCTGCAGCAGATGAGGCTGGAGAAGACATTGTGTCGCCCATGTCTGCCAACCAAAAAGTAGCCAGGAGAGCCATTATACCTCAGAGAGAAGACAAGCAGGAAGATGCAGCTGCATTGACAGAGATCCCTGGGGCAGGCAGTCAGAAACCCCACCTTGTCGAAGGGACAAATGCACAGACAACATCTGTAGCACAAGAGCAGGAGGAGGCAACGGCACTACCTTCCCATGGCTTTGACAAGGAGGAGGTAGAA
Organism: Melopsittacus undulatus; assembly: GCF_012275295.1. Lineage (NCBI taxonomy): Eukaryota > Metazoa > Chordata > Aves > Psittaciformes > Psittaculidae > Melopsittacus > Melopsittacus undulatus. The sequence goes on along the minus strand of NC_047532.1, from coordinate 64,576,646 downwards.
GAAGAGGAGCGGAGAAAGTCGTTGGCCCTGCTCAGCCCCACTGCCTTGGAGTTGGTTATGCAGGAAACAGCCAGGTGCTTTGTGATGGACATTGTGCATAAGGCTGTGGCTGCCATCCGGGCAAGAGCTGAGCAGGAAAAGGAGCAGGAGGATGTGGCCCAAAGCCACGTGGATGTGTCAATGGCACCAGTGATGCCAGTAACACTGGAGAACATCGAGACTCCTATGGCTGTAGAGCTTCAGGCAGAGCCCAGCTCAGCCCCTTTCGCCCCTGCAGCAGATGAGGCTGGAGAAGACATTGTGTCGCCCATGTCTGCCAACCAGAAAGTAGCCAGGAGAGCCATTATACCTCAGAGAGAAGACAAGCAGGAAGATGCAGCTGCATTGAAAGAGATCCCTGGGGCAGACAGTCAGAAACCCCACCTTGCCGCAGGGGGAGATGCACAGACAACATCTGTAGCACAAGATCAGGAGGAGGCACTGGCACCACCTTCCCATGGCTTTGACAAGGAGGAGGTAGAAGAGGAGGAGCGGAGAAAGTCATTGGCCCTGCTCAGCCCCACTGTCTTGGAGTTGGTCATGCAGGAAACAGCCAGGTTCTTTGTGATGGACATTGTGCATAAGGCTGTGGCTGCCATCCGGGCAAGAGCCGAGCAGGAAAAGGAGCAGGAGGATGTGGCCCAAAGCCATGTGGATGTGTCAATGGCACCGGTGATGCCAGTAACACTGGAGAACATCGAGACTCCTATGGCTGTAGAGCCTCAGGCAGAGCCCAGCTCAGCCCCTTTCGCCCCTGCAGCAGATGAGGCTGGAGAAGACATTGTGTCGCCCATGTCTGCCAACCAAAAAGTAGCCAGGAGAGCCATTATACCTCAGAGAGAAGACAAGCAGGAAGATGCAGCTGCATTGACAGAGATCCCTGGGGCAGACGGTCAGAAACCCCACCTTGTCGAAGGGACAGATGCACAGACAACATCTGTAGCACAAGAGCAGGAGGAGGCAACGGCACCACCTTCCCATGGCTTTGATAAGGAGGAGGTAGAAGAGGAGGAGCGGAGAAAGTCATTGGCCCTGCTCAGCCCCACTGCCTTGGAGTTGGTTATGCAGGAAACAGCCAGGTGCTTTGTGATGGACATTGTGCATAAGGCTGTGGCTGCCATCCGGGCAAGAGCCAAGCAGGAAAAGGAGCAGGAGGATGTGGCCCAAAGCCACGTGGAGGTTTCAATGGCACCAGTGATGCCAGTAACACTGGAGAACATCGAGACTCCTATGGCTGTAGAGCCTCAGGCAGAGCCCAGCTCAGCCCCTTTCGCCCCTGCAGCAGATGAGGCTGGAGAAGACATTGTGTCGCCCATGTCTGCCAACCAAAAAGTAGCCAGGAGAGCCATTATACCTCAGAGAGAAGACAAGCAGGAAGATGCAGCTGCATTGACAGAGATCCCTGGGGCAGGCGGTCAGAAACCCCACCTTGTCGAAGGGACAGATGCACAGACAACATCTGTAGCACAAGAGCAGGAGGAGGCAATGGCACCACCTTCCCATGGCTTTGATAAGGAGGAGGTAGAAGAGGAGGAGCGGAGAAAGTCATTGGCCCTGCTCAGCCCCACTGCCTTGGAGTTGGTTATGCAGGAAACAGCCAGGTGCTTTGTGATGGACATTGTGCATAAGGCTGTGGCTGCAATCCAGGCAAGAGCTGAGCAGGAAAAGGAGCAGGAGGATGTGGCCCAAAGTGAAACAGAGGCACGGAGAAAGTCATCTGCCCTGCTCAGCCCTAAAGCCAGTAAGATGACACAACCCAAAAGACACAGGAATTTCGTGAGAGGCGTCCTGCACAAGCCTTTTCCTGTTGTCTGCGAAATGGACGAGCATCCAACACCAGTACAGGCCCAGAGTGAGGCACCAACACAGACCAAGAGCCTGGGCACAGATAGACAGGGACCAGGACAGGCCTTTACACAAGGACTAGTACCACCACACGCCCAGAGACAGGCCCCACAAAGGGTCTCAGTTGTCGACAGAGCTCTGCAGGTTGTATTCAGGCGCAAAGTGAGGAAAGCACCTGAAGAGCATCAGGGAGAGGCCAGCAGAACCTTTGCCTCCCTGCGATTCTACAGGGATGAACAGGCAGTGCCTGCAGCAGCTCAGGACACCGAGGAGGAGCCAACTACATCATTTATTCCAGTGGCACCCAGGCCGCGCTGGTGGCACCGGTTGCGCCAGTCTGAGAATGCCAGGGCCTCCCCTACCTGGGAGACAATTGAAAGCCAACAGGGGAAAACCCCCAAGAAAATGCAAAAGTGGCAGCTGCAGTCACGACGTAACCTGCCACCCGTTGATGCCCATTCCACCACCTATGCTTGGGGAACCGCCAACCCAAAAGAAGGATTGCATGACACCAGAGATAAACACGTCCGAGAGCAACAACTATCCTTCTTCAGAAGGGCACTGAAGCCTCTGCGCAGGGCTTTCCACAGATCCTGCATCAGCCCGCAAGCGGAGGAATAATGCCCCACTGTCAGCTCCAGGCCCGAGGGAGCTGCGCTGAGAACGTCGTGCTGCAGCCTGCGCTCGCTGTGGACACTTCTCGGGCCAATAAACCAGATCCCTTTCTCCCCAGTTCTTGCCTCTGTCTGCTCCAGCTTTTCCCTTGTGTCAGTAGCAGAGAAAGCTGCGGAGCGACCTCTTTCCTTGCAGCACTTCCCAGCTGCTGAGCTTGCAGTCCTGCTGGCTCTTGGCAGCACATGTTGGCCAAGTAGGAAAAGCTCATCCCGATGGGATGAAACAGTGTGTGATGCAGTGGCTCCCACGTCAGCTGGCTTTTGAAGCCCAGTGCCTGCTGCAGCCCGGTGACTGGAATGACAGGGGTGTAGAAGGGTTGGGAGGAATAAGGAGCAAGGCTTAGAATTGCTAAGGCCAGAGATAAGGGACGAGAGACTGTGATTCTCCTGCTCCTCCTGCACACGCAAGCTCTGGAGCAATGCAGGGAGAAGCTGGCGATGTTTCCAGAAGCAGAACTGTAAATGGACAGCAGATGGGTGACTCCACGCAATCCCCCCGTCCCCATCCTACAGCTTCTGACCAACCGAACAGGGGGGCTCTTGCAGCTGCCCTGAGCCATGGCCTCGTGTCCCCAGGGCTGCAGCAGAGGAACGACAGGGAGGTGGCCCTGAGGCTGCAGAGGTACTTGTGCAGGAATGTGCACACTGCTCTTGGCTTGTGTTTGGGATTGGAAAATCACTGTGCACTCCTGGCCACCCTGTGAGCAGCTGGCACACAAAGCTCCACAGTGCAACTCAGCCCACACGTCATTCTCATACCCATGGCAGCAGCGGTGCTTTCCAGGTTAGGAACATGGGGCAAGCAGCAGAGCACCTGCCAGCAATGCCGGCAGCGAGCATCAATTCCTGCATCAACAGCAAGTTCCTCAGTGTGCACTACAGGCCTCTTGCAGGCTGACTCCTTGTCCTGGGTTCAGCAGTAGCAGTCATTTTTTCTCTTTCTTGGTAGCTGGTGCAGTGCTGTGGTTTGACTTTCGGGCTGAGAACGGTTGCTGATAGCAAGTATGTTTTGAGTTACTGCTCAAATGTTTGGTTTGTCCAAGGCCTTTCCTGAGCTCATGCTCTGCCAGGGAGGAGGGGAGGCCAGGAGGAAGGAGAGACAGGACACCTGACCCAGGCTAGCCAAAGAGGTATTCCATACCATAGCACGTCATGCTCGGGGAGGCAACCGGGAGTAACCCGGAAGGGCTGGAGCTCTGGGGGGATGGAGGAGGTATCGGTTGGTGCTCGGTCGGGCAGGGTGGGATGAGTTATGGGTTGGTGGCTGGTGAGGTGTTGTATTCTCTTCACTTGTTATTGGCTTTATCATTATTGTTTGTAGTAGCAGTAGTGATTTGTGTTATACCTTAGTTATTAAACCGTTCTTATCTCAACCCATGGGGGCTACCTTCTTTGGATTCCCCTTTCTAACACTCCGGGAGTTGGGGGAGCAAGGGAGGGAGTGAGTTAACAAGCTGCGTGGCTGGTTTTAAACCACGACACTCCTGTGACACCAGCAGCCTCTGCTGTGCGCCCCTGCATGGAGGAACCTTGAGCTGCTCCCAGCCCATCACCCCTTTGCTCCATCACCTGCTCTCCATCAGAGCTGGCTTTTTAATTCGTGTGGTGCATTTTCTGCAGTGGGATGTGCTGGGGGAAGTGATGGTCCTGTCCCAGTTCCTCCTATTGCAAAAGTAGGCATCAGCTTGTGCTGTGGTTTTTGGGAGAGGGGAACCTTGCCCGGAGAGGAATCATTCCACTTCCCAAAGAAGCCACACTCTGGTTTCCACTAACACTTTCCAGAGTGGCAGGAAGAAACCTGCCTCCAGGGTGCAGCAGATGCAGAGCATGAGCAGACCCACTCTGAAAAATGCTCCTTATTGGGTGGGTTGGTTGGAGCTCTCCAAAGGGCTCTGGAGGTTTCTGGGAAGTGAGTCTCAAAAACTTCTCGGGTTGTGCTCACTCTCTGTGACCACAACAAACTCAGGCTGAGAGTAAGGACAAGGGTGTGATACCCTAAGGATGGAAAACCACACTGTGGCTAGTTGGAAATCAGAGCTCTCAGTTGTCTTGTGCAGCCAGGTCACAGGTAACTTCTCCTGGAGATAAGCTGGCCAGGGTAGCTCCTGGAATTTGGAGTAGAGCACAAGCCCAGACCTTCGCAGCACTGCCAGTGCCAGCACTGCAGTGCTGGGAAGTCACCAATGGGGTCTGAGTGAATGGATCTGCACCCAGGCAATGCCTTGGATGGAGATGTCTCTTCTCCTTGCAGGTAGAGAGCTTGAAGAGCTGTCACCTTGCTGCCTTCTGCTGATGGTGGGTGCTGCCTGCAGGGCGCCAGATGACCGATGCTGTCCAGCCTCTTCTGGGCTCACCTCTGAATTGCTCAAAGTCTAAACCCCACAAATAGTTTTTGTGTAAAACCCCAGACTGGGCTGTTCCTCTGCTGTCCTGTCCTGCTCCTCCCCTGGCACCGAGCACCTCCCTGGCAGGGCTGGATGTGGCTGATGTACTCCAGAGCTCCTGACCTTGCCTGCCTTCCTCCAGAAGCCATGTGGGCTGAGTGATTGTGGGTGAGTTGATGGTTCTGGAAGGAAGCACCATCCCCACTGGTCGCACACCTCGTCCCGGGAGTGCCAGTGTGTGCCCTCTCAGTAAGACTGCGCACAACACCAAGTTGAGTGGGAGTGTTGATGTGCCGTAGGGCAGGCAGCTCTGCAGAGGGATATGGACAGGCTGGATCAATGGGCCGTGGCCAGTGGTATGAGGTTCAACAAGGCAAAATCCTGGGTCCTGAATTTGGTTGGGAGCATCCTGGCCTGTATCAGCACCGGTGTGGCCAGCAGGACTAGAGCAGTGATTGCCCCCCTGGACTGGGCCGCCCCTCCAGCCCTGTGTCTGGAGAAGAGAAGGCTCAAAAGGGACCTTATTGTTCTCTACAGCTACCTGAGAGGAGGCTGGAGCCAGGAGGTGCCTGGTCTCCTCTCCCAAGGAGCAAGGACTAAACCAAGAAGAAATGGCCCCAAGCTGCACAAGGGGAGGTTTTGACTGGAGATTAGGAGATCACTTCAGGTGTAGTCAGGCATTGGGGGCAGTGCTGGAGTCGCCATTCCTGGAAATGTTCACATGCTGTGTAGACGAGGCCCTCAGTGCCATGGGTCAGTGGTGGCCTTGGCAGTGCTGGGGAACATTTGGCCTTGATGATCTGAAAGGTCTTTTCCAACCTGGTTGACTCTATGACTGCCTGCAGCAGCCCTGCTGTGCCCAGTGGCCATTGACACAATGGCACCAACATCACAAAGCCTCGCTGGTCGCTGTGGAGATGCCCGTCACCAGTTGGGACTCGGTGGAATCAGTCACGGGCATGGGCATCTCCATGGCAACTGCCAGGGCTTTGTGGTGTAGGGAGGGTTCCGCATGGCCAGAGGCCATTGTGATGGGGGGTGACACGTTGGTGACCGTGGGGTACATAAGGAGCGAGAGCCCTGGAGTACCTCAGTCCAGAGGAGCGGCCTCCCTCAGGAGGCAGCAATCCCCTGGAAGCCCACGGCAGTTCAGCGTCCAGGACGTGGAAGATGCCCGTGGGTAAAGAGGCAAACGCCCGTTCCCAGCCCGCTGAGGGCAGGCCAAGCAAGCAGAGAAGGCACCAGGTGAGGACCAGGGCAGGAGGGAGAGGCCGGTGGTGGGACGGGGCTGCTCGGAGTTGCCTCGGTGACAGGGCCAGGCTTGCCCACAGTGCACGGGCCCCTGTGCCAAGGCAGCCACCTCCATCACACACCTTTTCCTCCTCCTCCTGCCTGCAGGTGGCTCACAGGCAGCCTGACGAAGCGCCGCAGGGCAGCCCGAGCCAGGCGTCGTCCCACCATGGGATCACGCTGCCACGGGTGCCCTACCTGGAGAGGTTTCAGCCTGTCGCCATCCAGCAGGCACAGGTAGGGAGCCGCAGGGAGATGGGGCCAAACGTCTTCCAGACCCCGGGAGATGCTGACGGGCGGGCAGGAGGTGCAGGAGGGAGCAAGCTGAGCCCCGCATGCTGTGCCCCACAGCCTGCCCGGGCGTGCCGGGGGTGCTCTGGGCAGTGGGCGTGGGCTGCGGGCGGCCAGCCCTCTCCCCAGCCGGCTCTGAGCCCTGCCCTGGGGCTGGCAGGGGAGCACAACTGCCTGAGCTCAGCCAGCTGGGATGTGGGCACAAGGGACACTGTCACACAGCCTCTCTGCTCCGCTTCTTTTGCAGATGGGCAGCCTGGGGCACCGAGTGGTGCTGCCCAGCCCCAGCGGGTTGAGACAGGAGCAGAAGCTCCGTCTGCCACCATTGATCACAATGGCACCGCGGCCGCCCCCTCGCTCAGAGAGAGCAGTCGGCAGCTGCCGCAGGCTGTCATCTGTAACACCAGCAGCCTCTGCAGCTTCTGGCAGTGTGAGGAACTCGGCTGTTGGCAGCACAAGCAGCAACCAACAGCAGCTTCTCAAAACTGCTGCCCAGCTCCACCGTGTGCCCAGTTACGGCAGCAGAGGTGCACGGCCAGAGACCTGTCAGCCTGCCCTGCACAGGTCCAAAGCCTCTGCTCCCACAGCTGAGAGCTCAGGCAGCATGAGCACAGTGCTGCAGAGGTGCAGCACCGGGAGCCAGCGACGTCACCAGCAGCCAGTGGCATGGCAGGAGCCAGCACAAAGCAGGGCTGCAGGGACACAAGCAAGAACAGACACTGTCCGTGCAGCCAGCAGCAGCAAGGGCCCAGCCACTCAACCCATACTCAGAAGCACTAGGCGAGCAGCAGAGCACCTGACAGCAATTCCAGCAGAACGTATCACTAGGTGCATCAACACCAAGTTCCTCAGTGTGCACTACAGGCCTGTTGCACAGCGCTTGCCCTCTCCGCCCAGCAAGATCAAGCCTTCGGAGCAGCCAAAGAGGATCTGCCTGGTCAGAGCTCCTGAGAAAGAGGAGCACCAGGCACGTCTCACTCCCATGCCACCGGCGTGGGCTTCTAATAACGCTGTCCAGAAGGAAGCAGCACCACAGAGACAGAGACATGGGCCTGCCCTGCAGAACATCAAAGTCCCGGATGCACTTGTGCAGGTCACAACAACATTCGAAAAGATGAAGCTGCTGCACCTGCCTGTGGCTATGGTCCAGAGAACCAACAAGAAGCAGGTGGAACAGCAAGAGATAAGCCAGAAACTGCATGTGGAGATGGCAGAACTGTCACATGCAGCATTTAAGGACAATGAGTTTCCTGTGGCTGCAGAGACTTGGGGAGAGGCAGCTGGAGACCTGCAGAGTGTGTCTCCTGTCCTGGCCACTGCCACAGACACCGAGCTGGCAGTGCCTCGCCTGGTCGGAGCTGCTGAGGGAGAGCAGCACCGTGCAACTCTCACTTTGGTGGAACAAGAGCAGAGGGAGGCACCGGCACCACCTTCCCATGGCTTTGATAAGGAGGAGGCAGAAGAAGAGGAGTGGAGAAAGTCGTTGGCCCTGCTCAGCCCCACTGCCTTGGACTTAGTTATGCAGGAAACAGACAGGTGCTCTGTGATGGACGTTGTGCACAAGGCTGCGGCTGCCATCCGGGCAAGAGCTGAGCAGGAAAAGGAGCAGGAGGATGTGGCCCAAAGCCACGTGGATGTGTCAGTGGCACCAGTGATGCAAGTAACGCTTGAGGACATCGAGAGTCCTATGGCTGTACAGCGTCAGACAGAGCCCAGCTCAGCCCCTTTCACCAAAGCTGCAGATGAGGCTGGAGAAGTCATGGTTTCTCCCATGCCTGGAGATTATCAACAGGAGGCCGGCAGAGCTGTTGTCTCCCCAGCACAACATGAGGAGGAAGTTCTGGCTGCAGTGACGATGATCCCTGGGGCAGAGTCTGGGATATCTTACCTTGCACCTGGAGCAGATGATGAAGGAGAAGCAGCAGCTTCACCTTTGAGTCAGGGCTCGCAGCCCCAGGTGAGTGACACCCCTGTGACCGGCATTGGGGATCCCAAGGTGCTGGAGGCAACCCCAGATCCCAAAGTGCGTGTGTCAGGGGCATTGCTCGTGTTCCCTGTGCCTTCCAGCTGACATTCCCTCCTTCCCCTGCCTGTGTTCTTGCTCTCCCATCCGGCACCCCTCCTCTGGAGGAAAGGCACTGAAGGAGAGCAGCCCGTGAGGGACCTCCCCAGTGAGCAGCCACCAGCAGCAACCCCAGAGCCCAGGTGACGGCCAATGCACCACCCAGGCCTGGCGCTGGACACAGGTCTGCAGGGGAGAAAGCAGCCCACGGCACAGCACCCACACAGCTACCTGCAGCCCTGAGAGAGACACATCTAGGGAGAGCTGTCATCTCCTGATGTTCTGCTGTATGTTTACAGGAGGAGCCAGCGGCCTTCCCTGAGGAGAACGATGAGGAGGCCAAGCAGGAATTGGAATGTGTTAGTGACAAAGAGCTGTCCCAAGGGGAAGCCCTCACCATGTACAACATCTGCGTCAGCCCTCTGGTGCCAGAGCTCTTCCAGGACGCCCGAGAAGACATCCGTCTGGAATCCAGCATCCACAGCAATGTGGGCACAAATGCGACATCAGAGGCAACTGGAGACCTGCAGAGTGTGTCTCCTGTCCTGGCCCCTGCCACAGACACCGAACTGGCAGCTCCTCCTCTGGCTGGAGCTGCTGAGGGAGAGCAGCACCGTGCACCTCTCACTTCTGTGGAACAAGAGCAGAGGGAGGCACCGGCATCACCTTCCCATGGCTTTGACAAGGAGGAGGCAGAAGAAGAGGAGCGGAGAAAGTCATTGGCCCTGCTCAGCCCCACTGCCTTGGAGTTGGTTATGCAGGAAACAGCCAGGTGCTTTGTGATGGACATTGTGCATAAGGCTGTGGCTGCCATCCAGGCAAGAGCTGAGCAGGAAAAGGAGCAGGAGGATGTGGCCCAAAGCCACGTGGATGTTTCAATGGCACCAGTGATGCCAGTAACACTGGAGAACATCGAGACTCCTATGGCTGTAGAGCCTCAGGCAGAGCCCAGCTCAGCCCCTTTCGCCCCTGCAGCAGATGAGGCTGGAGAAGACATTGTGTCGCCCATGTCTGCCAACCAGAAAGTAGTCAGGAGAGCCATTATACCTCAGAGAGAAGACAAGCAGGAAGATGCAGCTACATTGACAGAGATCCCTGGGGCAAACGGTCAGAAACCCCACCTTGTCGAAGGGACAGATGCACAGACAACATCTGTAGCACAAGAGCAGGAGGAGGCAACGGCACCACCTTCCCATGGCTTTGATAAGGAGGAGGTAGAAGAGGAGGAGCGGAGAAAGTCATTGGCCCTGCTCAGCCCCACTGCCTTGGAGTTGGTTATGCAGGAAACAGCCAGGTGCTTTGTGATGGACATTGTGCATAAGGCTGTGGCTGCCATCCGGGCAAGAGCTGAGCAGGAAAAGGAGCAGGAGGATGTGGCCCAAAGCCACGTGGAGGTTTCAATGGCACCAGTGATGCCAGTAACACTGGAGAACATCGAGACTCCTATGGCTGTAGAGCCTCAGGCAGAGCCCAGCTCAGCCCCTTTCGCCCCTGCAGCAGATGAGGCTGGAGAAGACATTGTGTCGCCCATGTCTGCCAAGCAGAAAGTAGCCAGGAGAGCCATTATACCTCAGAGAGAAGACAAGCAGGAAGATGCAGCTGCATTGACAGAGATCCCTGGGGCAGGCAGTCAGAAACCCCACCTTGTCGAAGGGACAAATGCACAGACAACATCTGTAGCACAAGAGCAGGAGGAGGCAACGGCACTACCTTCCCATGGCTTTGACAAGGAGGAGGTAGAAGAAGAGGAGCGGAGAAAGTCGTTGGCCCTGCTCAGCCCCACTGCCTTGGAGTTGGTTATGCAGGAAACAGCCAGGTGCTTTGTGATGGACATTGTGCATAAGGCTGTGGCTGCCATCCGGGCAAGAGCTGAGCAGGAAAAGGAGCAGGAGGATGTGGCCCAAAGCCACGTGGATGTGTCAATGGCACCAGTGATGCCAGTAACACTGGAGAACATCGAGACTCCTATGGCTGTAGAGCCTCAGGCAGAGCCCAGCTCAGCCCCTTTCGCCCCTGCAGCAGATGAGGCTGGAGAAGACATTGTGTCGCCCATGTCTGCCAACCAGAAAGTAGCCAGGAGAGCCATTATACCTCAGAGAGAAGACAAGCAGGAAGATGCAGCTGCATTGAAAGAGATCCCTGGGGCAGACAGTCAGAAACCCCACCTTGCCGCAGGGGGAGATGCACAGACAACATCTGTAGCACAAGATCAGGAGGAGGCACTGGCACCACCTTCCCATGGCTTTGACAAGGAGGAGGTAGAAGAGGAGGAGCGGAGAAAGTCATTGGCCCTGCTCAGCCCCACTGTCTTGGAGTTGGTCATGCAGGAAACAGCCAGGTTCTTTGTGATGGACATTGTGCATAAGGCTGTGGCTGCCATCCGGGCAAGAGCCGAGCAGGAAAAGGAGCAGGAGGATGTGGCCCAAAGCCATGTGGATGTGTCAATGGCACCAGTGATGCCAGTAACACTGGAGAACATCGAGACTCCTATGGCTGTAGAGCTTCAGGCAGAGCCCAGCTCAGCCCCTTTCGCCCCTGCAGCAGATGAGGCTGGAGAAGACATTGTGTCGCCCATGTCTGCCAACCAGAAAGTAGCCAGGAGAGCCATTATACCTCAGAGAGAAGACAAGCAGGAAGATGCAGCTACATTGACAGAGATCCCTGGGGCAAACGGTCAGAAACCCCACCTTGTCGAAGGGACAGATGCACAGACAACATCTGTAGCACAAGAGCAGGAGGAGGCAACGGCACCACCTTCCCATGGCTTTGATAAGGAGGAGGTAGAAGAGGAGGAGCGGAGAAAATCATTGGCCCTGCTCAGCCCCACTGCCTTGGAGTTGGTTATGCAGGAAACAGCCAGGTGCTTTGTGATGGACATTGTGCATAAGGCTGTGGCTGCCATCCGGGCAAGAGCCGAGCAGGAAAAGGAGCAGGAGGATGTGGCCCAAAGCCACGTGGAGGTTTCAATGGCACCAGTGATGCCAGTAACACTGGAGAACATCGAGACTCCTATGGCTGTAGAGCTTCAGGCAGAGCCCAGCTCAGCCCCTTTCGCCCCTGCAGCAGATGAGGCTGGAGAAGACATTGTGTCGCCCATGTCTGCCAACCAAAAAGTAGCCAGGAGAGCCATTATACCTCAGAGAGAAGACAAGCAGGAAGATGCAGCTGCATTGACAGAGATCCCTGGGGCAGGCAGTCAGAAACCCCACCTTGTCGAAGGGACAAATGCACAGACAACATCTGTAGCACAAGAGCAGGACGAGGCAACGGCACTACCTTCCCATGGCTTTGACAAGGAGGAGGTAGAAGAAGAGGAGCGGAGAAAGTCATTGGCCCTGCTCAGCCCCACTGCCTTGGAGTTGGTTATGCAGGAAACAGCCAGGTGCTTTGTGATGGACATTGTGCATAAGGCTGTGGCTGCCATCCGGGCAAGAGCCGAGCAGGAAAAGGAGCAGGAGGATGTGGCCCAAAGCCACGTGGATGTGTCAATGGCACCAGTGATGCCAGTAACACTGGAGAACATCGAGACTCCTATGGCTGTAGAGCCTCAGGCAGAGCCCAGCTCAGCCCCTTTCGCCCCTGCAGCAGATGAGGCTGGAGAAGACATTGTGTCGCCCATGTCTGCCAACCAGAAAGTAGCCAGGAGAGCCATTATACCTCAGAGAGAAGACAAGCAGGAAGATGCAGCTGCATTGAAAGAGATCCCTGGGGCAGACAGTCAGAAACCCCACCTTGCCGCAGGGGGAGATGCACAGACAACATCTGTAGCACAAGATCAGGAGGAGGCACTGGCACCACCTTCCCATGGCTTTGACAAGGAGGAGGTAGAAGAGGAGGAGCGGAGAAAGTCATTGGCCCTGCTCAGCCCCACTGTCTTGGAGTTGGTCATGCAGGAAACAGCCAGGTTCTTTGTGATGGACATTGTGCATAAGGCTGTGGCTGCCATCCGGGCAAGAGCTGAGCAGGAAAAGGAGCAGGAGGATGTGGCCCAAAGCCATGTGGATGTGTCAATGGCACCGGTGATGCCAGTAACACTGGAGAACATCGAGACTCCTATGGCTGTAGAGCCTCAGGCAGAGCCCAGCTCAGCCCCTTTCGCCCCTGCAGCAGATGAGGCTGGAGAAGACATTGTGTCGCCCATGTCTGCCAACCAAAAAGTAGCCAGGAGAGCCATTATACCTCAGAGAGAAGACAAGCAGGAAGATGCAGCTGCATTGACAGAGATCCCTGGGGCAGACGGTCAGAAACCCCACCTTGTCGAAGGGACAGATGCACAGACAACATCTGTAGCACAAGAGCAGGAGGAGGCAACGGCACCACCTTCCCATGGCTTTGATAAGGAGGAGGTAGAAGAGGAGGAGCGGAGAAAGTCATTGGCCCTGCTCAGCCCCACTGCCTTGGAGTTGGTTATGCAGGAAACAGCCAGGTGCTTTGTGATGGACATTGTGCATAAGGCTGTGGCTGCCATCCGGGCAAGAGCCGAGCAGGAAAAGGAGCAGGAGGATGTGGCCCAAAGCCACGTGGAGGTTTCAATGGCACCAGTGATGCCAGTAACACTGGAGAACATCGAGACTCCTATGGCTGTAGAGCCTCAGGCAGAGCCCAGCTCAGCCCCTTTCGCCCCTGCAGCAGATGAGGCTGGAGAAGACATTGTGTCGCCCATGTCTGCCAACCAAAAAGTAGCCAGGAGAGCCATTATACCTCAGAGAGAAGACAAGCAGGAAGATGCAGCTGCATTGACAGAGATCCCTGGGGCAGGCGGTCAGAAACCCCACCTTGTCGAAGGGACAGATGCACAGACAACATCTGTAGCACAAGAGCAGGAGGAGGCAATGGCACCACCTTCCCATGGCTTTGATAAGGAGGAGGTAGAAGAGGAGGAGCGGAGAAAGTCATTGGCCCTGCTCAGCCCCACTGCCTTGGAGTTGGTTATGCAGGAAACAGCCAGGTGCTTTGTGATGGACATTGTGCATAAGGCTGTGGCTGCAATCCAGGCAAGAGCTGAGCAGGAAAAGGAGCAGGAGGATGTGGCCCAAAGTGAAACAGAGGCACGGAGAAAGTCATCTGCCCTGCTCAGCCCTAAAGCCAGTAAGATGACACAACCCAAAAGACACAGGAATTTCGTGAGAGGCGTCCTGCACAAGCCTTTTCCTGTTGTCTGCGAAATGGACGAGCATCCAACACCAGTACAGGCCCAGAGTGAGGCACCAACACAGACCAAGAGCCTGGGCACAGATAGACAGGGACCAGGACAGGCCTTTACACAAGGACTAGTACCACCACACGCCCAGAGACAGGCCCCACAAAGGGTCTCAGTTGTCGACAGAGCTCTGCAGGTTGTATTCAGGCGCAAAGTGAGGAAAGCACCTGAAGAGCATCAGGGAGAGGCCAGCAGAACCTTTGCCTCCCTGCGATTCTACAGGGATGAACAGGCAGTGCCTGCAGCAGCTCAGGACACCGAGGAGGAGCCAACTACATCATTTATTCCAGTGGCACCCAGGCCGCGCTGGTGGCACCGGTTGCGCCAGTCTGAGAATGCCAGGGCCTCCCCTACCTGGGAGACAATTGAAAGCCAACAGGGGAAAACCCCCAAGAAAATGCAAAAGTGGCAGCTGCAGTCACGACGTAACCTGCCACCCGTTGATGCCCATTCCACCACCTATGCTTGGGGAACCGCCAACCCAAAAGAAGGATTGCATGACACCAGAGATAAACACGTCCGAGAGCAACAACTATCCTTCTTCAGAAGGGCACTGAAGCCTCTGCGCAGGGCTTTCCACAGATCCTGCATCAGCCCGCAAGCGGAGGAATAATGCCCCACTGTCAGCTCCAGGCCCGAGGGAGCTGCGCTGAGAACGTCGTGCTGCAGCCTGCGCTCGCTGTGGACACTTCTCGGGCCAATAAACCAGATCCCTTTCTCCCCAGTTCTTGCCTCTGTCTGCTCCAGCTTTTCCCTTGTGTCAGTAGCAGAGAAAGCTGCGGAGCGACCTCTTTCCTTGCAGCACTTCCCAGCTGCTGAGCTTGCAGTCCTGCTGGCTCTTGGCAGCACATGTTGGCCAAGTAGGAAAAGCTCATCCCGATGGGATGAAACAGTGTGTGATGCAGTGGCTCCCACGTCAGCTGGCTTTTGAAGCCCAGTGCCTGCTGCAGCCCGGTGACTGGAATGACAGGGGTGTAGAAGGGTTGGGAGGAATAAGGAGCAAGGCTTAGAATTGCTAAGGCCAGAGATAAGGGACGAGAGACTGTGATTCTCCTGCTCCTCCTGCACACGCAAGCTCTGGAGCAATGCAGGGAGAAGCTGGCGATGTTTCCAGAAGCAGAACTGTAAATGGACAGCAGATGGGTGACTCCACGCAATCCCCCCGTCCCCATCCTACAGCTTCTGACCAACCGAACAGGGGGGCTCTTGCAGCTGCCCTGAGCCATGGCCTCGTGTCCCCAGGGCTGCAGCAGAGGAACGACAGGGAGGTGGCCCTGAGGCTGCAGAGGTACTTGTGCAGGAATGTGCACACTGCTCTTGGCTTGTGTTTGGGATTGGAAAATCACTGTGCACTCCTGGCCACCCTGTGAGCAGCTGGCACACAAAGCTCCACAGTGCAACTCAGCCCACACGTCATTCTCATACCCATGGCAGCAGCGGTGCTTTCCAGGTTAGGAACATGGGGCAAGCAGCAGAGCACCTGCCAGCAATGCCGGCAGCGAGCATCAATTCCTGCATCAACAGCAAGTTCCTCAGTGTGCACTACAGGCCTCTTGCAGGCTGACTCCTTGTCCTGGGTTCAGCAGTAGCAGTCATTTTTTCTCTTTCTTGGTAGCTGGTGCAGTGCTGTGGTTTGACTTTCGGGCTGAGAACGGTTGCTGATAGCAAGTATGTTTTGAGTTACTGCTCAAATGTTTGGTTTGTCCAAGGCCTTTCCTGAGCTCATGCTCTGCCAGGGAGGAGGGGAGGCCAGGAGGAAGGAGAGACAGGACACCTGACCCAGGCTAGCCAAAGAGGTATTCCATACCATAGCACGTCATGCTCGGGGAGGCAACCGGGAGTAACCCGGAAGGGCTGGAGCTCTGGGGGGATGGAGGAGGTATCGGTTGGTGCTCGGTCGGGCAGGGTGGGATGAGTTATGGGTTGGTGGCTGGTGAGGTGTTGTATTCTCTTCACTTGTTGTTGGCTTTATCATTATTGTTTGTAGTAGCAGTAGTGATTTGTGTTATACCTTAGTTATTAAACCGTTCTTATCTCAACCCATGGGGGCTACCTTCTTTGGATTCCCCTTTCTAACACTCCGGGAGTTGGGGGAGCAAGGGAGGGAGTGAGTTAACAAGCTGCGTGGCTGGTTTTAAACCACGACACTCCTGTGACACCAGCAGCCTCTGCTGTGCGCCCCTGCATGGAGGAACCTTGAGCTGCTCCCAGCCCATCACCCCTTTGCTCCATCACCTGCTCTCCATCAGAGCTGGCTTTTTAATTCGTGTTGTGCATTTTCTGCAGTGGGATGTGCTGGGGGAAGTGATGGTCCTGTCCCAGTTCCTCCTATTGCAAAAGTAGGCATCAGCTTGTGCTGTGGTTTTTGGGAGAGGGGAACCTTGCCCGGAGAGGAATCATTCCACTTCCCAAAGAAGCCACACTCTGGTTTCCACTAACACTTTCCAGAGTGGCAGGAAGAAACCTGCCTCCAGGGTGCAGCAGATGCAGAGCATGAGCAGACCCACTCTGAAAAATGCTCCTTATTGGGTGGGTTGGTTGGAGCTCTCCAAAGGGCTCTGGAGGTTTCTGGGAAGTGAGTCTCAAAAACTTCTCGGGTTGTGCTCACTCTCTGTGACCACAACAAACTCAGGCTGAGAGTAAGGACAAGGGTGTGATACCCTAAGGATGGAAAACCACACTGTGGCTAGTTGGAAATCAGAGCTCTCAGTTGTCTTGTGCAGCCAGGTCACAGGTAACTTCTCCTGGAGATAAGCTGGCCAGGGTAGCTCCTGGAATTTGGAGTAGAGCACAAGCCCAGACCTTCGCAGCACTGCCAGTGCCAGCACTGCAGTGCTGGGAAGTCACCAATGGGGTCTGAGTGAATGGATCTGCACCCAGGCAATGCCTTGGATGGAGATGTCTCTTCTCCTTGCAGGTAGAGAGCTTGAAGAGCTGTCACCTTGCTGCCTTCTGCTGACGATGGGTGCTGCCTGCAGGGCGCCAGATGACCGATGCTGTCCAGCCTCTTCTGGGCTCACCTCTGAATTGCTCAAAGTCTAAACCCCACAAATAGTTTTGTGTAAAACCCCAGACTGGGCTGTTCCTCTGCTGTCCTGTCCTGCTCCTCCCCTGGCACCGAGCACCTCCCTGGCAGGGCTGGATGTGGCTGATGTACTCCAGAGCTCCTGACCTCGCCTGCCTTCCTCCAGAAGCCATGTGGGCTGAGTGCTTGTGGGTGAGTTGATGGTTCTGGAAGGAAGCACCATCCCCACTGGTCGCACACCTCGTCCCGGGAGTGCCAGTGTGTGCCCTCTCAGTAAGACTGCGCACAACACCAAGTTGAGTGGGAGTGTTGATGTGCCGTAGGGCAGGCAGCTCTGCAGAGGGATATGGACAGGCTGGATCAATGGGCCGTGGCCAGTGGTATGAGGTTCAACAAGGCAAAATCCTGGGTCCTGAATTTGGTTGGGAGCATCCTGGCCTGTATCAGCACCGGTGTGGCCAGCAGGACTAGAGCAGTGATTGCCCCCCTGGACTGGGCCGCCCCTCCAGCCCTGTGTCTGGAGAAGAGAAGGCTCAAAAGGGACCTTATTGTTCTCTACAGCTACCTGAGAGGAGGCTGGAGCCAGGAGGTGCCTGGTCTCCTCTCCCAAGGAGCAAGGACTAAACCAAGAAGAAATGGCCCCAAGCTGCACAAGGGGAGGTTTTGACTGGAGATTAGGAGATCACTTCAGGTGTAGTCAGGCATTGGGGGCAGTGCTGGAGTCGCCATTCCTGGAAATGTACACATGCTGTGTAGACGAGGCCCTCAGTGCCATGGGTCAGTGGTGGCCTTGGCAGTGCTGGGGAACATTTGGCCTTGATGATCTGAAAGGTCTTTTCCAACCTGGTTGACTCTATGACTGCCTGCAGCAGCCCTGCTGTGCCCAGTGGCCATTGACACAATGGCACCAACATCACAAAGCCTCGCTGGTCGCTGTGGAGATGCCCGTCACCAGTTGGGACTCGGTGGAATCAGTCACGGGCATGGGCATCTCCATGGCAACTGCCAGGGCTTTGTGGTGTAGGGAGGGTTCCGCATGGCCAGAGGCCATTGTGATGGGGGGTGACACGTTGGTGACCGTGGGGTACATAAGGAGCGAGAGCCCTGGAGTACCTCAGTCCAGAGGAGCGGCCTCCCTCAGGAGGCAGCAATCCCCTGGAAGCCCACGGCAGTTCAGCGTCCAGGACGTGGAAGATGCCCGTGGGTAAAGAGGCAAACGCCCGTTCCCAGCCCGCTGAGGGCAGGCCAAGCAAGCAGAGAAGGCACCAGGTGAGGACCAGGGCAGGAGGGAGAGGCCGGTGGTGGGACGGGGCTGCTCGGAGTTGCCTCGGTGACAGGGCCAGGCTTGCCCACAGTGCACGGGCCCCTGTGCCAAGGCAGCCACCTCCATCACACACCTTTTCCTCCTCCTCCTGCCTGCAGGTGGCTCACAGGCAGCCTGACGAAGCGCCGCAGGGCAGCCCGAGCCAGGCGTCGTCCCACCATGGGATCACGCTGCCACGGGTGCCCTACCTGGAGAGGTTTCAGCCTGTCGCCATCCAGCAGGCACAGGTAGGGAGCCGCAGGGAGATGGGGCCAAACGTCTTCCAGACCCCGGGAGATGCTGACGGGCGGGCAGGAGGTGCAGGAGGGAGCAAGCTGAGCCCCGCATGCTGTGCCCCACAGCCTGCCCGGGCGTGCCGGGGGTGCTCTGGGCAGTGGGCGTGGGCTGCGGGCGGCCAGCCCTCTCCCCAGCCGGCTCTGAGCCCTGCCCTGGGGCTGGCAGGGGAGCACAACTGCCTGAGCTCAGCCAGCTGGGATGTGGGCACAAGGGACACTGTCACACAGCCTCTCTGCTCCGCTTCTTTTGCAGATGGGCAGCCTGGGGCACCGAGTGGTGCTGCCCAGCCCCAGCGGGTTGAGACAGGAGCAGAAGCTCCGTCTGCCACCATTGATCACAATGGCACCGCGGCCGCCCCCTCGCTCAGAGAGAGCAGTCGGCAGCTGCCGCAGGCTGTCATCTGTAACACCAGCAGCCTCTGCAGCTTCTGGCAGTGTGAGGAACTCGGCTGTTGGCAGCACAAGCAGCAACCAACAGCAGCTTCTCAAAACTGCTGCCCAGCTCCACCGTGTGCCCAGTTACGGCAGCAGAGGTGCACGGCCAGAGACCTGTCAGCCTGCCCTGCACAGGTCCAAAGCCTCTGCTCCCACAGCTGAGAGCTCAGGCAGCATGAGCACAGTGCTGCAGAGGTGCAGCACCGGGAGCCAGCGACGTCACCAGCAGCCAGTGGCATGGCAGGAGCCAGCACAAAGCAGGGCTGCAGGGACACAAGCAAGAACAGACACTGTCCGTGCAGCCAGCAGCAGCAAGGGCCCAGCCACTCAACCCATACTCAGAAGCACTAGGCGAGCAGCAGAGCACCTGACAGCAATTCCAGCAGAACGTATCACTAGGTGCATCAACACCAAGTTCCTCAGTGTGCACTACAGGCCTGTTGCACAGCGCTTGCCCTCTCCGCCCAGCAAGATCAAGCCTTCGGAGCAGCCAAAGAGGATCTGCCTGGTCAGAGCTCCTGAGAAAGAGGAGCACCAGGCACGTCTCACTCCCATGCCACCGGCGTGGGCTTCTAATAACGCTGTCCAGAAGGAAGCAGCACCACAGAGACAGAGACATGGGCCTGCCCTGCAGAACATCAAAGTCCCGGATGCACTTGTGCAGGTCACAACAACATTCGAAAAGATGAAGCTGCTGCACCTGCCTGTGGCTATGGTCCAGAGAACCAACAAGAAGCAGGTGGAACAGCAAGAGATAAGCCAGAAACTGCATGTGGAGATGGCAGAACTGTCACATGCAGCATTTAAGGGACAATGAGTTTCCTGTGGCTGCAGAGACTTGGGGAGAGGCAGCTGGAGACCTGCAGAGTGTGTCTCCTGTCCTGGCCACTGCCACAGACACCGAGCTGGCAGTGCCTCGCCTGGTCGGAGCTGCTGAGGGAGAGCAGCACCGTGCAACTCTCACTTTGGTGGAACAAGAGCAGAGGGAGGCACCGGCACCACCTTCCCATGGCTTTGATAAGGAGGAGGCAGAAGAAGAGGAGTGGAGAAAGTCGTTGGCCCTGCTCAGCCCCACTGCCTTGGACTTAGTTATGCAGGAAACAGACAGGTGCTCTGTGATGGACGTTGTGCACAAGGCTGCGGCTGCCATCCGGGCAAGAGCTGAGCAGGAAAAGGAGCAGGAGGATGTGGCCCAAAGCCACGTGGATGTGTCAGTGGCACCAGTGATGCAAGTAACGCTTGAGGACATCGAGAGTCCTATGGCTGTACAGCGTCAGACAGAGCCCAGCTCAGCCCCTTTCACCAAAGCTGCAGATGAGGCTGGAGAAGTCATGGTTTCTCCCATGCCTGGAGATTATCAACAGGAGGCCGGCAGAGCTGTTGTCTCCCCAGCACAACATGAGGAGGAAGTTCTGGCTGCAGTGACGATGATCCCTGGGGCAGAGTCTGGGATATCTTACCTTGCACCTGGAGCAGATGATGAAGGAGAAGCAGCAGCTTCACCTTTGAGTCAGGGCTCGCAGCCCCAGGTGAGTGACACCCCTGTGACCGGCATTGGGGATCCCAAGGTGCTGGAGGCAACCCCAGATCCCAAAGTGCGTGTGTCAGGGGCATTGCTCGTGTTCCCTGTGCCTTCCAGCTGACATTCCCTCCTTCCCCTGCCTGTGTTCTTGCTCTCCCATCCGGCACCCCTCCTCTGGAGGAAAGGCACTGAAGGAGAGCAGCCCGTGAGGGACCTCCCCAGTGAGCAGCCACCAGCAGCAACCCCAGAGCCCAGGTGACGGCCAATGCACCACCCAGGCCTGGCGCTGGACACAGGTCTGCAGGGGAGAAAGCAGCCCACGGCACAGCACCCACACAGCTACCTGCAGCCCTGAGAGAGACACATCTAGGGAGAGCTGTCATCTCCTGACGTTCTGCTGTATGTTTACAGGAGGAGCCAGCGGCCTTCCCTGAGGAGAACGATGAGGAGGCCAAGCAGGAATTGGAATGTGTTAGTGACAAAGAGCTGTCCCAAGGGGAAGCCCTCACCATGTACAACATCTGCGTCAGCCCTCTGGTGCCAGAGCTCTTCCAGGACGCCCGAGAAGACATCCGTCTGGAATCCAGCATCCACAGCAATGTGGGCACAAATGCGACATCAGAGGCAACTGGAGACCTGCAGAGTGTGTCTCCTGTCCTGGCCCCTGCCACAGACACCGAACTGGCAGCTCCTCCTCTGGCTGGAGCTGCTGAGGGAGAGCAGCACCGTGCACCTCTCACTTCTGTGGAACAAGAGCAGAGGGAGGCACCGGCATCACCTTCCCATGGCTTTGACAAGGAGGAGGCAGAAGAAGAGGAGCGGAGAAAGTCATTGGCCCTGCTCAGCCCCACTGCCTTGGAGTTGGTTATGCAGGAAACAGCCAGGTGCTTTGTGATGGACATTGTGCATAAGGCTGTGGCTGCCATCCAGGCAAGAGCTGAGCAGGAAAAGGAGCAGGAGGATGTGGCCCAAAGCCACGTGGATGTATCAATGGCACCAGTGATGCCAGTAACACTGGAGAACATCGAGACTCCTATGGCTGTAGAGCCTCAGGCAGAGCCCAGCTCAGCCCCTTTCGCCCCTGCAGCAGATGAGGCTGGAGAAGACATTGTGTCGCCCATGTCTGCCAACCAGAAAGTAGCCAGGAGAGCCATTATACCTCAGAGAGAAGACAAGCAGGAAGATGCAGCTGCATTGACAGAGATCCCTGGGGCAGACGGTCAGAAACCCCACCTTGTCGAAGGGACAGATGCACAGACAACATCTGTAGCACAAGAGCAGGAGGAGGCAACGGCACCACCTTCCCATGGCTTTGATAAGGAGGAGGTAGAAGAGGAGGAGCGGAGAAAATCATTGGCCCTGCTCAGCCCCACTGCCTTGGAGTTGGTTATGCAGGAAACAGCCAGGTGCTTTGTGATGGACATTGTGCATAAGGCTGTGGCTGCCATCCGGGCAAGAGCCGAGCAGGAAAAGGAGCAGGAGGATGTGGCCCAAAGCCACGTGGATGTTTCAATGGCACCAGTGATGCCAGTAACACTGGAGAACATCGAGACTCCTATGGCTGTAGAGCCTCAGGCAGAGCCCAGCTCAGCCCCTTTCGCCCCTGCAGCAGATGAGGCTGGAGAAGACATTGTGTCGCCCATGTCTGCCAACCAGAAAGTAGCCAGGAGAGCCATTATACCTCAGAGAGAAGACAAGCAGGAAGATGCAGCTGCATTGACAGAGATCCCTGGGGCAGACGGTCAGAAACCCCACCTTGTCGAAGGGACAGATGCACAGACAACATCTGTAGCACAAGAGCAGGAGGAGGCAACGGCACCACCTTCCCATGGCTTTGATAAGGAGGAGGTAGAAGAGGAGGAGCGGAGAAAATCATTGGCCCTGCTCAGCCCCACTGCCTTGGAGTTGGTTATGCAGGAAACAGCCAGGTGCTTTGTGATGGACATTGTGCATAAGGCTGTGGCTGCCATCCGGGCAAGAGCCGAGCAGGAAAAGGAGCAGGAGGATGTGGCCCAAAGCCACGTGGATGTTTCAATGGCACCAGTGATGCCAGTAACACTGGAGAACATCGAGACTCCTATGGCTGTAGAGCTTCAGGCAGAGCCCAGCTCAGCCCCTTTCGCCCCTGCAGCAGATGAGGCTGGAGAAGACATTGTGTCGCCCATGTCTGCCAACCAGAAAGTAGCCAGGAGAGCCATTATACCTCAGAGAGAAGACAAGCAGGAAGATGCAGCTACATTGACAGAGATCCCTGGGGCAAACGGTCAGAAACCCCACCTTGTTGAAGGGACAGATGCACAGACAACATCTGTAGCACAAGAGCAGGAGGAGGCAACGGCACCACCTTCCCATGGCTTTGATAAGGAGGAGGTAGAAGAGGAGGAGCGGAGAAAGTCATTGGCCCTGCTCAGCCCCACTGCCTTGGAGTTGGTTATGCAGGAAACAGCCAGGTGCTTTGTGATGGACATTGTGCATAAGGCTGTGGCTGCCATCCGGGCAAGAGCCGAGCAGGAAAAGGAGCAGGAGGATGTGGCCCAAAGCCACGTGGAGGTTTCAATGGCACCAGTGATGCCAGTAACACTGGAGAACATCGAGACTCCTATGGCTGTAGAGCCTCAGGCAGAGCCCAGCTCAGCCCCTTTCGCCCCTGCAGCAGATGAGGCTGGAGAAGACATTGTGTCGCCCATGTCTGCCAACCAAAAAGTAGCCAGGAGAGCCATTATACCTCAGAGAGAAGACAAGCAGGAAGATGCAGCTGCATTGAAAGAGATCCCTGGGGCAGGCAGTCAGAAACCCCACCTTGTCGAAGGGACAAATGCACAGACAACATCTGTAGCACAAGAGCAGGAGGAGGCAACGGCACTACCTTCCCATGGCTTTGACAAGGAGGAGGTAGAAGAAGAGGAGCGGAGAAAGTCGTTGGCCCTGCTCAGCCCCACTGCCTTGGAGTTGGTTATGCAGGAAACAGCCAGGTGCTTTGTGATGGACATTGTGCATAAGGCTGTGGCTGCCATCCGGGCAAGAGCTGAGCAGGAAAAGGAGCAGGAGGATGTGGCCCAAAGCCACGTGGATGTGTCAATGGCACCAGTGATGCCAGTAACACTGGAGAACATCGAGACTCCTATGGCTGTAGAGCCTCAGGCAGAGCCCAGCTCAGCCCCTTTCGCCCCTGCAGCAGATGAGGCTGGAGAAGACATTGTGTCGCCCATGTCTGCCAACCAGAAAGTAGCCAGGAGAGCCATTATACCTCAGAGAGAAGACAAGCAGGAAGATGCAGCTGCATTGAAAGAGATCCCTGGGGCAGACAGTCAGAAACCCCACCTTGCCGCAGGGGGAGATGCACAGACAACATCTGTAGCACAAGATCAGGAGGAGGCACTGGCACCACCTTCCCATGGCTTTGACAAGGAGGAGGTAGAAGAAGAGGAGCGGAGAAAGTCATTGGCCCTGCTCAGCCCCACTGTCTTGGAGTTGGTTATGCAGGAAACAGCCAGGTTCTTTGTGATGGACATTGTGCATAAGGCTGTGGCTGCCATCCGGGCAAGAGCTGAGCAGGAAAAGGAGCAGGAGGATGTGGCCCAAAGCCATGTGGATGTGTCAATGGCACCGGTGATGCCAGTAACACTGGAGAACATCGAGACTCCTATGGCTGTAGAGCCTCAGGCAGAGCCCAGCTCAGCCCCTTTCGCCCCTGCAGCAGATGAGGCTGGAGAAGACATTGTGTCGCCCATGTCTGCCAACCAAAAAGTAGCCAGGAGAGCCATTATACCTCAGAGAGAAGACAAGCAGGAAGATGCAGCTGCATTGAAAGAGATCCCTGGGGCAGACAGTCAGAAACCCCACCTTGTCGAAGGGACAGATGCACAGACAAAATCTGTAGCACAAGAGCAGGAGGAGGCAACGGCACCACCTTCCCATGGCTTTGATAAGGAGGAGGTAGAAGAGGAGGAGCGGAGAAAGTCATTGGCCCTGCTCAGCCCCACTGCCTTGGAGTTGGTTATGCAGGAAACAGCCAGGTGCTTTGTGATGGACATTGTGCATAAGGCTGTGGCTGCCATCCGGGCAAGAGCCGAGCAGGAAAAGGAGCAGGAGGATGTGGCCCAAAGCCACGTGGATGTGTCAATGGCACCAGTGATGCCAGTAACACTGGAGAACATCGAGACTCCTATGGCTGTAGAGCCTCAGGCAGAGCCCAGCTCAGCCCCTTTCGCCCCTGCAGCAGATGAGGCTGGAGAAGACATTGTGTCGCCCATGTCTGCCAACCAGAAAGTAGCCAGGAGAGCCATTATACCTCAGAGAGAAGACAAGCAGGAAGATGCAGCTGCATTGACAGAGATCCCTGGGGCAGACAGTCAGAAACCCCACCTTGCCGCAGGGGGAGATGCACAGACAACATCTGTAGCACAAGAGCAGGAGGAGGCAACGGCACCACCTTCCCATGGCTTTGATAAGGAGGAGGTAGAAGAGGAGGAGCGGAGAAAGTCGTTGGCCCTGCTCAGCCCCACTGCCTTGGAGTTGGTTATGCAGGAAACAGCCAGGTGCTTTGTGATGGACATTGTGCATAAGGCTGTGGCTGCCATCCGGGCAAGAGCCGAGCAGGAAAAGGAGCAGGAGGATGTGGCCCAAAGCCACGTGGATGTTTCAATGGCACCAGTGATGCCAGTAACACTGGAGAACATCGAGACTCCTATGGCTGTAGAGCCTCAGGCAGAGCCCAGCTCAGCCCCTTTCGCCCCTGCAGCAGATGAGGCTGGAGAAGACATTGTGTCGCCCATGTCTGCCAACCAGAAAGTAGCCAGGAGAGCCATTATACCTCAGAGAGAAGACAAGCAGGAAGATGCAGCTGCATTGACAGAGATCCCTGGGGCAGACGGTCAGAAACCCCACCTTGTCGAAGGGACAGATGCACAGACAACATCTGTAGCACAAGAGCAGGAGGAGGCAATGGCACCACCTTCCCATGGCTTTGATAAGGAGGAGGTAGAAGAGGAGGAGCGGAGAAAGTCATTGGCCCTGCTCAGCCCCACTGCCTTGGAGTTGGTTATGCAGGAAACAGCCAGGTGCTTTGTGATGGACATTGTGCATAAGGCTGTGGCTGCAATCCAGGCAAGAGCTGAGCAGGAAAAGGAGCAGGAGGATGTGGCCCAAAGTGAAACAGAGGCACGGAGAAAGTCATCTGCCCTGCTCAGCCCTAAAGCCAGTAAGATGACACAACCCAAAAGACACAGGAATTTCGTGAGAGGCGTCCTGCACAAGCCTTTTCCTGTTGTCTGCGAAATGGACGAGCATCCAACACCAGTACAGGCCCAGAGTGAGGCACCAACACAGACCAAGAGCCTGGGCACAGATAGACAGGGACCAGGACAGGCCTTTACACAAGGACTAGTACCACCACACGCCCAGAGACAGGCCCCACAAAGGGTCTCAGTTGTCGACAGAGCTCTGCAGGTTGTATTCAGGCGCAAAGTGAGGAAAGCACCTGAAGAGCATCAGGGAGAGGCCAGCAGAACCTTTGCCTCCCCGCGATTCTACAGGGATGAACAGGCAGTGCCTGCAGCAGCTCAGGACACCGAGGAGGAGCCAACTACATCATTTATTCCAGTGGCACCCAGGCCGCGCTGGTGGCACCGGTTGCGCCAGTCTGAGAATGCCAGGGCCTCCCCTACCTGGGAGACAATTGAAAGCCAACAGGGGAAAACCCCCAAGAAAATGCAAAAGTGGCAGCTGCAGTCACGACGTAACCTGCCACCCGTTGATGCCCATTCCACCACCTATGCTTGGGGAACCGCCAACCCAAAAGAAGGATTGCATGACACCAGAGATAAACACGTCCGAGAGCAACAACTATCCTTCTTCAGAAGGGCACTGAAGCCTCTGCGCAGGGCTTTCCACAGATCCTGCATCAGCCCGCAAGCGGAGGAATAATGCCCCACTGTCAGCTCCAGGCCCGAGGGAGCTGCGCTGAGAACGTCGTGCTGCAGCCTGCGCTCACTGTGGACACTTCTCGGGCCAATAAACCAGATCCCTTTCTCCCCAGTTCTTGCCTCTGTCTGCTCCAGCTTTTCCCTTGTGTCAGTAGCAGAGAAAGCTGCGGAGCGACCTCTTTCCTTGCAGCACTTCCCAGCTGCTGAGCTTGCAGTCCTGCTGGCTCTTGGCAGCACATGTTGGCCAAGTAGGAAAAGCTCATCCCGATGGGATGAAACAGTGTGTGATGCAGTGGCTCCCACGTCAGCTGGCTTTTGAAGCCCAGTGCCTGCTGCAGCCCGGTGACTGGAATGACAGGGGTGTAGAAGGGTTGGGAGGAATAAGGAGCAAGGCTTAGAATTGCTAAGGCCAGAGATAAGGGACGAGAGACTGTGATTCTCCTGCTCCTCCTGCACACGCAAGCTCTGGAGCAATGCAGGGAGAAGCTGGCGATGTTTCCAGAAGCAGAACTGTAAATGGACAGCAGATGGGTGACTCCACGCAATCCCCCCGTCCCCATCCTACAGCTTCTGACCAACCGAGCAGGGGGGCTCTTGCAGCTGCCCTGAGCCATGGCCTCGTGTCCCCAGGGCTGCAGCAGAGGAACGACAGGGAGGTGGCCCTGAGGCTGCAGAGGTACTTGTGCAGGAATGTGCACACTGCTCTTGGCTTGTGTTTGGGATTGGAAAATCACTGTGCACTCCTGGCCACCCTGTGAGCAGCTGGCACACAAAGCTCCACAGTGCAACTCAGCCCACACGTCATTCTCATACCCATGGCAGCAGCGGTGCTTTCCAGGTTAGGAACATGGGGCAAGCAGCAGAGCACCTGCCAGCAATGCCGGCAGCGAGCATCAATTCCTGCATCAACAGCAAGTTCCTCAGTGTGCACTACAGGCCTCTTGCAGGCTGACTCCTTGTCCTGGGTTCAGCAGTAGCAGTCATTTTTTCTCTTTCTTGGTAGCTGGTGCAGTGCTGTGGTTTGACTTTCGGGCTGAGAACGGTTGCTGATAGCAAGTATGTTTTGAGTTACTGCTCAAATGTTTGGTTTGTCCAAGGCCTTTCCTGAGCTCATGCTCTGCCAGGGAGGAGGGGAGGCCAGGAGGAAGGAGAGACAGGACACCTGACCCAGGCTAGCCAAAGAGGTATTCCATACCATAGCACGTCATGCTCGGGGAGGCAACCGGGAGTAACCCGGAAGGGCTGGAGCTCTGGGGGGATGGAGGAGGTATCGGTTGGTGCTCGGTCGGGCAGGGTGGGATGAGTTATGGGTTGGTGGCTGGTGAGGTGTTGTATTCTCTTCACTTGTTATTGGCTTTATCATTATTGTTTGTAGTAGCAGTAGTGATTTGTGTTATACCTTAGTTATTAAACCGTTCTTATCTCAACCCATGGGGGCTACCTTCTTTGGATTCCCCTTTCTAACACTCCGGGAGTTGGGGGAGCAAGGGAGGGAGTGAGTTAACAAGCTGCGTGGCTGGTTTTAAACCACGACACTCCTGTGACACCAGCAGCCTCTGCTGTGCGCCCCTGCATGGAGGAACCTTGAGCTGCTCCCAGCCCATCACCCCTTTGCTCCATCACCTGCTCTCCATCAGAGCTGGCTTTTTAATTCGTGTTGTGCATTTTCTGCAGTGGGATGTGCTGGGGGAAGTGATGGTCCTGTCCCAGTTCCTCCTATTGCAAAAGTAGGCATCAGCTTGTGCTGTGGTTTTTGGGAGAGGGGAACCTTGCCCGGAGAGGAATCATTCCACTTCCCAAAGAAGCCACACTCTGGTTTCCACTAACACTTTCCAGAGTGGCAGGAAGAAACCTGCCTCCAGGGTGCAGCAGATGCAGAGCATGAGCAGACCCACTCTGAAAAATGCTCCTTATTGGGTGGGTTGGTTGGAGCTCTCCAAAGGGCTCTGGAGGTTTCTGGGAAGTGAGTCTCAAAAACTTCTCGGGTTGTGCTCACTCTCTGTGACCACAACAAACTCAGGCTGAGAGTAAGGACAAGGGTGTGATACCCTAAGGATGGAAAACCACACTGTGGCTAGTTGGAAATCAGAGCTCTCAGTTGTCTTGTGCAGCCAGGTCACAGGTAACTTCTCCTGGAGATAAGCTGGCCAGGGTAGCTCCTGGAATTTGGAGTAGAGCACAAGCCCAGACCTTCGCAGCACTGCCAGTGCCAGCACTGCAGTGCTGGGAAGTCACCAATGGGGTCTGAGTGAATGGATCTGCACCCAGGCAATGCCTTGGATGGAGATGTCTCTTCTCCTTGCAGGTAGAGAGCTTGAAGAGCTGTCACCTTGCTGCCTTCTGCTGATGGTGGGTGCTGCCTGCAGGGCGCCAGATGACCGATGCTGTCCAGCCTCTTCTGGGCTCACCTCTGAATTGCTCAAAGTCTAAACCCCACAAATAGTTTTGTGTAAAACCCCAGACTGGGCTGTTCCTCTGCTGTCCTGTCCTGCTCCTCCCCTGGCACCGAGCACCTCCCTGGCAGGGCTGGATGTGGCTGATGTACTCCAGAGCTCCTGACCTCGCCTGCCTTCCTCCAGAAGCCATGTGGGCTGAGTGCTTGTGGGTGAGTTGATGGTTCTGGAAGGAAGCACCATCCCCACTGGTCGCACACCTGGTCCCGGGAGTGCCAGTGTGTGCCCTCTCAGTAAGACTGCGCACAACACCAAGTTGAGTGGGAGTGTTGATGTGCCGTAGGGCAGGCAGCTCTGCAGAGGGATATGGACAGGCTGGATCAATGGGCCGTGGCCAGTGGTATGAGGTTCAACAAGGCAAAATCCTGGGTCCTGAATTTGGTTGGGAGCATCCTGGCCTGTATCAGCACCGGTGTGGCCAGCAGGACTAGAGCAGTGATTGCCCCCCTGGACTGGGCCGCCCCTCCAGCCCTGTGTCTGGAGAAGAGAAGGCTCAAAAGGGACCTTATTGTTCTCTACAGCTACCTGAGAGGAGGCTGGAGCCAGGAGGTGCCTGGTCTCCTCTCCCAAGGAGCAAGGACTAAACCAAGAAGAAATGGCCCCAAGCTGCACAAGGGGAGGTTTTGACTGGAGATTAGGAGATCACTTCAGGTGTAGTCAGGCATTGGGGGCAGTGCTGGAGTCGCCATTCCTGGAAATGTACACATGCTGTGTAGACGAGGCCCTCAGTGCCATGGGTCAGTGGTGGCCTTGGCAGTGCTGGGGAACATTTGGCCTTGATGATCTGAAAGGTCTTTTCCAACCTGGTTGACTCTATGACTGCCTGCAGCAGCCCTGCTGTGCCCAGTGGCCATTGACACAATGGCACCAACATCACAAAGCCTCGCTGGTCGCTGTGGAGATGCCCGTCACCAGTTGGGACTCGGTGGAATCAGTCACGGGCATGGGCATCTCCATGGCAACTGCCAGGGCTTTGTGGTGTAGGGAGGGTTCCGCATGGCCAGAGGCCATTGTGATGGGGGGTGACACGTTGGTGACCGTGGGGTACATAAGGAGCGAGAGCCCTGGAGTACCTCAGTCCAGAGGAGCGGCCTCCCTCAGGAGGCAGCAATCCCCTGGAAGCCCACGGCAGTTCAGCGTCCAGGACGTGGAAGATGCCCGTGGGTAAAGAGGCAAACGCCCGTTCCCAGCCCGCTGAGGGCAGGCCAAGCAAGCAGAGAAGGCACCAGGTGAGGACCAGGGCAGGAGGGAGAGGCCGGTGGTGGGACGGGGCTGCTCGGAGTTGCCTCGGTGACAGGGCCAGGCTTGCCCACAGTGCACGGGCCCCTGTGCCAAGGCAGCCACCTCCATCACACACCTTTTCCTCCTCCTCCTGCCTGCAGGTGGCTCACAGGCAGCCTGACGAAGCGCCGCAGGGCAGCCCGAGCCAGGCGTCGTCCCACCATGGGATCACGCTGCCACGGGTGCCCTACCTGGAGAGGTTTCAGCCTGTCGCCATCCAGCAGGCACAGGTAGGGAGCCGCAGGGAGATGGGGCCAAACGTCTTCCAGACCCCGGGAGATGCTGACGGGCGGGCAGGAGGTGCAGGAGGGAGCAAGCTGAGCCCCGCATGCTGTGCCCCACAGCCTGCCCGGGCGTGCCGGGGGTGCTCTGGGCAGTGGGCGTGGGCTGCGGGCGGCCAGCCCTCTCCCCAGCCGGCTCTGAGCCCTGCCCTGGGGCTGGCAGGGGAGCACAACTGCCTGAGCTCAGCCAGCTGGGATGTGGGCACAAGGGACACTGTCACACAGCCTCTCTGCTCCGCTTCTTTTGCAGATGGGCAGCCTGGGGCACCGAGTGGTGCTGCCCAGCCCCAGCGGGTTGAGACAGGAGCAGAAGCTCCGTCTGCCACCATTGATCACAATGGCACCGCGGCCGCCCCCTCGCTCAGAGAGAGCAGTCGGCAGCTGCCGCAGGCTGTCATCTGTAACACCAGCAGCCTCTGCAGCTTCTGGCAGTGTGAGGAACTCGGCTGTTGGCAGCACAAGCAGCAACCAACAGCAGCTTCTCAAAACTGCTGCCCAGCTCCACCGTGTGCCCAGTTACGGCAGCAGAGGTGCACAGCCAGAGACCTGTCAGCCTGCCCTGCACAGGTCCAAAGCCTCTGCTCCCACAGCTGAGAGCTCAGGCAGCATGAGCACAGTGCTGCAGAGGTGCAGCACCGGGAGCCAGCGACGTCACCAGCAGCCAGTGGCATGGCAGGAGCCAGCACAAAGCAGGGCTGCAGGGACACAAGCAAGAACAGACACTGTCCGTGCAGCCAGCAGCAGCAAGGGCCCAGCCACTCAACCCATACTCAGAAGCACTAGGCGAGCAGCAGAGCACCTGACAGCAATTCCAGCAGAACGTATCACTAGGTGCATCAACACCAAGTTCCTCAGTGTGCACTACAGGCCTGTTGCACAGCGCTTGCCCTCTCCGCCCAGCAAGATCAAGCCTTCGGAGCAGCCAAAGAGGATCTGCCTGGTCAGAGCTCCTGAGAAAGAGGAGCACCAGGCACGTCTCACTCCCATGCCACCGGCGTGGGCTTCTAATAACGCTGTCCAGAAGGAAGCAGCACCACAGAGACAGAGACATGGGCCTGCCCTGCAGAACATCAAAGTCCCGGATGCACTTGTGCAGGTCACAACAACATTCGAAAAGATGAAGCTGCTGCACCTGCCTGTGGCTATGGTCCAGAGAACCAACAAGAAGCAGGTGGAACAGCAAGAGATAAGCCAGAAACTGCATGTGGAGATGGCAGAACTGTCACATGCAGCATTTAAGGACAATGAGTTTCCTGTGGCTGCAGAGACTTGGGGAGAGGCAGCTGGAGACCTGCAGAGTGTGTCTCCTGTCCTGGCCACTGCCACAGACACCGAGCTGGCAGTGCCTCGCCTGGTCGGAGCTGCTGAGGGAGAGCAGCACCGTGCAACTCTCACTTTGGTGGAACAAGAGCAGAGGGAGGCACCGGCACCACCTTCCCATGGCTTTGATAAGGAGGAGGCAGAAGAAGAGGAGTGGAGAAAGTCGTTGGCCCTGCTCAGCCCCACTGCCTTGGACTTAGTTATGCAGGAAACAGACAGGTGCTCTGTGATGGACGTTGTGCACAAGGCTGCGGCTGCCATCCGGGCAAGAGCTGAGCAGGAAAAGGAGCAGGAGGATGTGGCCCAAAGCCACGTGGATGTGTCAGTGGCACCAGTGATGCAAGTAACGCTTGAGGACATCGAGAGTCCTATGGCTGTACAGCGTCAGACAGAGCCCAGCTCAGCCCCTTTCACCAAAGCTGCAGATGAGGCTGGAGAAGTCATGGTTTCTCCCATGCCTGGAGATTATCAACAGGAGGCCGGCAGAGCTGTTGTCTCCCCAGCACAACATGAGGAGGAAGTTCTGGCTGCAGTGACGATGATCCCTGGGGCAGAGTCTGGGATATCTTACCTTGCACCTGGAGCAGATGATGAAGGAGAAGCAGCAGCTTCACCTTTGAGTCAGGGCTCGCAGCCCCAGGTGAGTGACACCCCTGTGACCGGCATTGGGGATCCCAAGGTGCTGGAGGCAACCCCAGATCCCAAAGTGCGTGTGTCAGGGGCATTGCTCGTGTTCCCTGTGCCTTCCAGCTGACATTCCCTCCTTCCCCTGCCTGTGTTCTTGCTCTCCCATCCGGCACCCCTCCTCTGGAGGAAAGGCACTGAAGGAGAGCAGCCCGTGAGGGACCTCCCCAGTGAGCAGCCACCAGCAGCAACCCCAGAGCCCAGGTGACGGCCAATGCACCACCCAGGCCTGGCGCTGGACACAGGTCTGCAGGGGAGAAAGCAGCCCACGGCACAGCACCCACACAGCTACCTGCAGCCCTGAGAGAGACACATCTAGGGAGAGCTGTCATCTCCTGATGTTCTGCTGTATGTTTACAGGAGGAGCCAGCGGCCTTCCCTGAGGAGAACGATGAGGAGGCCAAGCAGGAATTGGAATGTGTTAGTGACAAAGAGCTGTCCCAAGGGGAAGCCCTCACCATGTACAACATCTGTGTCAGCCCTCTGGTGCCAGAGCTCTTCCAGGACGCCCGAGAAGACATCCGTCTGGAATCCAGAATCCACAGCAATGTGGGCACAAATGCGACATCAGAGGCAACTGGAGACCTGCAGAGTGTGTCTCCTGTCCTGGCCCCTGCCACAGACACCGAACTGGCAGCTCCTCCTCTGGCTGGAGCTGCTGAGGGAGAGCAGCACCGTGCACCTCTCACTTCTGTGGAACAAGAGCAGAGGGAGGCACCGGCATCACCTTCCCATGGCTTTGACAAGGAGGAGGCAGAAGAAGAGGAGCGGAGAAAGTCATTGGCCCTGCTCAGCCCCACTGCCTTGGAGTTGGTTATGCAGGAAACAGCCAGGTGCTTTGTGATGGACATTGTGCATAAGGCTGTGGCTGCCATCCAGGCAAGAGCTGAGCAGGAAAAGGAGCAGGAGGATGTGGCCCAAAGCCACGTGGATGTGTCAATGGCACCAGTGATGCCAGTAACACTGGAGAACATCGAGACTCCTATGGCTGTAGAGCCTCAGGCAGAGCCCAGCTCAGCCCCTTTCGCCCCTGCAGCAGATGAGGCTGGAGAAGACATTGTGTCGCCCATGTCTGCCAACCAGAAAGTAGCCAGGAGAGCCATTATACCTCAGAGAGAAGACAAGCAGGAAGATGCAGCTGCATTGACAGAGATCCCTGGGGCAGACGGTCAGAAACCCCACCTTGTCGAAGGGACAGATGCACAGACAACATCTGTAGCACAAGAGCAGGAGGAGGCAACGGCACCACCTTCCCATGGCTTTGATAAGGAGGAGGTAGAAGAGGAGGAGCGGAGAAAATCATTGGCCCTGCTCAGCCCCACTGACTTGGAGTTGGTTATGCAGGAAACAGCCAGGTGCTTTGTGATGGACATTGTGCATAAGGCTGTGGCTGCCATCCGGGCAAGAGCCGAGCAGGAAAAGGAGCAGGAGGATGTGGCCCAAAGCCACGTGGATGTGTCAATGGCACCAGTGATGCCAGTAACACTGGAGAACATCGAGACTCCTATGGCTGTAGAGCTTCAGGCAGAGCCCAGCTCAGCCCCTTTCGCCCCTGCAGCAGATGAGGCTGGAGAAGACATTGTGTCGCCCATGTCTGCCAACCAGAAAGTAGCCAGGAGAGCCATTATACCTCAGAGAGAAGACAAGCAGGAAGATGCAGCTGCATTGACAGAGATCCCTGGGGCAGACGGTCAGAAACCCCACCTTGTCGAAGGGACAGATGCACAGACAACATCTGTAGCACAAGAGCAGGAGGAGGCAACGGCACCACCTTCCCATGGCTTTGATAAGGAGGAGGTAGAAGAGGAGGAGCAGAGAAAGTCATTGGCCCTGCTCAGCCCCACTGACTTGGAGTTGGTTATGCAGGAAACAGCCAGGTGCTTTGTGATGGACATTGTGCATAAGGCTGTGGCTGCAATCCAGGCAAGAGCCGAGCAGGAAAAGGAGCAGGAGGATGTGGCCCAAAGCCACGTGGATGTGTCAATGGCACCAGTGATGCCAGTAACACCTGAGAACATCGAGACTCCTATGGCTGTAGAGCCTCAGGCAGAGCCCAGCTCAGCCCCTTTCGCCCCTGCAGCAGATGAGGCTGGAGAAGACATTGTGTCGCCCATGTCTGCCAACCAGAAATTAGCCAGGAGAGCCATTATACCTCAGAGAGAAGACAAGCAGGAAGATGCAGCTGCATTGACAGAGATCCCTGGGGCAGGCAGTCAGAAACCCCACCTTGTCGAAGGGACAAATGCACAGACAACATCTGTAGCACAAGAGCAGGAGGAGGCAACGGCACTACCTTCCCATGGCTTTGACAAGGAGGAGGTAGAAGAAGAGGAGCGGAGAAAGTCGTTGGCCCTGCTCAGCCCCACTGCCTTGGAGTTGGTTATGCAGGAAACAGCCAGGTGCTTTGTGATGGACATTGTGCATAAGGCTGTGGCTGCCATCCAGGCAAGAGCTGAGCAGGAAAAGGAGCAGGAGGATGTGGCCCAAAGCCACGTGGATGTGTCAATGGCACCAGTGATGCCAGTAACACTGGAGAACATCGAGACTCCTATGGCTGTAGAGCCTCAGGCAGAGCCCAGCTCAGCCCCTTTCACCCCTGCAGCAGATGAGGCTGGAGAAGACATTGTGTCGCCCATGTCTGCCAACCAGAAAGTAGCCAGGAGAGCCATTATACCTCAGAGAGAAGACAAGCAGGAAGATGCAGCTGCATTGAAAGAGATCCCTGGGGCAGACAGTCAGAAACCCCACCTTGCCGCAGGGGGAGATGCACAGACAACATCTGTAGCACAAGAGCAGGAGGAGGCACTGGCACCACCTTCCCATGGCTTTGACAAGGAGGAGGTAGAAGAAGAGGAGCGGAGAAAGTCGTTGGCCCTGCTCAGCCCCACTGTCTTGGAGTTGGTTATGCAGGAAACAGCCAGGTTCTTTGTGATGGACATTGTGCATAAGGCTGTGGCTGCCATCCGGGCAAGAGCTGAGCAGGAAAAGGAGCAGGAGGATGTGGCCCAAAGCCATGTGGATGTGTCAATGGCACCAGTGATGCCAGTAACACTGGAGAACATCGAGACTCCTATGGCTGTAGAGCCTCAGGCAGAGCCCAGCTCAGCCCCTTTCGCCCCTGCAGCAGATGAGGCTGGAGAAGACATTGTGTCGCCCATGTCTGCCAACCAGAAAGTAGCCAGGAGAGCCATTATACCTCAGAGAGAAGACAAGCAGGAAGATGCAGCTGCATTGACAGAGATCCCTGGGGCAGACGGTCAGAAACCCCACCTTGTCGAAGGGACAGATGCCCAGACAACATCTGTAGCACAAGAGCAGGAGGAGGCAACGGCACCACCTTCCCATGGCTTTGATAAGAAGGAGGTAGAAGAGGAGGAGCGGAGAAAGTCATTGGCCCTGCTCAGCCCCACTGCCTTGGAGTTGGTTATGCAGGAAACAGCCAGGTGCTTTGTGATGGACATTGTGCATAAGGCTGTGGCTGCCATCCGGGCAAGAGCCGAGCAGGAAAAGGAGCAGGAGGATGTGGCCCAAAGCCACGTGGATGTTTCAATGGCACCAGTGATGCCAGTAACACTGGAGAACATCGAGACTCCTATGGCTGTAGAGCTTCAGGCAGAGCCCAGCTCAGCCCCTTTCGCCCCTGCAGCAGATGAGGCTGGAGAAGACATTGTGTCGCCCATGTCTGCCAACCAGAAAGTAGCCAGGAGAGCCATTATACCTCAGAGAGAAGACAAGCAGGAAGATGCAGCTGCATTGACAGAGATCCCTGGGGCAGACGGTCAGAAACCCCACCTTGTCGAAGGGACAGATGCACAGACAACATCTGTAGCACAAGAGCAGGAGGAGGCAACGGCACCACCTTCCCATGGCTTTGATAAGGAGGAGGTAGAAGAGGAGGAGCGGAGAAAGTCATTGGCCCTGCTCAGCCCCACTGCCTTGGAGTTGGTTATGCAGGAAACAGCCAGGTGCTTTGTGATGGACATTGTGCATAAGGCTGTGGCTGCCATCCGGGCAAGAGCCGAGCAGGAAAAGGAGCAGGAGGATGTGGCCCAAAGTGAAACAGAGGCACGGAGAAAGTCATCTGCCCTGCTCAGCCCTAAAGTCAGTAAGATGACACAACCCAAAAGAGTCAGGAATTTCGTGAGAGGCGTCCTGCACAAGCCTTTGCCTGTTATCTGCGAAATGGACGAGCAGCCAACACCAGCACAGGCCCAGAGTGAGGCACCAACACAGGCCAGGAGCCTGGCCACAGATAGACAGGGACCAGGACAGGCCTTTACACAAGGACTAGTACCACCACACGCCCAGAGACAGGCCCCACAAAGGGTCTCAGTTGTCGACAGAGCTCTGCAGGTTGTATTCAGGCGCAAAGTGAGGAAAGCACCTGAAGAGCATCAGGGAGAGGCCAGCAGAACCTTTGCCTCCCCGCGATTCTACAGGGATGAACAGGCAGTGCCTGCAGCAGCTCAGGACACCGAGGAGGAGCCAACTACATCATTTATTCCAGTGGCACCCAGGCCGCGCTGGTGGCACCGGTTGCGCCAGTCTGAGAATGCCAGGGCCTCCCCTACCTGGGAGACAATTGAAAGCCAACAGGGGAAAACCCCCAAGAAAATGCAAAAGTGGCAGCTGCAGTCACGACGTAACCTGCCACCCGTTGATGCCCATTCCACCACCTATGCTTGGGGAACCGCCAACCCAAAAGAAGGATTGCATGACACCAGAGATAAACACGTCCGAGAGCAACAACTATCCTTCTTCAGAAGGGCACTGAAGCCTCTGCGCAGGGCTTTCCACAGATCCTGCATCAGCCCGCAAGCGGAGGAATAATGCCCCACTGTCAGCTCCAGGCCCGAGGGAGCTGCGCTGAGAACGTCGTGCTGCAGCCTGCGCTCGCTGTGGACACTTCTCGGGCCAATAAACCAGATCCCTTTCTCCCCAGTTCTTGCCTCTGTCTGCTCCAGCTTTTCCCTTGTGTCAGTAGCAGAGAAAGCTGCGGAGCGACCTCTTTCCTTGCAGCACTTCCCAGCTGCTGAGCTTGCAGTCCTGCTGGCTCTTGGCAGCACATGTTGGCCAAGTAGGAAAAGCTCATCCCGATGGGATGAAACAGTGTGTGATGCAGTGGCTCCCACGTCAGCTGGCTTTTGAAGCCCGGTGCCTGCTGCAGCCCAGTGACTGGAATGACAGGGGTGTAGAAGGGTTGGGAGGAATAAGGAGCAAGGCTTAGAATTGCTAAGGCCAGAGATAAGGGACGAGAGACTGTGATTCTCCTGCTCCTCCTGCACACGCAAGCTCTGGAGCAATGCAGGGAGAAGCTGGCGATGTTTCCAGAAGCAGAACTGTAAATGGACAGCAGATGGGTGACTCCACGCAATCCCCCCGTCCCCATCCTACAGCTTCTGACCAACCGAACAGGGGGGCTCTTGCAGCTGCCCTGAGCCATGGCCTCGTGTCCCCAGGGCTACAGCAGAGGAACGACAGGGAGGTGGCCCTGAGGCTGCAGAGGTACTTGTGCAGGAATGTGCACACTGCTCTTGGCTTGTGTTTGGGATTGGAAAATCACCGTGCACTCCTGGCCACCCTGTGAGCAGCTGGCACACAAAGCTCCACAGTGCAACTCAGCCCACACGTCATTCTCATACCCATGGCAGCAGCGGTGCTTTCCAGGTTAGGAACATGGGGCAAGCAGCAGAGCACCTGCCAGCAATGCCGGCAGCGAGCATCAATTCCTGCATCAACAGCAAGTTCCTCAGTGTGCACTACAGGCCTCTTGCAGGCTGACTCCTTGTCCTGGGTTCAGCAGTAGCAGTCATTTTTTCTCCTTCTTGGTAGCTGGTGCAGTGCTGTGGTTTGACTTTCGGGCTGAGAACGGTTGCTGATAGCAAGTATGTTTTGAGTTACTGCTCAAATGTTTGGTTTGTCCAAGGCCTTTTCTGAGCTCATGCTCTGCCAGGGAGGAGAGGAAGCTGGGAGGAAGGAGACAGGACTCCTGACCCAGGCTAGCCAAAGAGGTATTCCATACCATAGCACGTCATGCTCGGGGAGGCAACCGGGAGTAACCCGGAAGGGCTGGAGCTCTGGGGGGATGGAGGAGGTATCGGTTGGTGCTCGGTCGGGCAGGGTGGGGTGAGTTATGTGTTGGTGTCTGGTGAGGTGTTGTATTCTCTTCACTTGTTATTGGCTTTATCATTATTGTTTGTAGTAGTAGTAGCAGTAGTGTTTTATGTTATACCTTAACTATTAAACTGTTCTTATCTCAACCCATGGGGGCTACATTCTTTGGATTCTCCTTCCTAACTCTCCGGGAGTTGGGGGAGCAAGGGGGCGGTGTGAGTGAGCAAGCTGTGTGCAGTTTGGTTTTAAACCACGACACCAGTGCACATGAAATGCCACCTTTCCACTGACACCAGCAACTTTCAGCTCAGACCCATCACCTCATTAAGATGATCCCAGCATTTCCATGCATTCCAGATGCTATGAGCAGAGCTGTCTGTAACAAATGACAGCTACCTATACCAAACTCCCTTGGCTATAAGGTACTTCTAAAGAGAATTACAGGCTGCACTTCTTAAAACAGCTAACAAGGACAACAAAGAAAGTGTTAACATCAAAATGGAGCACACTTGACCAGCAATATTTTTGCCTCTACTAACATATATCTGGTTCACGGTTAGCTAACTATTGGCATGATACACCTGATCTGATACACTCCCCATGAGTTGCTATGTGCAACGCTGCCCATGCAATCTGAAAGCCTCCTTCAGCCACCTGCTTCCCCAACAAGCACTGTGGATGCTGATGGCTCTCAGACTCTGGACTGGAGACAGTTGGTGCTCTAGTATCTTTGTTCTCCATCCTCTTACTTCTTTAATGTCCAATCATTTCTTGCCCATCAAAAGACATTAAAAGGAATGCTACTGAAGATCTAAAATCAAGCTGTATTTTGGTTGACATCACTTCCCCTCCTCCAAAAGACAACATTTTCCTTGACAGGTGATAAGCACCACCTTCCACGTCCACCACAGTTGCTGCTAATTAAACCATAGAGAAATTCAGGTAATTAGCAACCTTTTTGAACACGGCAGGTTACTCATTCTAACCCTTTTTCCAGATGAAATGGTATTTGAGACATCTCCTAAAATCAAGTATTTTCCATGCTTTCAACATTATTTTCTGTTCTAATAGGAAGCAAACAACAAAACAGAAAAAATCATATAGGACCCTGAAAGCAGCGGAAGCAATCACCACTCTTTATTAGCATTTGCATTGTTTGGCCATGTGAATGCTTCGAAGAGCTTTTCAACCTCTCTAGCAAAGACAGTCCCTCAGATTACAATGATATGGCATTTTTGTTCCATTTAAAACAAAACAATTCAATGCCTATATACCTTCAGTGGATGATATATATGCATTTTGTATACAGGCATATATACCTATATATATATATATGTATATATGATCTTTTTCACCTTCAGCAATGTATCCCATTGCCAACTCATGGTATGTGATGAATTACCTAAAATTTAAACACACATTGCTGACGTTTCAGTAAAAGAAGATTTGTTTGTATTTAGGATTAATATAGGGATGGCATAATTACTTGGATGGAGGCACACCTATCCCATAGGAAGCACTCCACGTCCACCAAATCTTCCCCTTGCTCTCCTGGCTGAATCATATTCTCCCTCACTCCAAAATATTCATGCTGCTGTACAAAACAGTGCCTGTAAATACAACCCCCTCCCAATTCCCTTTTTTTCCTTCCTTGCAGCCACAACTGACCACTCCATCCCCTTCCTCCCATTGCTCCGTGCCCTGTTCAGCTGGATGGCTGAAAAGGATGCAAAAGCTGCAGGACTGCAGCTGACCCTCACACATTACACTGCAATTCATCTGGGAACTGGAGGGGGCTGGGAAGGGGGACACAGTTACAACTTTTGCCTTCTGCTGCCTCCAGCCTTTGAGCCCCCCTCATTACTATTAGTCAGCTGTTCTCCCACTTACCAACACCTCTAATCACACTTCTCCCTCATCAAGCTGGGAGCTCTGCAGGGGTTAACCCTGAAAAATTGTACAGTAAAGGCAGCTTTTATTGTAGTAGCAATTACAGAAAAAGAAAAAGTAATTTAGTCTTTTATGTGGCTCACAGTTTCATTAATGCCGTACACTTTTAGCTCACTTGAGTTGTTATGCACCAACTCCAAAAGGCACGGCACACAAACACTGCTAAAACACAAACTAGTAACATCAGACAGGGCAAACTTTAAATCCCCAAATACAGCCTTAATACCTCAAACAACAATAATGCTTTTATATAAGAGCTTTATTAGTGCCCTCAGCTTCAGACTAAAGACACAATGAAGGAAACTGCTCAAACAAGGCTGTAGAAACAAGAAAGAAAGGTTTAAACAAAGGATTCAAAGGATTCACAGAATCACAGAATCCCAGAATCCCAAGGGTTGGAAGGGACCTCAAAAGATCATCTAGTCCGACCCCCCTGCAAGAGCAGGGTAACCTAGAGTACATCACACAGGAACTTGTCCAGGTGGACCTTGAATATCTCCAAC
Organism: Melopsittacus undulatus; assembly: GCF_012275295.1. NCBI lineage: Eukaryota > Metazoa > Chordata > Aves > Psittaciformes > Psittaculidae > Melopsittacus > Melopsittacus undulatus. Next base: position 64,535,770 of record NC_047532.1, on the reverse strand, counting down.
GTAGGAGACTCCACAACCCCCCTGGGCTGTGCTCTGTCACTCTTACAGTAAAGAAGTTCTTCCTGATGTTAACGTGGAACCTCCTATGCTCCAGTTTACACCCATTGCCCCTTGTCCTATCACTGGATATCACTGAAAAAAGCCTAGCTCCATCATCCTGACACCCACCCTTTACATATTTGTAAACACTGATGAGGTCACCCCTCAGTCTCCTCCAAGCTAAAGAGACCCAGCTCCCTCAGCCTCTCCTCATAAGGGAGGTGTTCCACTCCTTTAATCATCTTTGTGGCTCTGCACTGGACTCTTTCAAGCAATTCCCTGTCCTTCTTGAACTGAGGGGCCCAGAACTGGATGCAATATTCCAGATGCAGCCTCACCAAGGCAGAGTAGAGGGGGAGGAGAACCTCTCTTGCCTTACTAACCACACCATTTCTAATGCACCCTAGGATGCCATTTGCCTTCTTGGCCACAAGGGCACATTGCTGGCTCATGGTCATTCTCCCATCCACCAGGACCCCCATGTCCCTTTCCCCTCCACTCCTTTCCAGCAGGTCAACCCCCAACCTGTACTGGTACATGGGGTTGTTCTTCCCCAGATGCAAGACTCTACACTTGCCCTTGTTGAATTTCATCAAGTTTCTCCCTGCCCAAGTCTCCAGCCTGTCCAGGTCTCGCTGAATGGCAACACAGCCTTCTGGTGTGTCAGCCACTCCTCCCAGTTTAGTGTCACCAGCGAACTTGCTGAGGGTACTCGGTTCCCTCATCCAGGTCGTTGATGAAAACATTAAACAGCACTGGTCCCAGCACCGACCCCTGAGGGACTCCACTAGTCACAGACCTCCAGCTAGATTCTGCCCCATTGACCACAACTCTCTGCCTTCTTCCTTTCAACCAGTTCTTGATCCACCTCACTACCTGATCATCAAGCCCACACTTCCTTAGCTTATCTATGAGAATGCTGTGGGAGACAGTATCAAATGCCTTACTGAAATCAAGAAAAACCACATCTATCACTCTACCATCATCCCTCCACCTAGTCACTTCCTCATAGAAGGCTATAAGGTTGGTCAAACATGACTTCCCCTTCATAAAACCATGTTGGCTGTTCTTTTCATCAACTCCTTCATCCTGATCAGAAGGTCTATAATAGACTCCCACAACTGTATCACCTGTACCAGCCTGTCCCTTAATTCGTACCCACAGACATTCCACTTTCTCCTCATCTGCCCCTGGACAGAACTCAATACATTCTAGTCGCTCTCTCACATAAAGAGCAACTCCACCACCTCGCTTTGCTGACCTGTCTTTCCTAAAAAGGACACAGCCATCCATGACCACATTCCAGTCATGTGAGCTGTCCCACCATGTCTCTGTAATTGCCACTAGGTCATATCCTTACTCCTTACTCCTCTCAAGGTATACTGCCTTTCCAGAGCATCCTGCACTAAAAACCCATGGAGATTCACTCAGCTAAGCATAACACTGCTTTCTTTCACTGAACACCAAGATCTTGTACAGAAGACCAAGAAATGGCTCTGGTGGCTTCCCGATCCCAGAGCTTTACAGAGCAATCAATGGTCTCCTCAAACTTACCATCCTGGAGCCTAGCATCGTGCTGAAGAGAGCTTCCATTCCATTTGCCTTTGTGGTCAGCTGAATCAGATGAGCAGCAATGATTCTTACTGTCCTGGGACAGCCCTGGTAGTCAGTAGCGCTCCAATCTGTTCAGAAGGTGGCTCCAATCTGTTCAGAAGTAGCCTCCCGTAATGTTGGTTTCTGCTGACATTGTGCAGCATTGCAGGCCTCCAGCACCACCTTGTCCTGTTGCTCATGCCATTTGTCTGGCATTAAAAATGTCATTCTCTCAAAGAAAACAGTTCCAAGGACATGCTGGACAAAGGTCTAGTCAGTGTTTTCCACCATCAGGTAAGGACCAAAGCTCTCCACACAAGATGAGAGATGCTTCTGGCATTCTGCTGATGATATAACCAGGTTAGGCAAAACTATCCCAAAGCAACCTGCATCATTTTATCTTTGGCCTGAAAAAAACCACTGAGGATAGAGTGAACTAAGAGTAATCACCGGAATTACTTTTTATGAGCCTTAGGCCCAAAATTCCAGGATTTGGAATTGTGTCTGAAAAGTGGTTGCCAGTGTCCAGCAGATACCAAGCACTTACATTAAAGCTTTCCAAGTATGTTCAGGCAGTGCAGACACCAATAATGCATTAAATCTGTGACCCTGTGGGATCAGGATGTGTATGAACAGCGTACAAAGTAGTTCTCACCCTTTAACACGGTTTCCTAAAACCCCTATTACATTAAGGGCATGACTACGTGACTATGCTTTAAATAAAACCTGCACCATATATCTCTGTCTGTGGAAAAGATCATTCAGGAAAGTTAAGATAAATGAACTAAACCCACAGTGATAATGCATGTAAGTTTAAATGCATTAAATTCCTGCGTGGATATTCTCACTGAGAGGCAAAATGGTCTGACTACTGTAAAAGAGGATTAAGCTACCATGAACTAACACCATTTTACTTTTGAATTAGACCATCCACTGAGGAGCTTAAAGCACTGTGGGTTTGGGGCACTTCCTTCACACATTTCCTTAATTTGCCTGAATTTCCTACAGTTGGTTAAACAAAATTATCCCCTGCTCTATTTCTGGCTGATATTAAAACACATTACCAGATTATTTGGTTTAAAGCTGTTTTGCACATAGCAGAACCAGAGCCACCCCTTTGTACTGCAGAAGGAAGCAGCACGTGTCCTGGGTTCTGCAACTTCAGCGCTCCTACTAATCTGCTACTAACCTTGAAAAGCAAACAAACATGGAATCAAAGCTTGAATTCAGTGTTACATCCCATCTGAAAGCATCTCCTCAGACATGGAATGACAGAAACTCAAGAAGTCCCAGTGGGCAAGGTTGTGATGGAAAGAATCCAGCAACTTTGTCCTCCGCAAGCTTGAGCTGGACAGGCAGAGACCTGGGGTACCCCTTATCACTTAACAGAGGATATGTTTTTAGGGGCTAAATAAGATGCACTCTGAAATTTACCCACCCCAGGCCACAGCTGAAATGTTCAGTAATAAACAAGGAAGAGCAAACACTTCCTTGGTCTGATACTGACTCAGGTGTGAGCTTATCCAAGTGACAGGTTTTACACTTGACTACAAAGAAATCGAAACAACTCCCATTCCTGATTATTGGCAGGTAATTGAGATGTGCCAGATAGAAATGTAAAGAAAACAAAGCAAAACAAATTGAACAAATAATCCTTTTGATGGCTAAAAAGCAGTTTGGCTTCAAGTGGGTCAGGGAACAGAGTGCACTAACTACAATACAATTGCCTTTGTCTGGTTTTCTCCATAGCAGATATAGACATACATCTGTAATACAGATTTTGCTCTAACCTATCTATTGCTGCTCCCAATAGATGCCAGCTACTCACATTGACACTGGAAAAGTTGAGAAATCTAACAGATGTTGAGCTTCTGTACTTCATTTCTCTTTGTTATCCCTTGACCTTCCCCAGAAGAACAAGAAAGGATGTGCCTACCCAAGCAGGGTGATAGCTGCCAGGCCCACTGCTGGCATGACACCTGCAGTCCAGATGTGCCAGCTAAGGCAGCAGCTCTGCTGCCAGCGGTCCCGCAGGAGAGCTCTAGAAACTGCTGTTGCTTTGACTCCGAAGTGGGTTACAATTGCTTCCTTCATGCATCTCCGAACAACCAGTGTCAAGACTAGGTTCATACAGACCAGACTTTTACATCACTTCACTGATGAGATAACGTCTCTGATCTCTGTGATGGTAAAATGATCTACGTCAGGTTAAGTAAGAGCCAGACCTGGTACAAGAGTCTGGCATGAATTTAGCAGAACACACTTAAAATGGAAGCAAAAGACTATGTATTGTTCATGAACTAGGGAATATGTTCCCCTCATGTGCTAGTAGAATGTCTTAAAATTGCTCTATCATCCCCTACAAGAAAACAGGATATTCACATAGTTTTTCTTACAGATCTCTGCTTCACCAATGCACAAGAAAGAGCACCCCTACAACTCCCTTAAATATAAGACCTTTTATACTAGCTTATAACAGAGATTTTTACTTGCTCTTTACGCCTAACATTCTGAAACTGCAGTTTGCAATGCATTGTGACAAATCATTTATTATTTAGAACTTAACTGAGAGTTGGTTCTTGGCCTGAAACTCCCAGCTCTGTCATCTCTCTGTGCCTCTCTCTGACCTGGCTCGAACCTCTTTCTGTGTCCATGGAGCCCCTCTGTGTCCCACTACCCCGCAGCAGTTATCCTGAGGGATACTACAAGAGCTCTATCCCTAAGCGGATGGCTCATTCTCTAGGCTGTGCCTGCTGGGATATGCTATCAATGGGGCTCAAACAGAGCCAAGCTAAAATGTGCCAAACATACACGTGCTGGGTACTTCTGTCTGGCACAGCTTGAATATTCTGTATCGCAGAGAAACATCACTTGAGGGCATGTGTGGTCATTCAATGCATATTCCTCCTGCAGAACTTTCTTCAGCATCTGCACTGCTCTACGATTACCTGAATGCCATTCCATCTACCTCTAACTTGAGCTTCCCAAGTATATTTGCATGTATATTGTAAGCATTATACTAAATGAGACGGCACTGCCTGTGTAATCATGCCATGACTTTCCCTTAGGGAAACCTGGTAAAATTATGTTCCATTACATTTGTAAAATACTACTCATTAAAAGCAGGAATAAAACTTTTATGTTCATGTGAAACAAAGCAGAAAAGATTCTCCACCCTTTAACTTGTATCAATTTTGAGGGGAAAAAAAGCATTTTCCACAAGTAGGGATTTGGAATTTGACTTCAGCATTAGACGCTTTTTGTTTTGATTGTTTGACAGTTAAACCTCTTTCCAAACTTTTTTTTCTTAACTTAATACTATGAAACAACACAGAACAAAACCAGTTCATCTGCCTTGAAGATGGACATCAGCTCTGAAAACTCTTTCTTGGTCAATTGTTCTTAATTATTATTGTCTGTGTCATGAAAGAGAAGAACTATTTCTACCATACTATGCACTGTCCTTTTCTCTTGCTGCTGGTCAATTCATTGTTTTAATTCCTTGGTGCTCTGGCAAACTTTAAAGTATGTCATGCGAGAATCTCCTAAATGAAGCATTCATTTAGAAGTCACACAGTGGTGATATATATCCAGAGCTTCAATTTAAATCATTATTGCATACCATCCTTTTCCTTTTGTAATAATCCATTAAATGCTTTCAAGTATGGAGAAAGAATAGCAACCTGTAGATCTGAATGGAGCCCAAATGACCTATAAAATACATCCTGCCTCGCTGCCTGACTAGTTCCAGCTCTCATCTCTAATGCTTGCTATTGTTATTCTGCCATCTAGACAACCACATGCATCAATTATACATTCTTCTGGGTCACGAATCCATTTTCTTAAGCAACGTCTCTGTCTTAATGCACACGATGCTTTCTCTTCAACCTGCGACCAGAGTTGAAGGTCTCAACACTTGAAACAATACTACTTTCCCTTAAACTGTGTTGGCAATCGGAAAACACCTTCAGGAAAATCAGAAGATGCAGCTTTTTGAACTGTTTTGAGGTGTGTGTCTACACCATCTACTGTCTCTTCACCAAATGCATTAGGCAGCACACTGTGCTGTAGGTGAGCATTTTTTCTTTTGTTATATTGGTGCCAGGCAGCACAGCTACAATTAAATGCCTTTTGCCTCCTCTATTTTATGACACTTCTTACAATTCAGTCATCTTAATTGGACTTTCCTTAGCATATAAATAGCTGGCTCAAGAAGCAAACCTTTTCTTCCCCTCCCCCCCCACCGTGAAACAAACTCCAACCCTACACTATAGACGATCTCAGGGACTTTTTAGAGACTTTGACTTATTCTTGCCTTTTTAAAGATCATCATGATGACAAAAGCTTCACATAATTCCATTTGAAGTTAAGTCTGAGACAGCTCTCCAAATTAAATTCTTCACAGCTCCTGTTCTCATAAGCAAAGTGCTCATTATTACATTCCAAACGGGTAAAGTAATTTCAGTTCCCTTCTTGGCAAAGTTAAACAGTTTGGAGAAGGCAACACATCACTTGCATGGTTTTCTCACACATCACATATATCCTTAATGTAGTTCTGTGACTGAAAAGTCAAAGTATAGGTTTTAAAAACCAAGGAAGTGAAGCCTCCTCTCGAAGCTTCCTCAACAGGGTATGATGCCCAAACGTCAGTTCAGGGAACCACAGCAGCCAGCATCATTGGCAAGGCCTCACCAGTTCCTCCCTGGGGGCTGGAGGAACATACCCAATGCAGGATCACTGACTGGAGCAAAGACAACCTGCCTCAAGCAGGTTGCTTCCAGCTACAGGATACTTAACACTGTTCTGAACAGCCCAACACCACATTCAAGACCAAGTTTTGCTGGCTACAAGATCAGATTCCTCTCCTAGAGGCACACGGGACACCACAACAAAATCATGGTATATTTGGGTGATGCAAACAGACCTACTGAAAACAGAGAATTGAGATGGTCAGTTGAGATGGTCAAGATTGCAGCTAACTCCACAATCAAGAGCACAGCAAAAGCATCCATTCACAGGCAGAACTCCTATCTACCAAACTGGAAGAAATCCACTACAGAGACTATAGAGAGCCAAAATTGCTTTGTGTGTGCCTACATACACACACAAATGTTCACGTTTGTCCAAATGCACATTCAAATGCACACACACCAGCAGACACAAACCTTAGCAGAGACTTCCTACCTTTTCTCCTACTGTTTCCTCCATCCATAAGCAGCTTGCTTGGGATGGTGTTGCAATCAGAAGATTGTGCACACTCATCAGGGCAGCCTCTGCTCTGTCCCAGTCTGCTCCAGGTGCATCCTCCTCCTATGCCCAGTCCCTGCTGCCATCCTCATGAGGCAGGTCCACTGAATTGCCATGCACAAAGTAGCTGTTGCCTTTGGAGAACCGTGACCAGGGTGATGGCATAATTGTGCAAATGCATTAGAGATGATAGATAGATAGATAGATAGATAGATAGATAGATAATTTTATGTTCTCTTTGTTCCTCTCTGGAGGAAGAAAAGGTGAACAAACAAAAAAAACACCACTAAAAAACCCCAAATATTTCTGAAGCTAGTTTAGAAAACCATGTCCTCTTCAAGCCTGCATAGGAATGTGACACATTACCTTGACTTGTCTTGTCATCCTGGTTCCTCCTTCCCCCGATAGGATAGGTCAAAGTAGTCCCATTTGTCTAAGGACATCCACACACAGAGGTTGCAAAAGGATTTATAACTTGTTTGAACATGTACAGTTTTCAGGACAAGCCATTGCTCAGCATTTAGGACTTGCGTTTTCCATACTGCATACCTCAAGTGAGGGCCTTCAGGTGCTGGAGGAGACAAGAGGACAGTAGCAGAGCAGATTTAAAACAGTTCATCACCACACTATGAAGACCATGGCAATTCCCAGTCTCCATCCAATCTGTGCCTTAAAAAAACCTGGGTTTATCCATGTGAGGACAGAGGCGACCTTACAGGAGAGCTGAAGGTGGGAAAGGCAACCATAGCTCAGCACTCCTGCATTTCCTCTGGTTACCAGTTCTGGCCTTTTAAAGCAGCCAGTGGGAACCATTTATGTGAATCCTATTCAGATCTAGGAAAACTGAGGGATAAGATATTATGTCAACACTGAGGTCTCTGGTTGGCTGGTCGGTTTGTTTGTTTGCATAGCCAAGGGGGTGTGTTAGTTTAACTTTATTATAACTAAGCCTATATAAATGCAAATACTGTTTCCGTAGATATAATTTCATAAAGCAAAACTACCAACAATCTTTAGCAGTGAAATTCAAGTGGCAACTGTGACAAGCAAAGAAAAATGAATGCAGTTAACTTCAGCCATCCCTGCTCATCTGAAAGCTTGTGTCAGTTCCTAAATAAGCTTTTCATTTTCCTATTCAGCCTGCTGATATTTGTTGATTTACAGCATGAATGAGCATGGCACATTGCAACTTGTAGAGTATATTTTCCCGAAATAATAAAACATTTATTGCAGACCCATCAAGCCTGCTGGTAGCTTTGAATTATTATTGCGATGAAGTGCCATGTTAACAACTCATTTACACTGGTGCAGAAGACTGCGTTAACACTATATGTAATTTAATCCCATTCAGGAGAAAGAACTCCCCAAAATATATCTAGGGCTGATAAGTTACAACTTGATGCTATTTTTCTACTCAATCCTTTCCCAAGATGAAGCTGCTTTCATCAAGTCCCTTCCACCTCTCACTTTCCATAGGGGACATACTGTGATTGCCTCTGGAGATGGTGATAGGGTGTCAGAGCAGGCACAAGACACACCACCTCCACAATGAGCATGCCACCACGTTACCTTGCTGCTCTTCCTTAGTTACTGTACAAGACCACTGCAGTACACTGAGACCAGGTTCAGCCACCCCAAATGTGATGTCTGTGGACCCCGGGGGACATGCTCATGAACATAAGATATACATGTTACAACCACTTTTGCATTGAGATACACAGGTTTTGGTGGATACCCCCAGGCTCTTACTCCTGGAGGCCTGTAGGCTTGTGATTGATTTATATCAGACCAATAAAATGATGCGTCAACAGTATTGTTTCTAGTTCTTAGCATTTAGTTCTATTATTTATGAGAAATATGTCCTTTTCTGAACATCATTTAATTTCAATTGTGGCCAGTAAGTCGAAGTTCTTCCTACATAATCTTTCACTTCTATCTAATAAGTAACGAGTGGCGCATGTTACTTCTTAAGCTGTCTTAGGTACTGTCAGTTCTCTGAATTTTGACCGAGCCTTGCCTAAAACATGTTTTTTAGCACATCAGGCACCCAGTCCTTTGCTGAGATTATTAATTAATAATTTATCTCCTCAGTCGTTTTTTAAGACATTTTAAGGTAGGCGAACTTCTTAGCATGCAAAAGTGTTACCATAATTTCCAGTTCCCTGGGACTGCTTATAGTAGAGTGCAGAATTTTACTTCTTATCTACTTATTTCACTTGCAAAAACACTGGGGGTTTAGGGCGTATTTTTCTCCCGAAGAGAAAAACATGAATTCCCTCTATAGAGCTTCAGGATGAATACTGACTTTATTCACTCGACAAAAAGCCTCCTACTACAGCTCTAGTTCAATCTGCTTCGAAGGGCTGCCTAAACCAGCAACATGCACATTTTCACCTTAAACTCATCAAGTCAGAGCCTCTCTCCTGCCATCAGTTGCCTCATTCAGTCCAGCAGCAGGAGCCAGACATTGCAAACACACACACCACTTCCAACACACACTTACCTGCTCTCTTAACAAGCATCCGTGAGAGAACAGGGAGGCCATAAGAAAGCAGAAACCATGCAGTAAGAACTGTTAGGTCTGTCCCATTAAATAGAGAAATATTCCTGTGGGCAGGAATCACATTGCTGTTATTCAGCTAAAGTTGTATGGCTCAAAAAATAGAACTATAAAACCCCTATCCTCCCAGCAAATGGCACTGAATACGTTAACCTAACATGATTTCAATGCCCCCTCTACATGAATAAACTTATTTTATATAAACTACCCAGTTAGAAAAACTATTTGAACAGTAAGTAAAATAATGCTTATTTAGGAAGCATTATTTTTTGCTGGTTGACTAAATAAGGAGTTAAACATCTAGAGGTGAAGTGGAGGACAATTAATGTACTAGCCTGCTCAATTATCATACAGTGCCCACTTCTCAGGGAATTAGAGCTATTATGCTCTACTCCTATGAATAAATGAGAATCTCAGCTCTCAGAGGGTAACGCAATAGGTTTGGAAATAATCTTTTTATGAGATTGTGGCTTTATCAGTTACGTGTTAGAGTCAGTATAAACACTTGTGTATCATAGGATAAGAACTTCAGACAGGCTTGTAATGTTAATTTTGGCTCCCGTATTATTTTAGTTCACTTTCCCTGTGCTCTTATTCTAGAAACAAAGTGGAAAATTATTTGGCTTTTTCAGGTTGTCTTCTTTCATAAAGCATCACCAGAAAGGCAATATGTAAATCAAACCACAAATAATGACTCCAGCAACACAAATCCCACATAAACTGTTTTCCAGGGAACAGAACACCCAGTGAAAGTGAGCCCTGACGACACTCAACAGTGCTGAAACACTGGATGGTAACTCAATCACAGCTTCAAAGGCAAGGAAAGATGAAAGGATATTTCTCTTAAATTTTCACATGATCCACTCAGGCATTTGTTTATGTTCAATTTTGTATCAAAATATTCTTTGCTGGACATTTTGACCCGAATTCTTTGAGTCTTTATCAACAGAATGGCTGATTTTCTCTCCAGCTGCCAAGTTTCCAAGTTTCATAGCCAGACAGAACAAACTTAAACATGGGAGAGTTTTAAAGCAGCCTGACCACAAAAGAAAGAAAGCTTCAGGAGACCCAAATAGTGGACCATATGTGATATCAAATGGTCAAGCCATTAGCATCAGCGGTGAACATATTGTACCAACTGGGAATGAAAATAAAACATTCAACTACCAACTGTTATCATCTGTAAATAATTCAACCAATTCCCCTGGGTTCCAAAAATACATGAATAGGGCGACACATTGGGGCCCCATTGTGCTGCTCATAGGTAATGCAGCAGATTTGCTCCCCAGCAAAGAACAACCACACTGCTTAGTGAGATCTGATAGTGGAGACAGGCCTTGTATGTTAAAAGGCTCCTCGAAATGATGTATTAAGGATAACAAAACAGAGAATCCTTTCAAAGCAACTTTTCTCTGCACTATGTGCAACACCAAAAGAAGAAAACCTCCCAGTTGCAAATCATATTGAGAACCCAGCAGAAAACGTATAGAGGGCACCTAAACTGCTGAGAATTCATCGTACAGCTGGCAAGTGCACTCCTACCTACTAGTTGCTTCACATTTAATAATGCATGTTATGAACAGATGGATAGAATGTCAATAAGGCTCCCCGTATCATCAGTGGTAATGAAATACTGGACTTTGAATGCTTAATAGCACCGAAAACAAAAAGCCTGGAGGAAATTTGTCAATGTCATGCACGCAATACTTTAGCAGTGCTTTAACACTGTTAGTGTGAGGCCATATGTTTCTTCTAACAGGATCTACTGTAGCTGGGTGCCAAAAAAATAAAGTTTTACACTTTGTTTTGTTTTTAACTCTTGCAACGTGTTAGGAGCAAATAACCCCATGCATCAGGCAAGCATAATAGTCAGTGGAAGTACAGTATCATCCCTCTTTTTAGTTCAGTTCTCAATGAAAAGGAGCTAAGGGAAATTTGCTAGGAAACATTGTAATTCTGACTTGTTCTAGAAATACAGTTGAAAGTAATCTCTTGAAGATTAAATATAGAAATAAAGGCACTAAACTATCTGTATTAGGTAGTAAATCTCATTGTCGAGAGCTGTGGAAGATGGGAATCTGGAAGATATCGCAAGCATAAGTAAAGAATAAGGTTACCCAGCAGTGTCTAGAAATGAGACACACAGAAAGGAATAGCAGAAACATCCTCTTAGGAAAACATCAGCTAAAAGATCTATGGAAAATGCTTTGGAATTGTCAAAAGAGAAAACAGCAGAAAGCTGCCATTCTGAGAGACACAGACCTGGGGATAAGCCCAGCAGGCACAGGTTTTTCCCTGTGAAAGGGATGGAGAAACTGCCTAGTAGGCAGTAGTACCTGCAAAGGCTGTGAGGGCACCCAGAGTGGTGTTTCCACCCTGAATGCTTCTGTGCTCAAAGCTTCAGAGGGCAGCCAACAGTGTGGCAAGTCAGTCTCTGTGAAACATGGAGATCTCCACCATACAACTGGAATCCGGGATCTGAAGCACTGTGTGTCAGGAGAAATCAATGTGCATTTAACTACTGATCCTAAGAGAGCACTCATCGCTAATAATAAGTTGCATTAAAAGAAAGCAAGGTTTTCCAGCTGCCTGCAGTACATGGTCTGTATAGCACCAGTATCCATGAGCATACAGAAGACTGCTACAGCTTCTCCCTTCTATGACAAAGGGAGGATGCACAGAGAAGCAGTGCCAGTAATACACCAGCTTGCCGACACGCAGAACTGGCATGGGTTGGCTCCCCTTCTGCAACCCTGAACTATGCAAACACAGGACTAATCTACACTGGGATGTCCACCTGATAAACTGTTACAGCTCTCTGCATTTGCTCACATGGACACATTTTAGTTTCTCCTAAATAAGGAGCTAAAATCCAACCAGGACTTCCAAAACAAACCTCAGATTAGAACCAAGCATCACCCTCTTTCTCTTGCCTTCTGTTGTCCTGGAAATATGCTGAGCCCTGACCACAGCAGTTGTCCTTAACCAGAATGAGGTGAATTTTGTGTGTGCTTCAGAAGTACAAAGACCAAGGGGAACGCAGCACCAAGAGGCGTGAGATTAACAACAGCACCTCAGGGTTCTCATTCACAGCACCCAGAAAAGCTGTACATCAAGAAGCAGAAAGAAAGCACAGAGACCTTTCTCAAATCACTGGTGAAAATATTCTACTTATGGGATTTATCTTAGCTAGAATCTGTTTTCGACCCTGAGAAAAAGGACCTGGAGAAAATGCTGTGGTGTGCGCATGTAGTATGGTTTGATAGCAAACGTACCTCTCAACTAGAAGTGGGCTTTACAAAACCACAGAGATACCGATAAACCAAAGAAAGTTTTGAGAACAACTTAAGGGAAAAATACAGTAAACCATAAATATTTGAAGTGTGTAAAGCCGTCAAGGGAAAAGGATGTAAGTAGAAATAATGGAAAGAAAAAGCTTAAGTTCAATACAGTATCGGGAAAATCTTCCTTACAGCAAGATGTATTATCCTGTGAAATAGTCTCCCAAGGAGAAATATGGAAGCTTTCACTTGGGATTTTAACAACTAAAGTTGACATAACACTAAAAAATGTTCTCTATGAAATAATCCTACATTGGCAGAAAAATGGACTGAATGATCTGTTAGGTCTTTTCTCTTTCTTAGTTTCTTCAGCCTTTGATGCTTTGGGAACGCATCCTGAATGGCCAAAGGTTATCAGAAAGGAGCTTCTTCAATTAATATGATGAACAACAAGATTACAGAGGTGATCATTTTGAAAGCCTATTACAAAGCATCTCTTGATTTAAACAAGCAATAATATCTGTCACTCATGTATTAGCACCTTTCAAGCCTCCACTGACGAGGATAGGCGAAGTTCAGAGCTACTACCTTGATCACTGGTCAAACCAACACATCTTCCTGCACTCATTTAGTTTAACCCACCTGACACTGTGAGCAGTGTTAATGACTATCAATTGCAGTCTGGTATAGTGACTTGTACACAGTAAGACAAGATGTTGAACTTACTTTGGCAAATATACTCAGAATGATGTTCTGTATCTTCATCTCAGAATCACAGAACAGTTAGGGCTGGAAAGGACCTTAAGATCATCCAGTTCCAGCCCCCTGACCATCCTTGTGGCCTCCTCTGGGCTTGCTCCAGCAGCTCCATGTCCTTCTTATGCTGAGGACACAATACTCCAACCAAGGTCTCATGAGAGAGAAACAAATGCTAAGAAAGGATGTTTATGTCACTACCGATATTAATGTTTAGCACATAGTGTATTTCAGTCACTGATTCAGATCACTGACAGATAGCTAAATATTAGCCACAATGGAAATCATTTATTTGCTGGGTCGGTGTCTGAATATGAAAACTTAACAACAACAAATCACTAACTAGTAAATACTGCCTACAATTAAGTTTTCCCTCTCAGCATTTTCTTGCCAAAACGAAACTTCAGGGCCATTCCATCCTTGTTTAAAAGGGTTATTTCTCTTTTTTTTGGTGACTGCTGAAGGGCTGCTCCAAAGCAACAGCTATAAAAAATCTGGTGAGAGCCCCTCTCTCCATGCAGCAGCTTAAGCCCACTCAGTAGGGTTTACCTTTTGTGCAGCAGGAAGGCATTAAGAAATACTGGATGAGCCTGCACCATTCCCTGCAGCTGAAAAACACCTGAGGAACTTAGCAAGAATAAATCAATAGAGATGAACAGACATTACTTTGAGCACTTGGAGGCTGCAGTAGAAAACGTTAGCTCATCACAACCTGTTAGTTCTACAGCAGTATTTTGATGCCAGTAAGTTGTAAACTATCTCCTCTAGGAACATTACTGAGGGTAAATCAGGGATGGTTAAGATGGAAGCCTCCATTTACATGCTTTAAATTACAAGCTCTTCCCTGTGAGGGTGCTGAGGCGCTGGCACAGGGTGCCCAGAGAAGCTGTGGCTGCCACATCCCTGGCAGTGTTCAAGGCCAGGCTGGACACAGGGGCTTGGAGCAACCTGCTCTAGTGGAAGGTGTCCCTTCCTATGGAACTGGATGACCTTTAAGGTCCTTTCCAACCCAAACCAGTCTGGGGTTCTGTGGTTTGTGTATTTCTAAGGAACTCAGCCTGCACAGCAGCGGGCAGCACAAGGTGTAACTTCAGAATGAAAACATCAACTATCTTGTTTAAAAGTTGCATCTGCAAACATTAAGTATTACGAGCACTTGTGTTCCTCACTCACGTAGTTGCAGTTTAAATCCTCCACCAGGATTTTACCCCAAAATAACTCCCCTTTTGATAAAAACACAAAACCTCTTCCCTGTCAGTCACAGGAGTTTCTTGTAAGCAGAAATATCAGGGAAGAGGAGGAGAAGGAGAAGATTTGCTCATGAGCCACTCTCCCACCCATCCCACTGCCCCTTGGGCAGCCAGGTATCCCCCTGGCCCACAGGGACCTGCACTCCCCTTCCTCCCCTCCTCTCCTTCCTGCTTTTTCTCCCCACCCCCTGTTTCTTTATATCTGTCTGAGTTTTACAGCTGGCACATCATCCCCTGCTGCACTAAATCAGCACTTGTGAAAGCAGCAGCCTTCGAGTGAGTGACTGGAGCCGCTCCTTGCAGAAGTGTCAATTTGGTACAGCAGGAGATGGGGTCGCAGCTGCAGGAGGAGAAGAGAGGCCCTGCTTTATGCTTTAAAATGGTAAAAATGTCAGAGGGGAGGGAAATCTATACAAAGTATGAAAAGGGTGCAGAACAAAGAACAGAAAGAAAAGGGAGAGGGGGGTAAAAAGGGGTCGGAAAGAAGGAAGAAAGAGGAAAATGACACTGTACAATGGAACAAAATCACTGGTGAATCAGACACAGGGGTTTTGTAGGTGGGCACTTTCAAGACAAAACCAAGTCATGTGCACATCATAAACCTATATAAACCTGCTCACAGGATCCTTCTGCTTTGGGGGGTAAAGTCTGGCTCATTAAACAAAGCATTGTCTTAGCTGTGTCTGCGATAGTTTGGGATGTGCTTCTCAGCACAAACACTGGGCATAAAAGGAAGTTATTTCACAGAGGGTTTAAGAGGAGATATCAAGCAGAAGACTGAGAACCTGCTTTCAGGAACTCCACTCAGCAAAAGTGGACAGAAATCCCATGTTCTGGAGTAAGCTTGCACACCCCTACATCTCACACTGTTTGGAGGCCCCCATTTGAAAGCAGGTACCTATTATTGTGAAAGCGAAAAGGAAAATAAACCAGAAGAATGTATAGTCCCAAAAGAAGAACTCACAAAAAACCCTCTTTGTTTTTTCACATTACATAAATACGTAAATCCACCAAATGCATATTTCAAATACTATCAGCATTCATGCCTGTCTTTAAAGGATGCCCTTTTGTTTCTTCTAATCTCTTCCTGGGAGTTGCTGCTTTACTTACTCTATTCATTTCCCAAGGCGCACTTGGAGGAAGGGAAAATAAATGGGCTATATGGCTCTAACACATACCCATCACACAGCCATTGATTTTCTTACACCATTTCTTCATCTATTTCCACAGAAAGTGGAATCTCCTCCCCTGCTCTCCCCTTATGCTTTGGCAGCCCACAGCATCCTAAGCAGAGCAAAGAGGTTTCCTAAGAAGCGCTCTCCTGCAGAACTGCATCCCAGAACTCTCTCATGTGCCATGTGCAGAAATTTTTCCACCCATAAACCTCAGTGGAAATCAAGAATGCTGCTGCCAGCTCATTGCTGGGTACAGAGAAGGTCCCACCCTCCTAGTCAAAACCCTGCACTCAGGAATCCATCCTGCTCCCTCTTACCCCAAGAACAAAACTTGCTGTGTGATGTGGGGTATTTATGTAGTATTTCAGGAATATAAGTCTCCAGCATTTATCTCTGTAGGTCACCTTACACATGGCTGAGCAATCTCATTGTCTGCCTCCACCACATTTCCTTGCCAGCATCACCAATCCACATACTAAGTGAAAATAAGAGCTAAATTCAATAAACAAGTAGACAGAAGTAAAAATCAGAAGCAAAATAAGGAGCCTGTGACAGGAGAACATTCAGACTAGACACTTGCTAACAAGACAAATCAGCTGTGCATCACTGCTGAAGAGACAAAGCACAGCCTCATGTGCTTTACCAAAACCTTTCCATTATTTCTCTTTAAAAGATTTACTGACACTTCACCAATTCATCTGGCCCAATATTGAAAGCACTTTGGCAACAGCAGGACTTGTGTTCCAAGCCTCACAATCACTGCTCAGGATGCAGACTGAACTCAACCTGCAGGGCTGCAACTCCTCCTTGCACTAAAGCTGTCGGTGAGTCTCAGCTGTCCTGCTGCTCATTACCTGCTCTGCCAGGGTAGATAGGCACCCAGTGGGCAGGCATCTCCATCCTCTGAGTTCCTGGACCCTAAACTGGCAGAAAAGAGCCCAAGATGCCATGTGACTCAGATGCATACGGATGAAATAACATGAAAGAGACCTTCTTCAAGACTATGGTCATACATTTTAGGGCTTATTTTCTTTCTCCATGCATTGTGTGGCCTGATAGAATATACGCCTTACTGTAATACCTGTTCTCCTCCCATTCTGACCTTATCCATCCTCTACGCTATTCATAATGTGTACTTTCAACATACTCCATGAAAAAGGGAAAGAAAAAGACACAAATCCCAACCCATGTTAAAATCCAGCATGGATACATGTAAAGAGTAAAAAGTATGATGTCTACAATTGCTCTAGAAATATGACAGTCATTTTCCAAAGCCTTTCTAGAAGAAGCATATTTGCAGAACAGATCTCAAATATGGTCTCAAAACTCAAATACTGTACCCCAAGAATTCATTACTCTCCTTATGTCCATTTCATGTTGCAATGTAAATTGTACTGCCCTTCAGCTCCCATCACTATTCTGGTGCCCATCTGGCACTCACCACTCCTGATTGACTCCATGCTTCATGTTCATAAGTCCTGAAAGGATTCTTTCCTTTCTAATTCGTTCAATTAAAACACGAATATATAAAGTAAAAAGGCCACAAGAAATCCCAACAACATTCAACTATATCAATATTGAAGTCAATATTCAACAACATCTACCAGATTCAGTATGTGGCCTTGCTTCTCTCTAGTGGTTAGATTAGCAATACAAATTACAGGCTAGTTATTAAATAAAGAACTCCTTTGTTTGGTTGATAGAAACACTGGGTGCTAAAGAAGCCTTGTGTAGATAGGAAAATTAACATTATGTCATCTCATTGAACTATTTCAACATATTGATTTACCAGTGTAATTGTAGCAAGCATTCTTCAGGCTTGTTTTAAGTGTATAGAGAAAGAACCTTGCATCAAGCAGAGCTTTTGTTACAGGCTTACCCCATATAAACCATATGATATGCAGGAACAAGAGCAAAACATTGCCCCATGCACATTAGGCAGTTCATCAATGCAAATACATCATCTCTAGTAGAATTGAAAACTTCTCTATGAACAAATTTGAAAGCACAAGAGTGACAACAGGCAAATTAATCATTATCAAATTGATCCATGCCCTTTTCATTCACCTTCCTCAGCTGGTCAGCACTTACTTAGCTCATTACGTATATCCAATTACAAGAATGTCTCAGACCATCTTCAGAAAGTATTTGCACAGGATGAACACCACCAAGATCTGTTCTGCTCCAGCCAAATTCCTGTTATTTGCAAGATTTACAGTGCTTCCATGAAAACTCCTGCAGTGAGAAGAGCCACTCCTCAGCATTGAATGCACTTCCAGCATTTAAAGGAAGAAAGCCTCTTCAGAAATCACCTATTCAGTGTAAACACACATAGAGTGTAAAGCCACATTCCTTTAAAATGAACTTAATTCTCTACTGTCACCTATCCTTTCTGCAGCTTACACATCTTTCTTACCTTATACCAGTGGCGAAATACTACTGCTTCTTTAGCAGCAAGGGCCAACTCAACTGCTCCTGGTCCCCTAGGGCTGAAGGTTTGCTCTGGAGCTGCTCTTGTGCTGTGTCACTCTGGATTAGCAGCTAAGAGATAAGAGACTTTTCATAATGCTGAAAGATGAAGCATGGTTAAGCAAGGACTCAGACACTTTGGTAACCCCTGCTTTGAATGGGATGCACTAACAACCGCAACAGCACTCTGCTCTGCCAAAAGGTCTTGTGCTGTTAATCGTGTTGTGTTTGGTCCCTTATTTACACTGGTGCCACGTGACAGCTGCTGGTCATGGTGTTTATGGCACACAGACGACATACTGGTAGGCACAACAGAAAGAATCCAGAGTAGGGTGGCGAATGGCTTTGGGTCATGTCCATGCATCCTGCTAGGAGAATAGATTAAGACAACAAAATACGGCTGTGATAACAGTAATATGCTGCATGACAGGAGTTACTGCAGTTGCTATTGCTGCCGTGGTTGAACTCCTGGCCTTTTTTCATGCAGGCTTACACTTCAGGTAGAAAACAAGTAGCAAGTAGCTGAAAACTTCCTCCATTAAAAAACTAATCACACTGACCCCAAGAAGGTTTGTAAATCTGAATTGACTTCAGTTTGTAAATCTGGTTGACTTCAAAGAGAATTCCAAAGCAACTGATTTCTTAAAAATCAGAATCTCCAATCTTTAAACACTGAAACAAACCATTACCATGAGAAATATTAAGAAGCAACCATCCTTTAAACCTTTATCCATGATTATCCATTCCAAAATAGCCCCAAATCATAATAATACAGCCAAGCACACACTTGCTGTTACAGGACTCCTGCAGTACGTATCCCATTCTTGGTATTTAACTTGTGAGGACTGCCATGAATCATGATGCTATCTGGGGTAGGGAGTAAGAGTTTGGAGGACAGCCAAGAGCTAGGTCTGATGGTGGAGGATGTCAGCAAGGGGCCCCCTGATGCTCTGCCCATCCCAGAGCCCCTTCCCACCCTTCTCTCCCCTCTCGGCTGCTCCCCATGCTGCTCTACAAAACACATCAGGACCTGATCTGCCTTTTAACCAAAACCAGACAGCTTTTTACCAGTTCCAGCTCCTCACCACCCCAGACACATGGTAAGGCACAGCCCAGCTGCAATGGTGTTGGATACTCCATTGTCCCATATACACTTCTGGGTTATTCTTAAAAAGCACCTAAACGCAGAGAGGGGGAGAAAAAACATTAATATCCATTAATTCTTAGCAAAATGACAACTGTGAAAGTGAAGAAAATGTCTATTTTCTCTAAGTGTGTTGTTATGGAAACAGCTGGAAGATGCCAAGGCTTAGGCACCACAAGGCACCAACCCCATGCTTTGGCATGGCAACCTGCAGTGGTGGGCTCAGGCTGGGCAGCACCCAGCAAGAGCAGCACTCAGCAGGAGATGTGCGCGCACTGGAACATGTTTTTGAGGAAGCAAACATGGAAACCAGCTCAATTCCCAGCAAGTTCCTGGAATTTCCTATGCAAGAGCAATTCTGATCTACTTTGTAAATCGAAAGTTATCTCCTTAGTTTGCCCAAAAGAGCAGATCGTTCTGGATGAAGAGATGAGAAACAAAATCCATCATTCCCACGGAGGGAGGAGACACCCAAACCAAGACAATTCAATGCTTGTCACTCCAGCTGTATTTTCTTCTCCAGGTTTTCATAACTAGGCGGCCTATGAGCATTTTGCCCCCTCAAAGATTAGTTGCCCTTACGAAACTTGAACAGACCTGGTAAAAAGAAAATCCAATAAACTCTAACCCTGTAACTTTCTCATTTTGCACATAAGTAATTCCTTGATCTCCTCTGTATGATAAAAAATTGCTTTGTTTCTATAATTTTGTTTTCAGGTTTGCATCATTACTGTATCTATATATTGAACACATAGTGCATATATATGTATATTCAGCTCGTATTCTGATGGAGATGGGGGAGAATTCCTTGCATTCCAGTTATGAAAGAAACCAAATCTTCAAACATTGGAGTACAAAGTAGCCAACCCTGGGGAACAGATACTTGGTTTTCGGACCACCAGTAACAGTTTGTAATGGAACAGCTGCAGAAAAGAGAGGAAATAAACACACCAACAAATTAGTTTTCAAGCCTATGCGCACAGGAAATGTTATACTCTGTTGTTAATCACAATGTGATAAACAGAGTTCTTCACTTCTGTGATGATCTACAAACCAGATTAGAATGGTCCATTCTATATTAGACTGTCTAATCCCTCACTCACAGAAGCAAATTAAGCACATAGTCCAAGTATTTGGAGAACTTAAGTCTATTGACAACTGTCAGGGGAGCTAGAGAGCATGCTTTAATTTATATATTAAACAGATACTATCCTTTCTGAACATTTCCTACTCTGATCTGATTAAAGAACAGGAGCTTTTTTCTTGGTTTTAAGTGCCTTGGTCATTAGCAGCATTGTAAATAAGGAATCAGTCTAAAGGACAAGAAACAATTTTAATCATATATATTCTATAAGCAGAAACCCTGCTTGTATATTTTCAGAGAGAATCATAGAACAGTTAGGGTTGGAAAGGACCTTAAGATCATCTAGTTCCAAACCCCAAATAGCAATAGAATGGAGAAATACATCATAAAATATAAATTTAATTTATACATGTGTATGTGCATCTATGTATATCAGTGTAGTCTTCTACTGCTGAAGTCATAAATGTTTTAATGTGGTGCCTTGTGTTTGTTCATTTCACATTTTCAGGGGAGGAAGGAAGGAAAAGAAGGTTCTTTACTGCAGTACAAAGAAAGATGTTCTAATACCAAAAGATCCAATTAAAATAATAGGGCCATTTACTTCAGGAGGATTTCATATGTACAAGAGAAATGCTAACCCTTGGGAGAATGTTCTCAGCTCATTTAACAATATATGTTTCCTCCAGTACGAAAACTTCAGCTTTTGCATTACAACATCATTGCTAACAAGGCACACATATATACCTTATAAGTAGATGGAAACACAACTGTGGGAAGAATAATAGTTCTTTATTCATACTGCACTCATCTCTAGATATACATGCATCTGTTTTGTGCTCATGCTGGGTAGCTTTTTCCTCTCCACACATTTAATATATATACTCACAAAAGGCTCTGTACTCTAAAGGACAATAAAAAGATTAGTAAAGAATAGGAGACACCAGTCGGAAAAAAGGTAAGAAGGTGGAAAAAAAGGATTTGTATTCCAGATCCACAGCTGCCAAAGCATTTTAAAGGGTAGCTGGCACACAGCTTTTTCCCACCAGCCAAACCTATTCTGCTCCCAGAGTGAAGTGTAGCCTGAGCCAGCCTTGGAGATGCTGTCTTTGTGGTGGCCATCAGGGGAGGGGCATCTGTAAAATAGAAAAGCTAACATTATTAGGTCATTCAAAGTGTACTTCACATTTCTGACCTGAAAACAACCCTAATGGAGATGAGCTTTTCAGTGTATGGACTGGTTTTATGGGTTAAAGATGTCAGGCACTGGAACCTGATTTCTAACACCTGGGCGTTACAATTAACTGATATTATAGAGTTCCCTGTTCATATTAGCACTTAGTTTGCTCCTTTTATAACAAAACCAATTCCAAATTGACCAGTTAAGCCATTAATGAGAGAATATTAAGTTTTGTAGATCGCTTTCCACTGACTGTCAGCACACAAATATTTCCACCTAAGCACAAGGACAAATTTAACCCTAAGATCTGAAAGACTGAATCCCTGACTGAATTAAAGCAATAAACTCAAATTACAAGTACAGCTCTACAGTTATAAAGTCAAACTGCTGTCCATCCAATCCAGGATGGAAACAGGAATGATATGATTTAGTATTTCATACAGCATCCATAAGGAACAAACCTCTAGGAAAAAGTTGGTCTCTGAATACTTCTTTTTCTGCAGTACACTACTTGTAAGCCTAGAACTAAAACTTACACATGCCTTGTATGTTTGATTGACTCCATAAGGCTTCCATCTAAATTCAAACTATAACTGTGTTTAGCTATATTTGAACATTTTATTGCATTTAGTTATGAGATATGAATTTTTTTCCTGAGAGAACCCGGGGCACACAACATTGCCAGATCATTCCAAACAAGTTAATTCTGAAATGGGCTTGAATCAATAACACAAAAGAGGCAGTAAAGCCAATTTTTACGGTAGTCACGGTTGCATAAAATAATATCAAGGCAGTCAGACTGAAAGCTCCCTGCATCACAAATATAATTTGCAACCAACTCTAAGCACAAAGAAGAAATAGATATGCGGAAGATATAGATAAAAACAAATTATAGATACATAGGACAAAAGGAGCTGGTGGTAAAGAAAGAATACAGAGTAATTGCCATTCTATACAGTGTGAAAAAAAAAACCAAACAAGCATGCCATGTAAGTAATTCAAGGTAAATAGAATGCTTTTCTTTCATTTAGGCTTTAAAACTGTTCTGAAAAGGCTCTCTTTTCACTCTATCTGTAAGGCAGAGACAGACAGGGGATGAATGTATAAATAAGTATGTCACTGCAATCCTTGGCTTTTAATGAAAATGGATTTTTAATGATCCAAAAAGCTACATTTCTCTCTGATTTGCTCCATTTCCAGACTATCAGCAGGAAGTAGGTACAGCAAATGCACTTGTTTTCCATGTCCTTCACAAAATCCCAGGACAACTGAGCATCCAAGTGCTGTAGAAACCAGTCACCCTTATGCAAAGCAGATACAGGGAAGCTGCATGTCTGGCATTGTTTTTGCTGAACTTCCAGAGCTCCCCGATTCCACTGCACCACAGCAGACCCCACTACCTTGCACTCCATACGCATACATAAAGAAAGAAGGATGCTTGGCAGTGCGCCTTCCTGTTGTTCTCTGCCTCAAAGACACTTGTTCAAAGCACATCATTCCTCCCACTCCCCAAGGCAGAGGTGATGTGTTGAAGTGTTCCATGTGAAACTGAGCACACAAATACCAGAGGATTTAGTCCACAAGCAAAGAAAAGTCACAAGGGGGAAAGAGGCTGATGCAATCCACGTCCTTCTTGCTGTCTGGACACAAAGAGTTCTTCTTTCCAATGTCAAAGTTCCTATTTCAGGCAGTAATAAACAGAAATCACACTGAAAAATGCATAATAATGTACCAAGTAGTATAAATTTAAAGTATAAGCATTAAAAACATATCTAAATCAGTATAAAGTATACCCATTTTTTTCTGTTGGTTCATGCAGACAATAATATTTCTTTCCGACTTCAGCATCATCAGAGAATAAAGAGATATTTTCCTTACTTTACCTCCATCCTTTAACCTTCATCTACAAATATTTCTTGCAAGGTAGGTCCATAGACTGGGAAACTCTAATATAGTTATCATAAAACCAACACAGAATTTAAAATAGGCTGGGGTTCTTGCATCTACTACGAGTTCAAGACTTCTCAGGTAAGCTCTGTGCAATGTATGTTACCTGGAGAAAAAAAGATCTCCATGATTATTTCCTGTGTTAACATTTTTACTGTTTATTTCAAATATTAGAAGACATAGAAAGGCAAAAACTAGAACACCAAGGACAAAAGAAGATAATGGCTGTGAGGTGCCACACAATTAGTTAACAAATGCTCCCATCCACTTAATGAGTCAGAGGGATACAGCCTCATGAAGGGCTCCATAGGAACGGAATCAAATGAGGTCTGCATCCTCTTTTCTTTTTATAAGAGAGATATAAAGAAATAAAAGTAAAGTGAAACAAATCCCATTTATGAGGCACTCCCTAACTCCTGTTCTTTCCATTCTGTTTGCTGTCCTTACCCCAAGTGCCTGCCAATTAATACTTACCAAATGTCTCTCCCTTCTTCATCTAAAGCAGTTCCAAAACTGCAGCTGTTTCATGAGACCTATGTGTGCTTCTGACAGCTGGTATTGAGGAAAAAACAAGTCAAAGTACTCACAAATCCTAACTGTGTTAAACTGGAATCAAGAAAGACAGTGCTAAGATTAGCTCTGCTAAATCAAAGCGCCAGCAAAGCACACAGGGATACCCAAGGGATACAGGAGATCGATGTGCAGCGCACAGCCTGGGAAGTATACCCTTCATATGGACAGGATGCCTATAGTTTTGTGTCTCCTCTTGGAGTTTTTCCTGGTTCTTAACACAGATTTCCTCACTGGGCATGTGTAATATCTCTCTAACCTTAAAGGTGAGCAGTTACGTGGTATTTATGTAGCTGTTCTCCAAGAAACTTGGTATCTTTGAAGCTCTGTCCCACATCATCAAATATGGGGGAAATGAAAAAACGCATTCAATGGTGAGTGAGTGCCCTGGAGACACCAGCGTGGCTGAATCCAACTTATTCCTTTAGAAAAACAGGCAAAAAAACCCAAAACAGAACCTGTAAGAATGTCACAAAAGATCAGGCTTCAGAAAGCTATAGCAGCTAAAGCCAGAATTGGGTTTAAACAGCAGAACATAATGAGCCGGTTAAGAAAAGAGCTTCAAAACCCAGCAACACCCACCATGGACAATAGCCAGAGGATGCAGCCAAAAGCCAAGGCACAGACAGACACACTCCAAGCTTCACTTAAAATAAAGCTGTTCTCAGTGCTTCTATACAAGAGAGGAATGAGATTTGCCCGAAAAGGCTGGACCAGACTCTTTTACATACATTTGCTAATACATAACTTGAAACATTTTATATGGCACTTTTGTCGTTTCATTTTATAGAGCAGTTCTCTATCGTTACCTAGGGAAGAGACAACTGCACAAAGGCAGGTAGGCCTTGTTAGAAAGCATCCCAAAGAAGTGGGAAGATAAAATCCAAATTGTCTAAGCTATACAGAAAACATCACGAGTCTGTACGTTGTGTACGCTGAGGTGTGCTGCCTGCGATCCTTTAAATAGAATTTGTGGAGGAAGAGACTGAAGCTTTTCCAGCTCTTTGAGATAGGCTCCTTCCACACTGCCATTCCCTTATTCCCAATTACATTTGTTTTCCTGGCCTCGCATGACCTGCAGAACCAGAGTCAAGAATCCTGCCCTTCAGAGGCATTAAGAAACTGGTATTACTGGTGCAGATTAACAGCCATGGGGCTGCCTTCTATGGCAGTCAGCAGAATCACAAGCATATAGGAGCTTGGTCGATGTGATCAGTTGCTGGTCCAAAGCCAGGGTCTGTGATGGGACCCTGCACATCAGATTCCTACTAATAGCTGCATTATTTCAAAGATCCCTCTATGCCAGAGCATGCTTAAATAAAGGCCAGGTCACTTCTGTACCATGGCTTATTCAAACTAACTTCTACTATGGAGCTAACAGATACAATTCAAAGCCCTTACAACATTAAAGACACTTTAATGTGTTATTTTCAAGTGCCTTATTCAAATGGTATCATTTTTCTAAAGCAATACCTCCTACCCTTGAGTCATATTTGTTAATTCTGCATTAAAATGCACCCTTTTCAACTAATACAGTGTTTTAATAGCTATGCCCACACACTTTTAAATCCCTATTCAGTATTAATCAAACACATACTTTTATCAAAAGTGTGAAGTTCATTGCAGATGCAGAAAGTTGACGTGTTCAATGTGTTTTATCTATATTGCAGACAATACAAGTTAAACAGTGTTTCATCAGCCTTAAGTTTAAACCGTATTTTCACTGACCTAAACTAGTTTTTAAAGACAAGTCAGCCAAACTAAGAGAAACAAGAGCAACCATGTACCACAGACAACGCTGCCCAAATACACCTAAATACTGCCTAAAACCATTCTCCATCCACCACTTGTGACAAGGAACCATTTAGGGAACATGACTACTCCTGCCTGCATAGCGTACACTCTCTTTTTCCTGCTTTCTCTTCACTTTTCCAACCTACCCATCCTCCTCACTCTCCACATTCCCTCTGATCTCCGCTGCTCCTATCTCTTTCCAAACCCTGCTGCAGTGGGTGCATTCCTGAAGCATTCCTGAGGGAATCAGCCGGTCACCCCGCTAGCTGCATGTTCACCCCTTCAAAGCCCAGCATCACTCCTCAGTCACCATAGGCAAAACTCATTCTCTTTGTGAAGCACACACAAATCATTGCCAGCCTTTTTTCCCCCCTCAGACATTAATTCTTCTTAAACTTTTAAATTAGTTTCCCCGATGAATTTGTCAGCTGAGAGTGATTTTTTCCTGCTTTATTTTTCAGTATCTGGATGGTTGGAGAGGGAATTATCTGCAAACACCTGCAGTTTTTAGTCCTCAGCAATTAGCTCGGTGGTGACTAGTTCAGGTATTTCACAGTCTCGTCTCTGATGATATTAAGCACAGGCAGATAAGCTACCGACACCCACATGTGCAAATGGAAAGGAATGCTAGCAATTTGAAATTAAATCCGTTTTCTTCTTCACTAGTTAGATGTTATTACTGATGTTAATGGAGCTCATGAGTGCCTGATCATGTTCTGCAAGTTTTTACAGTTTCCTTTTTAGTTGCAAAATGTTTCTTATTCCCCCATTGCTGTGAAAACCTGACTGTGGACATACAGAAACTCTCTTTAAATGCTTTAAAAACCAAACAAGGTAGCAAAAAAAATTTCTTCCTACCTTTCATCTATACTTGCGTTCAAAATTATGCCAGTATATTGGGTGTAAGCTTGGGTATTTTAGGCAAAAAATATATAGACAACAATACGACTTAAAATCTCTCACAACTTTTCAAACTGCTCTCATAAATACCTGTTAAAACAGCTCCAATTCCTGGACACACAACCTGCCTAAACAACACTTTTGGCTAAGTACAGGCGAAGGTGCAGGTTTCCAGCTGCAGTAAGGCAAAATAATCCTGATCCAAAGAATCCTTACTAAAAACCCTTTAAGAGGTTGACAGTGGAGTTCTCACATCCATAAATAAGATCTTTTTATTGCAATCAAACAAAAATCAAGACTGTAGCAGTGATTGATTTTTTTTAATAACCAGAGGCTTCTGATCTTAATGGGGCAATCATGCATCACTGTTGTGTTCCAACAGAACTATTACTCTCCGTGCTGTGGTAGCGTAATTGCAGTCTAATGGTTTACACTATCTTAATAGCACTAAATATTTCACTAAACGGAGTACAGTACCTAAAAAGATATTTAAATCGTTCCAGGCTTTAAGATTGTATATTTAAAGATGAAAAAACCCTTTCGCTTCTTCTCTCAAATGAGAGTTAAAAGGCTGTCAAAATGAGTTTCTTGTTTGCCGTGATGTTTGGATGCTCTGATTTAACAGGCTGGTGTGCTTCAAATTGTCCAATTCCTAAAGGCTGCTGACTTAACTCTGATCAGAGTCTAATTTAATTTTGGAATTATTTCAGAATTTCTGATTATTTACATTAATAGAACTCCAAATAAATTAAACCCACACACACACACACAGTGGGCAAGCAGTGTATCATGAAAAATAATCTAAGCAGCTCTACCTTTGTGATAAACAACATCAGTAAAGCTGCTGAGATACCAGCAAGCCAAAGCAGTGTGGCTGCCCCATCCCTGGCAGTGCTCAAGGCCAGGTTGGACACAGGGGCTTGGAGCAACCTGCTCTAGTGGAAGGTGTTCCTGCCTGTGGCAGGGGGTTGGGACTGGATGATCTTAAGGTCCCTTCCAATCTAAATCAGTCTGGGATTAACTGATTCTATGGTTCTGTGTTCAGAACAATCTTACTCAAAAATACCTAAACAACCTAAGTCAAGCTACTTACATGAGGAAGAACTATTTATCCAAGCAAGGAATTGCTAAATCTTGCCATTAACATACAACAGCCCTAACTGTATCCCATAATGCACACTGCCTTACTGTCCCTTGGACACCTCTAACTCCAGAATGGGCCTTGAAGTTCACACTAGGGGTGCTGAAAGCTCCTAAAACTGCCTACAGAATTCCTGAATATTCCTTTTAATAACCCATTTTGTCTAAAGCTAATTCATACTTCATTCTATGCACTATTTGGACACCAGAATTTTATTTTCCTGAGTGAAACATTCATCTTTAGCATTTTTCAAGCAGCTTTCTTGCAAGAGAACCCTTTTTATTGATGCAGTATACAGACCTCACCTATTACCTTACCTGATATTCTAATTTCATGAAGCAGTTTAATTCACAGTTTAATTGTCCTACTTAAGGCAAGCCTGTCACCTGTGTCACTCTGTGGTTCATAACTCTGATCCTCATTTAATTATTTACTTCAGGGGAGCATTTTCATTATGGGCATTACTATGTGTCTAAAGTAACTTATACTTGAGGGTAGTGAGAATTTATACAGTGGAGTGCTCACCTAACATTTCCACTAGCCATAAGCCTCTGTGCATGTATCTCAGCTGCAGGGGCTACTTTTAAGACTGCAGAGCAATGTTATTCACCTTGTCTGGAGCAGGACCACACGTGAGCACCTGAATATCTGCATCTCTGGACATAGGAGCAGAAACCCAACATTGGCCAACACTGTGCCCCTTCTCTGTGGGTCAGTAATAGAAGTCCCAGGACCAGGAGATAGGCACAGAGCATGAGCCTTCCTCTTGTTTTATCCCTCCAAATTTGAGCACACAGTGATTTATGGATTTCCCAAGATGGGGGCCATGTGTCAGCTGTCATTCTGAATAGCTATCAGTCAATCAATCTTCCATGAACCTCTCTAATATCTTTGTAATCTGTTTATATATTTAGCTTCCCAAATATCACACAGCAGAGAGCACCATCATTGAATCTATTGCATAAAAAACCAACCCAAATATATTGCTTTGTGTTTGCTTTAAATCTGCCCAATCTGTGGGTATGGCTGCTACCACTGGGTCATCTTGGCAGTAATCTTAATCTCCAAAGCAGACGTTCCATCATGACAGGAGCAGCACAATGCAACTTCCCTGCTCCACACCAAGCAGTATTTTTCACTCTCTGATCAGCAACTCTGAAAAGCTGAAAAAGTCTGATTTTTAACATACTGGACACAACAGGAACCATTTCTATGCAGACATGTCCACTCAGAAGGGAAGGGAAGGGATGCCCTGTCCAGAGAAGGGCAAACATGGCTGAGGGGCTGTCTGGCCTCTTGTTTGAAATACAACTATAGATGTGCCAGCAAGAGTGAAAACCAGGACCCCAGCTCCTGCAGAAATCCCTTTTCCATCATTGAAACGCTTCCTGTATTTGCTATCCCCCCCCATTTACTGTTCATTATTAACAGCTTCCAGACCTTTGGAAGGTACTTATCTTTTTTAATAAACAGAAACAGTTACTGCACTTGTGGGGGGGTTAGGTTTGGGGGCTTTTTTAATATTAGGATAAAATCAAAGCACTGCAGTTGTATTCTTGAGTATGCACCTCTCTGCAGTGATGGATGTTTGTTCAGAAGCTGTGGCATCACATGCAATTTTTATCACCTAGATGGTTCTGTTTCATTAAAACTTCCTTTTCTCTCTGGCTCCTTCCTAAAGGAGTAGCCATGGGAGCCTTTTACCTGCAATTTGTCTGTTGCCTCTCACAGCATCCAGAGCAAAGCCATGGCCCCTAACAACTGAGGGCATTCAGCACCCCCCAGCACTGTGGATATTGTGTTTCCCATCTAAAATTGCTTACCTCACCAGTCACTAAGGATCCAGTTTGGAAGTCATTAAAAATAATGAGAAGGCTGGCACTTCTCCCAGCAATAATGGCACTGGAGCCTGTGTTACTTCTCTACTTTGAGACATTTGTATATATCCACAAATCATTTCACTCTTATCTTCATCCTAGCTTTAATGAAACTAATGGCTGCTGAAACTACGGGCTTTTTATTCTACCCTTTATTTAAATAAGCTGCTGCCCACTCCATCATAAAATGACACAAACACTTACACAGCATATCGCATCACGAAAGCCCCGAAGTGTTTACCAGGATCACCATATCCATCACTACAATGCAAGCACTCCTCAGTCAATAAACACTTCAGCTGACAATAAAGTCACAAGAGACTTTTGAGAAGGAAAACTCAAAACCAACAAATCCAATTTGCTCAAAACAAATTCAGAATCAGTGCGGGGGGAAGAGCCTCACAGGGTCCTCCGTTTTCTTCTCTATCTCTATCTACTTCAGCATTTTCCCTCCTAGCACCAGGGAAAAAGACTAAGACTAAAAGAGTAAGACTAATTCAGAGTAACAACATAGCTCCTGAGTAGTCTGTATTTTAGGAGCTTTGACAAGATAATGAGCCCTCAGTAATATGCTCCAGGCCATCACCCAATGCAGCTTTAAAGAGTTTCATTAATCCCTTCAAAAAGAGAAAAGACTGATTGTTGGGAAATGTATCCTAAAACTTTAAACCCCTCCCCCTGCATTTTCAAGGTCTACCTTAGGACTAAGGCAAAATCTCTCAGTGCTGTACTTTTCCTGATAAGAACATGCACAGATTTACATGCTTTGAAATATGTAACATTCATATAAACCTGACACCCTCACCCCCAAAAAACCCAACCCAAACTTCTTTAGATATTTAATTCCTGTACATTAAAAACGGACTTGCTCATGTGGGCACTCAAAAGCCATAGATCCAACAGTTCTGGACAGCAAATGTGGTATTTCAGGCTCCTAGAAATAAATCACAGTGTATAATGTGACCTATACATTTTGATATTATGTGTGGAAGGTCAGATATCTTTAAGGTACAAAGGACTTGCACTGCAGGAATCCATCCACACTGTGAAAACCCCAACAACCTTGGCCTGCTGCTGCAATTTACATCCTTCTGACAAAATCAGTAGGGTTTAGAATGACTCAACTGACTGATACACCTAAGTGGGCATAAAACCCAAAGGAAGATACAAGCCAAATAATAATTCAACCAATAAGAAACCTGCAAGTACCAGATTTAATTAAAAAAATCCCTGACTGCATCATAAGGTGAAATTTAAAGATGTTTTGGTGTTATTATGTGAAATTCTGAGGAGGAATATTACACCGCTGCCTAAAATTAACATATCCCAGAAATTAATCCAAAAATCCCATTTTATAGGGGAACAAGCCACTCCGTTATTAAAAGTATATTTTTAAGCCTGTTAAATGTTTAATATCTTTGTGAAGTGTTTTCCTTGCATTTAAGTGGTGGGTAAGGCCTGTATTAGGAACACACACTGTTTAATGTGCCCATCAATCTGTGTAGCACCTTCCTCTCACAATAGTTTAGGCCACCTTACAAAAGGTTTATAAAGGCACAAGAAAAAAATCACTCCGCTATCCCTAGCAGCAAAGAGAATGCCATGAATTTGACTTCTCTACCTATTAGATTGAGGAATAAAATGGCAGCAAGCTACCTTTAGGATTAATCTTTAACTACCCACCGATTAAACACCCACAGAACTAATGGTGCAAGGTACACCCTCTAAGCAATAGGTGCAAATGTACAAGCATCATGAGTGGTTTCACCATTTTAAGATACAAGAGTGTCCTTATACAAATGAGAAGGGAAGAAAAACTAACTATCACTCTGAAGATAACACAGACCAGCAAGGACAAATAAAGTTGTGGCAATTTCAGTTTGTTCAAAGAGACAAATGTTTTTGGAACACTCGGGGAAAATTTAGATGCTATTTTTACTTGCAGTAAATGAGGATAATAGTTTTAAAATACCTAAAGGCTGCCTATGGCTCTTATACAATTAAACTGATATGAGTAAATTGTTTAAATGAAGGTAAATGGCAGCTAGTTGCTCCACAAAAGTACATCAGAATAAGAGGCTTCAAGTACTTAAATCAGTGATGGGGTCTTTCCCTTTGAAACTTAAAAACACATTAAAAGCCATTTATATTTTATATATATATTTATATATTTTCCACCTTCAGAAAAACGGATGACCAAAACAAAGGGTAACAATTCACATTCAGAAGCTCATTGAGAAGATTACAAGCGTTGCAGTAGCAGTGCAGAGTTGCATTGCAACAGCAAGCCCGCATTTCTTCATACAGACCCTCTTCCATAAAGGGGAGTAATTAAGATCTGCCATACCTATTACCTCACATGTCCCAAGGAAAAAGAAGACTGGACTGTCGCTCTGTTCTCCCATCCCCTCTTACCACCATCCCTGCTGCACCAATTTTAAGGCATCCTGCCCCCTAAAGTGCTGCTTTATACACCAAAACAGGAATGACACAGGAGAGCTCGAGGAAGCTCATCAGTCTCTTGCAAAATTACATGGGATAACCACTTTCAAGGCTTTGTAAGAAACCTGTCTTGGCTTTGTGCAAAAGTAGGTTTAAAATCTGTTCTTAGGAACAATAATCACATCAAAGCTCTAACTACACTCTTAAGCCTGAACTCTGCTGCACACAAGCTTAGGTTACATGATAAAAGAAAGAAATCACAGCTTTTCTTACCATTGAGGTACTTCTCACTTTCGCCCTGGTTTGTTTCCCATCTTCTTCCTTCCTGCCAACTCAGCAGCAGCCCCTGTGGACAATACAAGCAAATGCAACGTGATTCATCCCGCTCCTCTCCTGTTTGGTGGTGGTTGTTTTAGGGGCATCAAAATGAGAATGCTGCCTAAGACACTGCCTGTGTCAAACAGTCCATGTCATTCAGTTGATGCGCGGATAGACTCCACAACTAGTTAAAGTTGTAAAGTAGGCATGCTTTTATTCAGAGCTGAGGTGCATGGGGATAGCTCCTGCAAAGCATGCACACCTCAGGGTTGTTCTCCCTTTACATTTATTCTCTTAAGGTATACACAGACATGAGGTTGCTCAATCCGCCTATACATATTTATTATCTATCCCCACTTCGTATTATAATGAGCTGGAAGATCCTTTGCACCTGCGCAGTGCCCCTTCTGGTCATGGGCAGGGGTCTTCAAGATGAAGTAAATGAGTCTTCCTCTTCTTAAACTTTTCACCTTTTAATCTTCACACATGGCCTCAGGGTTTCGTCGGTGCCCAGTCTGCTTCTCCCCTCCTTCTCAGTAGAACCAAACATCTGCTTTTGCCCCTTACCAGTAGAGCCAAGCATCTGCTTTTGTCCCTTATCAGTAGAACTAGGCATCTGCTTCTCCCCCTCATCAGTAATCAATGCCTTGGCATGTTAGGTACTTAGGACAGACAATACTTTTGTTTAAGCAAAGAAATTCCTTTAACCCCCTTGTACAATTTCTCTGTATTATCCCCCTGTACATTGGTTACCCTGTATCACAGTGAACCTGAGCACTGGTGGCTTTCCTCAAGCTGACCCTGAACTGCGGCAGTCAAGAAGGCACAGCTAATGCTCAGTATTGACACAAGGACAAAGTGCATGGGGAAGATTGATGTGTCCCCCAAGTGCATAGAATGCATTTCTCTGTCCTGAAAACAGAGAAAAAGAAGGAAATTACCCTTAAAATCATGAGCTATTATTATGATCAAATTCATTCATTTTCGTCTGGAGAAAAAGAGGAAAAGACAGGATCACCCTCTACAACTGCCTGACAGGAGGATGGAGCCAGGAGGGGACTGGTCTCTGCTCCCAAGGAACAAGGGATGGGACAAGAGGAAACTGCCTCAAATCGGGCAGTGGGGGCTTAGATGGAGTTGAGGAACAGTTTCTTTCCTGAAAGGATTGTTAAGTGTTTGAAAAGGCTGAGTCAACACCCCTGGAAGTATTTAAATACATGCAGCACTTAAGGACACGGTTTAGTGGTGGTCTTGGCAGTGCTAGATTAACGGTTAGACTCAATGATCGTAATGGTGTTTTCCAACCTATGCAAATCTAGGACTCAGCCAGGTCAAGCTACTTTTCCAAAACACTGCACACTGGTAGAAAAGCCAAGCCTTTCTTTGATTCTCACATCCAAAGCTTGGCTAAGCAAGTGCTCAGCCCTGAAGACATTTTCAGACAATTAGTTGAGTGGCTTTGCACAATTTAATCAGGAGAAGTTTTAAGCTCTGATTGTGCAATTAAACACGGTACACTCTTACAGTTGCCATTTATCATACTGCACTGTGTCAAGTAATCTGGTTGACAAAGTTGTCTGGTACCCAGGAGTGGAGCAATAAGAAGGATAATGTTCTGTAGGAAAGCAGGTCTATCTAACATTGTACAACGCTAAAAATACCCTTGGGACTTGTTCTGATATCTTGTAATTATGCACACGTATCCTGATTTATGGTGCATGCCTCCCAACCCAAAGAAGTATGCACTCCACATCTTGCCCTATTTATGTGTAAAATGCTTGAGTCCGTAATGTCATAAAAGAGAGGACAGGCTCATTGCACATGTTACTATCGATTTCATATGAGCATGGAGCATAATCTAATGATCCTTTTCAGCTAAGGATAAATATGCACAATGTAGCCTTAAACAGAGTCAGCATCAGATCATTTCAACTGCTGCCTTTGAGAAATGCTACAGATCTCTGCTGTCCATCCTCCTCCTTAACACTTGGAGAATGTGTCAAAGGGGCTAAAGACAAGCAAGCTGGAAAAGGGAAAAAACATTAGCACCATCATTAACACAGAAAATCTATCTTGTTCAAGTGAGCACTAGCAAAAGGCAAAGCAGTTGATGGCAAAATAGGCACGGATTGTAACCACAAAGATTAATGAAAGCATCCTAACTAATAGATATATACAGCTCCTTTTCAGTTATACATCACTTAAGAAGTGATGCGCGGATAGACTCCACAACTAGTTAAAGTTGTAAAGTAGGTATGCTTTTATTCAGCGCTGAGGTGCATGGGGATAGCTCCTGCAAAGCATGCACACCTCAGGGTTGTTCTCCCTTTACATTTATTCTCTTAAGGTATACACAGACATGAGGTTGCTCAATCCGCCTATACATATTTATTATCTATCCCCACTTCGTATTATAATGAGCCGGAAGATCCTTTGCACCTGCGCAGTGCCCCTTCTGGTCATGGGTAGGGGTCTCAGGATGAAGTAAATGAGTCTTCCTCTTGTGGGTAGGGGTCTTCCAGTTGAAGTAAATGAGTCTTCCTCTTCTTAAACTTTTCACCTTTTAACCTTCAGACATGGCCTTAGGGTCTGGTCGGTGCCCAGTCTGCCTCTCCCCGGCTTATCAGCAGGACCAATCATCTGCTTTTGTCAGTAGAACTAGCATCTGCTTCTCCCCCTCATCAGTAATCAATGACTTGGCAAGGTGGCAATGGCAGGTACTTAGGACAGACAATACTTTTGTTTAAGCAAAGGAATTCCTTTAACCCCCTTGTACAATTTCTCTGTATTACCCCCCTGTACATTGGTTACCAGTGTATCAGAAGAAGGAAGGACTCTCTGGATTAGACCAAGACCATTAGACCTAAGGAAGAGTTTACATAGTTCTCATGCTTTTTCAGTGAAATCCGCACAGATATGCAGCCAATTTTATGAATAACCTAACCAAATCAAACCAAGTGACACTTGTATTCAACAACCTCTTTTGGGAACAAACGAGTTTGCAGACTTACCACTTTTCATGTTTGAAACAAATTCATTGGGAGGTTTGCTTGTCCTGACCATTTCTTATGAACAGTTCCAGCATCCATGTTTGTTACCTTTTTTTTCTCCTTTTTCTTCCCCAAAGAGTCCCTGCATTTCTGCCAAAATAAGATAATTTTCCTTGGCACCCCACTAACTTCTTTCCACGCTCCCTATTTCAGTGTGCTTCTCTATTTAAACAGGTATGGGCTCTGTTACAGCATCATGCACATGGTGCAGCCTAGAAACAAACCTATTCACCCAAGGTCAATTAGGTGCTGTGATAGTGGGGAGCAAAATGAGACTTCTTAAGACACAATTTCCCACTTTAATTACAATCAATACCTTCCTCCCTCTGTAAGTGAACTCTCTGATTATTACTGATTGTCACGAATGGGAAGCTGAACACTGGACAGGGTGAAAGAGTAGGCTGTGCCTCTACTGCCAATGTGAAGCTGAACTGAGTGCTGCAAAGCAGGAGTGGGCCTTGGTTATTTTGCTTATCTCAGTGTGAACAGATCATGGAAACACTGTAAAGAAAGGCAGAAGCAATCTGAGGTTACAGCATGCATACTTAACATACTTAATATAGCACATACAACTTAAAAATAAGTGATGGAAGTTTCTACAGCAAATCAAAGGTAAAAAATAAGCCATCTTAATTATTATTAATTCTACAGTGAGACTATATAGGCAAAGCCAAAATAACAAGAGCCCTGATTCAGAAAATAGAGAAGATAATGGCATCATTACTTTCTAGCCACCTGGACCCACAGTGGTACTTAGCACCACAAAGAACTAGGACTCACCTGAGAAACAAGAGGGACAAAAGACAGAAGGGTGGAGCTAAGAGAGTCATTTAGCCTCAACAGCCCAAAACTGTCAGAAGTCTTCCAGGTTTAGCTTGCAAGATACAGCACTTATTTAGCATCTGAAAAGTCTACATTCTGTAATAAGCACCAGACTCAAACTTAATGTGCAGGGGATATAGCCTCTTTGTACCATGCTCAATAACATAGTACTTGACAGAATAAGAAGAGACATTTAGACTTTACATATTGAGCAATGGCTCATCTACAAAATATCAGTGTATAGAAAACGCAAAAGAACCCATTACAAAAGGCTATCCAGTCCTTCAGATAAGACTTAAAAGCAATATATATTATATCCTGGATTAATAACATATTAATAGCTATGGCAAACTCATACCATTCCCATTTCAATAGTCTGAGCCAAATAGGGAATGCATCTGACTTTATCTTTTCAGTAATTCTACTTTTTAACAGTCACATTGAATCAGGTCAAGCAGAACCCGAGATACTTTATTTCAAGCCTATTTCAATGGCTAGAGTAGTAATTTGAATAGAAAGCAAATGGTACGGCTCTCTGTATTTTTCAACTATTTTAATAGTTTAAATAAATGAGAGTTATTGAACCTGGCTTCCAGAAACGAACTGGAATTGTGCACAAACATGCTGTTTCAATAAAGAATACGATCAGCAGTGCAGAAATGACCTGCATTCAAAAGCGAAAATATGGCAAATCAGACAAAGATAGAGAACTGTGTACCACAGGTGATTCTGCGCTAGCATGTGTTTCCACTCAGAGTACATCCACTGCACACAGAAAGTAGGAAATGAAAAGAAATGCTAATCCACACAACAATGCAGCTTCACGAAAGCAAGTGAAGTGACACGAGGTTTCAGTCACGTCCTTCAAAGCAGGCATTGCATCAAAATGGCATATAGCAGGATGCAGAAGGATGAGGTAGGGAACTCTGGCAGGGAAGGGCTCCCACTCTCCCATTTACCCTGCTGCCAATGCTCTATGAAGCAGCTACCTGCAGCACCACTGGTGTACATGTAGGAAAAATACCTTGGGAAATTCAGGCTTCAAAGCATGATGTGTCTAAGATCATTCTCTTGGTATGTTTCTTTCTATAGACCCAGACCCTAGGAAGGAAAGGCCTTGCTGACTGAAGCAGTTTCTCTGCTGAGATATGCTGTTAGCATAGAGCTGGCAAAATTACACTAAATTAAAATGGAAAGCTTAGCAGTTACCTTCACTTAAAGACAAAAGCATACACATACTCTGCACTCAGTGAAAGAGCAAATAAACAGAAAATGAAACTGTACATAACAGAGATGACTTCTTTAGCTGCAATAACAGTAATGTTCATGTAGGTATTGCCTAGTGCTCCCAGGCCAACATACTAGTTCGTTATTACACAGGAGCAATGGAAAGAGCTGAATAAACCAAGTACCCTTCTGCCATGCTTGCTGAGAGCCAGCCTGAGGACTTGCAGCATCCCTGGGCGATGCCCACTGCCCTGCACCATGCAGCAGAGTCACGCTTGCAGAAGCTGCTTTGTAATTCACTGCTCATAGTAAACCCCAGCCACGGATCAACATCGTATTTATGTACTTACTGGGTACCCGTATTTTATATCTCAAACCAAGCCCCACATCAACTAAACCTGGAGATGCTAAGATTTTCACCACAAAAACTAGGTAGGTCTCAAAGCTTCCATATCCAGCAAGCATGCCCAGGAACATCCCAACCCCAGCAAGTTTAAGACATTCACGTCTTGGATGCCTGGCTTTCATTAGGAACTGCATTGTTC
Organism: Melopsittacus undulatus; assembly: GCF_012275295.1. Taxonomy (NCBI): domain Eukaryota; kingdom Metazoa; phylum Chordata; class Aves; order Psittaciformes; family Psittaculidae; genus Melopsittacus; species Melopsittacus undulatus. The sequence continues at coordinate 64,497,362 of NC_047532.1, read as the reverse complement.
TTCATACCAACACCTTGCTGAGGACATCAGTCCCATGGGCAGGCAACCTAGACAGGTTCCACATACAAATGCAGTAATAAAGACTTCCTCAAGATCAATTGTCTTCATCCTGACAGAGGTGGTGTACCCTCCTGCACTCTTCCAAACAGCTATTTACTATCTAGTTCAGGAAAGTGGAATAAACCTACCAGGTGAAGCAACAACCCAAAGACCAGACACTGCAATTGCTCATGTTCTGGCTATAAAGTCCCCTTACAAACCTACGCCTAACTTGACTGGCAGCTCACTCTGTGTCTGGAGTGAAGGCAAGAGGAACAATTATACTATCTCAAATCATCGTTATTGTTTCAATGATTGCATTAGCATTCTCCAAGCATAAACAGTCCACAAAACATTCAAGGCAGACATCTAATGATGGATTTTCCCCACAGAGAAAGCAATTCCTCTAAGCAATAAAACAGTCTGTGAGAGATCCTGCAGTCATAAATCCAGTATTTCTCATTACAAAATTTACATCAGCCACAAAGTGATTACTTCTGCAATTACAAACCCTTGTGGGCAGCAGTATTAGTGGGTTACCAATTGCCATTCTCATGAGTCATGAGAAAAGAAGTCCAAGTCATAATAGCCCTGTAAAAACCTAAATATCAAAAGGATTAATTGCCTTGTTATAGACAGAAAGTTTAGGGCATCCACATAACAGGCACCTAGGCACCAAAGTACAAAGAACAGCTCTAAGTCCCAAAGGAAACTCTCAAAGGTTACACAGGGAAGTGAACACAGCTTTGTCAGCTATTCAACACATCCTCCACAAAAGCAGTGCCCTAATCCAATGTCTCCTTCATGGGGGCAAGAAGCATACAAGGAAAGAGAGGAAAGAGCAAGAAAAGAAGATGCATCCACGGCCTCCCAGCTCCTGCAGAAATTGGGGAGTAACTTCAGTCCCAAGGGAAAGGCAGCACCACAGGGTGCTGGAGGGGCACAGGATACTTGGAACCTCAGCAGGTCCCATCCTAAGGCAGTGAAGAGGGACAAGGGAGTACATGAGGTCTCACACACTTGGAACAGATTTATCCCAAGGACTTGTCAGGAGCAGACATGTTACTGAGTGTGAGGGTCCCACAGGCCAGTTCAGTTTATCCAAGTCCTTCTGCAGCCTTCTCTTCCTCACACACTGCAACTGAGCAGCAACATGACACACAATGGCTGGGGAGCTCTAAGGACTGCTGGGATTAAACCAAATGCCCTGTAGCAGAGAAAGCATCTTCTCCATCACCTCGCTCAGGAAGGGATGAGTGTTAAGAGATTCCTTGAGGGAAGCTAAGATACTGCAATGAGCACCTTAAACACAACATTGATCACACAGTGAATAGGATCAGAAATAAAATCTGTTTAACTCCTTCAGATTCATGCTTCACATTAAGAAACTTCTCTAGTTTAGCTGCTGAGAAAGCAGAGAAGAGCCCTTTGCAAGCAGATACACTCGATTGTTAGGTTCATTTCTGCATGACTGGTTAAACATAGGCTTTGACTGCTCACAGAAATGGAGGTCCACTGGAAGCGGGGACTAAAAGCAAAATCAGAAGTTGTAAGACACTTCTATGATCACAAGATATATCTTCAGGCATTAATTCACCCCACTGTGGCTTGCTCCCTTCAACTTGTGCTGTCACCTGTCCTCTTGAGTATAACCCACATTATCCCACAATTCAACTGTCGGTCAGATCTCTTTATCTTACAGAGCATGCATGTAAGCTCTACATCAGCTTTCCATCAGACCAATGTACTAATTCAACTTGCCTTTAAGCTGCTTTGCAAGATCGTAATCACTACTGGTAAGAAGAGGGAACAGGAGACCTATGAAACAGAGCTGCCCCACTCACCTGCAATCCATTGGGAGGCTGAATTCAGGGCAATGCATGTACATACACATACGCTGTGTATAGCTGCTCTGTATACAGAATCATGAGCTTGCATCTTCTGTCTCTCTTCCCAACAGGCAAATGATTCATCAAACCCACAAACACACCACCACCAGTATGGGTAACAGTTCAACACCAGCTCTGGCTCCTTGACTAACTTAAGTTTTAAGGGCTATAGAAGACATCTCCCTAAAAGACAATGGCTGCTTTAAGGGCTTCAATGGGAAAGAAAAGAAGGTGGTTTCATCTCTTCTGCTGTAAACAGATGGGAATATTCATGCAGGAAGAAACAGGAACCAAGTGAATCCAGACACTTCATTCAGCTGAGAGACACTGTGACAGCCTTTTCCCTCCCCTTGCCAAGGCAACTGCTCCGGTGACAGGCACGTAGGTAGAAGACTAACCTTGACTAAGCATCATGGCAGATGAAGCTTTGCTGTGGAGCACTGACACCATCCCTTGCTGCCAAGCACAGCTCTTCAGCTGGCAAGAGGCAATCCAGGAAAGACTGAAAAGACCACATCACCTCCTGAGACCACCAGCAGAGCAGCGATGCTGATTCACAAGCAAGGAACAGGAGAGGCAGGGTGAGATGTCCTGTTGAAGACAGACACAGTGCAAGCCCCTTGCAGGCAACTTGAGCAATCAGGAGGTTGTTCCTCAGCATGCTAAATAACCATGGTTTGGATCAGGCTGCTGTGCCTGGAACCTGTTAGAGCTTGATGGAGACCATCCTGAACAAAGCCAGAGCTCACTGCAGTCATATCAAGAGTTATTAGTATTTTATTCTTACTGCAAGTCTTACTGCATTGGCTGTTGTGTTATTTACTTTATACAGCGTAGGTCAAAATTTATTGCAAGCAAGGTAACAGTAGCAAAAAATCCTCCCTGTAAATATGTGCTTGCAAAAGAAATGAAGTTTTATTACATACAACAATATACTAAAAGAATACATTCCCCAAATTTATTACCTCAGCTTTGCCATACCCCGTGCACTTTGTTGTAACTACTCATGGAGTAGTAGCCTGGTCACATACTCCATGCTTATGAGAAAACATTTCTCAACTATTTCTATTCCTTGCCATCAAATGAACAAAGTATTCAACATACTTAAGCATTCTGCCCTAATAACATATTGGAAATTTATAGAGCTGTAAAATGATATCCCAGCATGGCATTAGCTATTGCAATCTTTGATCTGTCAGTGCCATTTGAGTAGATGATCACCATTTACCAGCTCAAAATACTGGCTTAGTAAAAAACACTTCACTGCTCCTATAATACATTTTACAGCTAGAGGGTAAATATTTCCTGTGGGTAAATCTCTCATTTTAATAGATGTTCACATGCTGCATTGCTCTTGTGTACCTGGTTCTACATCCACCACAACCAATCCTGTCTCTTGGTCACTATTTATTACAAATAAACGTTTTAAGCAAGTAGGTTCAAAAGATCTTCATTTGGATTAGTTAATTTGGATACAAATGAATATGCATAAGTCAGCATCTTTAAAAGCCATCAGGAGGCAGGTTTGCTGTAATATGGGCTGATGGATGCTGGGGAGCAGAGATGGGAGCATGTCCTCCCATCCTTCCTGCTTTTTCGCTCCTTATGTGCTCAGCAACTTGCAGCACAGCTAAGCCAGATAGAATTGAACTCTGTATAAAGTTTTCCCTGTCTTCTCCTTACTAATCCTAGGTGATTATGAACAATATGTCATTGCAACCCAAAAGCAGCAGCTCTTTTGTTTTTATATAGAGCAAATGTATCTTGGGCTACTTTCCCCACACTGATAAACCCACAGGACATCACCCGTGATCAAGACCAACCATCTCCAAAAGAGATTGCTTTTTGCCTTTTATGAAAATATGTTTCAAGTTGAAAAATTAGGTTTGATATTAAAGTTAAACCACTTCATCTTGAAACTGTCAGCGTGAAAACTTCCAATTTCCTGCATTGTTTATTAAGATCTTAAAATCATTCCAGTGTTTTTCAAAGCCCACCCCAGCACAGGAAGAACACAGGAGAAGCAAAACTGTTCCCTACATCAGATCAGAGTTCCCGTACGTTCTCAGTCCTTGCTCACTCTGATTAAGAAAAGGCATGTATTTTTCCCCCCAATGTCTGTACTACTCAACAAACACTTTCCCCTTTTATTGGGAACAAACAATATTTTCATTACAGTCTTTAAGAACTGGGATTGATATTAAACTATTGAGGGAATTAATTAGAAGAAATAGATTAAAATTAGCATGTTTTTCCAGAGGACAACAATCTAGTTTCACACAATCAATTCCTAAAGGAATAGAGGCTGAACTAATACCAACAGCATCTGGCCGAGTGCACAACCGATCACTCTTCAGGCTGCAGTCACAGTATCAACTTGTGCGATTAATCTCCTCTACCTGATTAAACCACATCCTTCAGCTGACAGGCTTCTTCCCATCATGCTAGAGCATGACTCCTGTACCTACGGTATCTTTCAGTGTAGGAACTTATCCTCCAACTGTCTTCCTGCAGGGGCAATTCACGCTTGACATCCTAGTGCAATTTAAACACATGCTTTCCCCAAAGTCTGCTACCCTTGCAAACAACTTGATTCACAAGCCAGCTTTTTGGAAGGCAGGTGGGGCAGGTGAACAAACAGCTTCTGCTGCTTCTGTTTCAATGATGAAGCACCACTTCTGACAACTTCCCTCCAACACAAGAACCACAGTCAAAAAGAGAATGTGGTCATACCAAAAGAGACATCACTTCATCCACTGACTAATTAAACTGAGGGAACCAACTGCTGCAGGAATTAGGTGATAAAGATTTACTGAGGCTGCAAAGTGTCTGAAGAAAGCTTATCCAAAGCTCTCACATGTAAAGATGTAATTCTGGATGAACTACAAATCTCAAGGGGGGGGGGGGGGGGGGGGGGGGGGGGAAGGACAGAACTTGTAACATGCATTATTGAAGTATTCCTGCACTCTTGAACCATTTTTTGTCGTTTCTTGGGTATCAAAATAGAGCTGATACGAGGCCAGAGAGACTTTTTGTTGTTGTTTAAAACAGTATTTGGGGGTTTTTAATACAAACAATTTCCTGTAATTAGAAAAACAAATACCAACACTATTCATTCTACACCCCTTTCCTTCTGCAAATAAAGAACAAGTTTCATCAGAAAACTCCCTGCTGCCAGACTAATGCTGTGGCTTTGGGAAGTTCAACCTACTTTGCAAAGAGAAGGCAGAAGATAGCAGCAAACAGAAAGCCTGCGAATCAGGAATGGAGTTGAGAGGGTGACAGAGTCCTGCTACTCAGCATCCATGAGCTGCAGATGAAGAAGCCTCAGATGCTCACAGAACAGTGCTTCACACAGAAGAGTATGGAATTTGTTTAGAAGCTGTTCTTCACAGTTGCTCTTTGAGCAAACCTTTTCAGGACTAATTCTGATACTAACACCCATCACAGAAAGCTGAATGTAGCCTAGCTGAAAGTATGAGATAGGATACAAAATGGGCTGAGAACCAACTCTGTATGAAATATCACTGCGATCATTTGAAGTGGTGTGTGTTGGGCTTTGCCCAAGGTAACATCTTTCCTATGCTTTTTGAGTGTCTTGCACACTAAAAATGAGGCACAGATATAAAACTTATTTATCTGACAATGGAAGCTTGAGATGTAACTTGCCATTTCATACCATAAGGGTATTTATACCCACCCTGATTCCCTTAAAGAACTTCAGACTACATTGGCTAAAGAGTGTGACATGAGTAGAAAACATGTTTTATTCTTCCCAGGTACAAATTCTCCCTGGTAAGAAATTCGAAAGCCTGCCATGGGGCTGTTGGTTGGATTTCATTGCTAGTGAAATCTATGTTGCTGTGTCATGTCACAAACAGAAAACTGAAGCACCCTTTTCAAACTCCCAGCACTGCTGACACTTCCAACAAACACCTGGGCATTGGTTTAGGTCCTATCTGTTTCTAACAGACAGCCTCATGCCTTGGAAATCTGACCTGAAAGTAAAAATTCAGCCTCATGTATCTGCTGTCAATTGTGCAGAAAATAGGATATGACAGCAAAGTCACTTCCACAAGCTGAATTAGATCTCTTTCCTACATCTTCTAATGTCATTATTAGCACTCAAATACACTGTGTCAAGATGTGTCTGTATACGGAGATGGACCAGGCAACATCAAATTTATCTCTTAGTCAATATGACAAGCTGGTTTTGATTCAGACTTCTGAATAGGGAGAGACTCTTAAGGAAAAGTATCTGCTCTATCACAAAGGTTTGTTTATGAATGTGAATATTAAATGGCTGGAAGTGATTAGGAAAGGAATGTATTATGCATTTTCGTTGAATTGCTGGAATCAATAGTGCAATATGAGTTGCTAAAATCATTGGTGTGAGCCTTAGTGCCTCTACTCCAAACAGCTAATCATAATTCTAAACATACCACTTCAGTGTGGATGTGAGTGTATCAGATGGTTCTAGAACAACATCCAAAGGATAGAAGAAGGTAACTGCACCTGCAAAGATAAAATGAAGCAATTTGTTCACAGTTTTCTTTCTTTCTGACAAAATAGAAGTGAATAACCAGACACAAAAGGCACTTAACTGGCAGTTCCTGGAAAGTCAGCCAAGTCTAACCCTGTAGCACTGAGAAGAAAAAGGGTGTATCATCTAAAAACAGTGACAGTGCCTAACAAATGGCAAAACCAGTCATCATTACAGCCTGCATCTGTATGGCAAAGTTCAGAATGTTATTAGAAGAAATGAAAGAAACTGCAATGAAAAGGTTTGCATTCTCATACACATGGGACTATTAACTAACTTAAAGAGAAGAAAAGGCTACTTAATTCCATTAATAAATGGATATCAATAAACTTCTAAGTAGCAAGATTTTCCTATTACTTCATCTTTTTATGGCCTCTTAATATCCATTTCATTCAGCTAAAGGCCAGGAAATTATTTGATAATGACAGCAGAGTTTTATCCCATCTCATTAAAATTGTACAGCTACCAAAAAAACATTTATGAAGGGTTAAATATTTGGGGTTTGGTTCTTACTGAGCATATGAAATGGCTGTAAGCCACTTATATTAATCACCCACCCAGAGGTGGTCATGCTTTGCCTTCTGGACTCACAGATCTCTAACTAGCACAGGCTGTGTTTTGAAAATGCTTAGAAATAAAGCAAAAACACCCCCATAATAATAAAAGTAGTACAAACCCTTCCACTCTTTAACATGGTTTAATCCTGTGTAACAACAGCAAGTTTGTACAAATCTTAACATCCTGATTTCTTAACTTCTAGTAGCATAGGAAGTTAACCATGCTCAATGCATATTTTAATGCAGAAACGAAGTATCTCACTACCTTGATAAAAGTGATTTTCACTTTTTGGTATGTTAATTGTAAACACTTCAGTGGACTTCAGTATGCAACTTCAACCCAGATTTTAAGCATGAGCATGAAACATACAGACACAGCTTCCCATGCTATCATGTCAGTTCTATGTATATATACAAGACACACCAACTTTTGCCAGCTACAGCTGAGTGAACTCTCATCTCCTCAGCTCATTGCCAAATGAAAACTGAGCAACAGACTAAAGGGACAAGAAGCAAGAGACCATCAAGGGAAAAGAACTACACTGATCTCTTAACCTTTCCCCCTCCTTATTCCTTTTCTCAATAACCTTGTCTATAAACAGTTTGCTTGAATGTTGCTTCCAATGGTTATAGTTTTGTCTGTTTGTCCAGTTCTAGGAAAAGAGCAAACCCTGTTGCTTTATATGAAGGTACAGGGAGAGACAAGGACAGTCCATCTCCCCTGCTCCCCCACCTCTCATCTAAAGCTGGCTCTACTTTGCACAGAAGAACAAATCCAAACAAGGCTGCCACAACTGTAGCAGCCTAGAACAGATAAATCTTAATCTCAAGCATAATTTGGGGAAGGGCGCAAGGGCAGAAGGCATAAGGACAAACTGGTCTTCAGGATAATCAATTAACCCAGGAATAAAAGAACAAGCTAGCACTAGTCTTGCTCTGCATCTTCATCCATCAATTGATACCTCTTGCACAATGTGAGTCTGCAGGCTGATATTCTTTCAACAATTGCACCAAAGATCATGTATGAAGATGGGGTATAAGCAAGGTCACTTCTGCAGTGAAAGATGAATGCAACAAACAGGTATAGTTTTCCAAGTGGTTGCTTTCAAAGACTGAGCAGGGACCAGGCACTATTCACAGCTACAATGGTAAGAGACCATTGTTCAAAAGGAAGTCATAAATGGCTTCCTGAAGAGCAACCTTACATTTGAGAAGGAGAAATGGCAGAAATTACTGAGTGGATGTAGAAGTCACAGTGTTTCTTGTAAGCTCCTGCATCTCTCTCCTGGTAGGGAGAACCTGAGCTTCCTCTTGCCTAGATAAGCTTCCCTGGAATCACAGCAGAGCAGAGATGGAGTTTGGATGGCTCCACTTTGGCCTCCTGTTGTGGGGTGGTAGAGATTTTTATACCAGATGAGTAAGTACAGGGGAATTGATGGTGGATAAATACCTGGGAACTCAGTTCTAACAGGGGTGGCATAACAGAAGTGCATGTCCAGTGTAAGTCATCATTTGGTATTGGTAAATAAGTAGAGGAGAAATCTATGTCAAGTACTTCTCAAATGCAGTACTAGAAAGGCAGCCAAATTCATCGACATTCCTTTCTCTTTATATTCACCAGACAGATAGGAATTAGAAAATCATAGAAGTCTAAACCACATGATTTTAAGCATAATAATAATTTCCTGAAAGGGACATACAGTTGTGAGGGTCATACAGCTACCCGAAGAAATCAACTGCATATGTTTTTTGCCTCTCAGAATGACTTTCTAAGTGATGAATTAGATGAAACAGCCGCCTTCCCCCCATCCCTGCCAAGTCAATGGCTGTAACAGTAGGAATCAGAGAAAAACAGTGAGAGCCAAGAATCAGATAACTCAAATTGATGAACGAATTTATTAATTCAGATTTACAGAGGGTTATGGGACCAATCCCAACCAATGGGAACAGTGCTCAGAAAAATGTACTGTTTAACACCAGAATACAACCCCCAGCATCCTCCTGCATGAGATGGAACCACCAGCTCAAGGTGATGACATGGCATAAATTAAAAGGTGAAAAAAAGGCACACAATGAATTATTCAGTTACCACAGATGAAGTCATGGATCCACCATTCATGAAACATGTTTCCACACAAACATCTTGACCTTTAGGTCTGGCCTACAAATACCTCCTGCAGCTTTAGTGCCATTTATCCTACAAGCAACTTGACAATCCTGTACACAAGACAAGAACCAGCCTTGGCACAGTTTGTGAACCAGAAGTCATGAACTGGATAAACTTCAGTCACTCAGGCTGATGCTTTTGCCTATCTCCAAACTCCACAACTCATCAAGTCCAAGAAGCAGGCACCCTGTATTCTCTCCTTATCTCTACCCAAATCCACTTTCTGATTGGACCACCTGGCAAAATGGAGAAAAAAAAAAGAGAAAGAGAACTGGGGGAAAAGGATAGGAATTACCTAAGAGAAAGATAAAGTCTGGTAAGTAAATAATGAAATCGAACCAGTCCATATGGGTACTAAGTACAGTACTGTATCTTCGGCTCACACAGATCTCTAATGTAATAAACTCAGCAATTAAAAAACTATTGTCATGGCACACAAGATGTGTGAATGCTTCCCTCAGCTGAGCAGCATCCGAAAGTTTTTACCTTAAAGAACAATTAAATTTCCCTTAAATGATCTCATAAGGCTTTCCTGTACAGAGGAACCAGGCCTGCTCACGATGTACTACATGAGCAAACAAGCTCATGGAGAAACAGAGATTGATAAATGTTCTAGTATCCTTCACACTATAGACAGGCATGAAAAGTCACTGAAGAAAATTAGCCAAATCACTTTTTTACCCTTCCTTTTTTGTGTGTTTAGCTAAAACATCAAAACAATCAATAGCACTTTTCAGACCAGTGAGTTTAACTGATGAAGACAACCAATAACACAGAGTCATTTCTGAACCTGTAGATATTGTTTTCTTTTAAAACCTCTTACTCCTGTTGATGTCTGCAAGGCTATTGGAAATCCAGGAAAATGGCTCTACTCATTCTCAATACTCTCTATTCACTCTGTTTTACAACGTGTCTTGCAAACAGCTTCAAAGGTACCATACAGATCTAATGGCAATGCAACCGTCATACACTTTGCCCCAGCACTGCCTGCCCTCAGGAGGTCCGGCTTATATATGCTTATGGCTTCTCACCATCTATGATCAAAATCCTATTTTAGTTACAGTTCCCACAACTTACCTGGAATGCTTATAAGTATTCAGAACCTATCTATCTCAATTTTCTATATCTAGAAATCTAGCTAGCTAGAATTTACTATATATTCTATATATTTTCTATCTATTGTGCCCTTTTACACAAACTCTAAGAGAAAGATGATTAACACAGTTTTAAGGAAAGCAACTTCATTTGAAGTAGTCCAGAGGATGCTGCTGGCATTGGTGTTGGTTGGTTGCTCTTCTTAAATCAAACTTGAATTTCACTTTAGAACTGAGATTTTCACTTGTACCTCATGGTAGAAAGACCTCATGCAAGACAAAAACAGTTACACAGCCTCAAAGAGCCAGGTCCATGGGTGTCCTCACGTTTCAAATTTAGCTGATTCACTGAGACCCAGGCTTTGAAAATATACCAACCCACAACTTATTTATACGTACTTTGCCAGAGAAAAAGCCTATTCCAGTAGTCAGGGAAGATTATAGACTTACTATTGGTGATTTGCCTAAGAGCTATACAAATACTCAAAGTAATAAAAGAAACAGCATTCTCCGTATTGAACTTTTAACTAGCAAATGTTAATTTTGCTTTAACTATTTGCTCAATCAATGTGGGTTTTGGGACCCACACATAATGTTATAAACAAACCACATCATTGCCTAAGGGGGAAAAGGGCAGAAAATTAATTCAACAAAAGAAGTGAATGAAAAGCACTCTTTCTAGCTATAAACATACATATTTCTGGTCAATATTTAATGGTATTTATGTAGCAATATTTCTACAATTCAGTTTATGCACCCTGTGCACCACAGTCCCAACGAAACAACACAGCCACTTCCATTTGCAACAGTTTGATTTCTGAAAGGAACACAAAATTAGCTACAATAAAGACTTTGTTGTTGTTGTTGAGACACCCTAATGCTTAAGAAATCATTCTAGGAAGAAACCAGCAGGAAGTGCACTTTTAAGTTTGTAGGTACAGTAGAGCAAATTCATATCATGTTTCTTCCATTTGTTAGTTGATTCACTTATGCAGAAGGTAAAAAAGACAAACCAGAGACCTACTTTGATATTCTCACCCTCACTTCATGTCTCAACGGACACAGTCCCTTCAATGGAGGGACCAGATACTCTGTCCCCATTGGGAGCCTCCAAAACAAATGGTGATAATGGCATGGTGGTGTTTGCAATTACAGTTCTCTGTGGATGCCTTGGTACAGTGTTGTGGTTTAAGCGACAAGGTTGTGCCACTCAAGGGCAAAGGCTGCAAGATCCAGGGAGCACTTCACAGGGTGTTTCTGTGGTGCAGAGGAAAGGAAGCTCAGAGCAGAAACTTTATGTTCCTGCAAGGAACTTAATAGGAAATAGAGGAATTTGAGCAAACAGTCCTCAGCTGTGCTGAGTGAAAGCAAACTGAATAAAGTTAGCCAAGGCTGGAGTAATTGTGTGAAGGAACTGTACTTCACAAACAGAAAAGTCACAAAGGACAGCTATTTGCAGGTCATAGGCCCAAATCTGTGCTGGATTCAGTGATGCTCAGAAGACAGCAAAGGCCAAGAGGAAGCTACAACAAATCTCTTCCTTGCATAAAGATTTTGATACTATTGTGTTTGAGAAACAAACTTCTGGGGAACATTACTACAAACATTAGGAAGAGGTTATTCCTTCCTCCCAGCAACCTGCACAAACAGCTCAGTAAGTATGAAAACACACTGCACTGCAACAGAAAGACCTTCCTCAGCAACAGCAGTGACAACGCTGAAAATCGAACATATTATCACAGTCACCAAGTGACTGACTGAGCCCTGGGCACTGTCTGAGAGCGCATCCTCATCCTAAAGCAAAAGCTGGGTAAGTCGGCTTTACTCAGCCTGCAACCTGAGCAGGCTATATTACACTGGAGAAGGGTAAAGTTAGCCTGAATTCTGAACCTTGTGCAGTGCAGAAACATGCACTCAGCTCAACTGGCACTGTAGTTTGATAATCCATGGTACCTGGATACACAAGCATATAAAATGATCTAATAGGTGCAGAGGTGCAGGTAGCTCAACACTCAGCCTGAGTGGAGTTGTTGGTCAGGAGGAGCACAGGGGACCCTAGCACTCCCCCAGCAGCCACAATTGCTGGATTACTGATGGCAGCAGACACATTCCTGCCCACTGGTATTTATTTATGGACATGTTGTCCAAGAACCTACATAAGCTTTGAAGCAAACTGGTTCTAAAAAACTCCAACACAGTAAAAACCACAAAACACCAAAAAACCCCATGATCCAACTCATGTGAAACTTCCCCCCAGCATCTTCAGCACACAAAAGAATTCACTGACCATCTCTGCCCCAAGTGCTCCCAGTTACACTGCTCTAGTCAAGTGGTCCCATTGATTTCCTGGGTTTGGTGTATTAGGAACTTTATAACAACAGCTTGAACATCCTTTGTAAGGCACTATTCTAATTCTTTATGAGATTTTGACCTACCCTGTTTTAAGGACTTTCCCCTTCTGCTCCTTTGAGCAGGCTTTCCCTTTTCCAGCAGAGGGCCACTCTGCTACAGCCCCTTCCCCTGGCATTTCTATCAACCTGGGGATGATTTTGTTTTCCCTTTTTATCGTGGGACTATTTGGAGGCTTCTAATAACTTTATTAGAATAACTGTATTTTTAATAGCCTTTTGGGACTAATTCTTTAAGGGTTTGCTGCCCAATTGCCTCATTTTTCTGCATACCCTATAACTGAAACCAAACAACCATGTGCTGCATGTATCTATTCTGCTTTCTTCAGCTATAGAGTTCAACCTAAATCTGTGATGGTCAAGCAGCTCCAGTGCACCAGTCTGGAATAGTATCTTTCCATATATGCCAGGTGTTCTGGGAAGCAGCCACTTCACACATCTGGATGCATCCTTTGTCTCCCATCCTGATGAGGCACCAACCCCATTCTCTATGAGGCCCTTGCTGAAACCTCCCACTGGTGCTGCCTGTCTTGAATTTGCAGCTTCTCCACTCTCATTTTGCATCTCCTGAGCACTATTACAGGTCTGGGCAGGGGGCCACTAACACAATCTTAGCACTATGCTTTTATTACAGCACGAGATTCCTGCCCACAGGGGTTCCACAGGCCTGCTCTTCTCCCGTAATATCTTTATGCTATTGCACTTTATGTTTCACATACAGTGCCACTCCCCTGCCTGTATGTCCTTCACATCTTTCCTATAAAGCTGATATAGCCTGGCAGCATTGATTATACTCCTTCCACCAGGCCTGTTTTTTCAAGCTTATCATTTCATGCCAAATAGTCCAATTCCCTCATACTTTAGGCCTTAAAGCATACAGGGCAGCACTTGTTTCTCCTTTCCTCCATCTCCTCATACCACTTGTTAACTGCTATTGCAGATGCTCGTTGTTCTTGCTCTGTGCTCTTCTTTGCCCTTTACAGTGTTGCTCTGTGTACCTCTGAAAACCAGCCATGCTCCCACTGCAGCCCGTCATTTTCCTACCCCTGAAGATGTCCCTGCTACAGGAGCACCTTATTGCAAGAACACACTGATAGCAGTCACCTCTGAGAGATCAGGGCACTGGAAGACACAGTGAGCACACAGAGCAGCTCTATGGAGCTATAACACAAGTGAAACAGAGGACTGAAGAGCAATGAAGAAACACATTGAATGGGCAATGCCAAGCTATATGAAACCAGCCTTACAACACTAGCTCAGTTTAACTAATATTCATCACCAAATCAGCACAACCCTGCCGGCACTCTGCATTCCTTCTCCATCCGTCACATTAAGCACTCCTCGTTGAGACCTGAATTTTATGGAGGCAACATGGCATTGTCATGGGTTCATGTTTTCACCCAGAGCTGCTCACTAGGGCCATTTGTTTCTATCAAAGCATTTGAGAAATCAACTAATTCCTAACAGTCACGGATGTGACCAAGGTGTTGGGATGCATCAGAAGAGGAACTAGAAACAAAGGTTTTAGCAAACGAACTGGTACTTTGATGGTGGCAATTCCATTTCAGTGGGAGAGATTTGCTTATCGGATTGGTTTATCCGTTCGCTTCACTACTCATTGAACTCTATTGCAAGAAAGGCACCTGAACAACTTGAAAGTACTCTTTTCAATTGTTCCTTAGGACAGAATTGATAACCATTGTTTTTCCAGAAACAGACATTATATGCAGCTTCTTATGTTACTCTCTTTCCCTCCTTATAACTAAAGGGCTTGGTATTCCTATAGCTATTTTGCTATTGCTGGTACTAAAATGATCTGTAATTACCCTAAAAAAATCTCTCTCCATACAGGTGCAGGTATTTTCATACTATATCACTATCATTTTTTACTCTTACTACAGTCAGCGTTTCAGTTTTTCTTCTCATAGTGGAATAATAATATTTCACCCTGGCACATCTCATTCTCTCCAATTGACATCAACTATATCATCTGTAAAGCAAAGAATGTGGATTGAGAAGTAGTCACCAGCTCTCCTTGCATTAACAATCTGAAGTTACGCATTTTAAACAGCTTCATTATTCCTAATTTCTACTTGAGAACTTCCTCTCTGAGGTACTGGGCTCGAGAATTAGATTCAGAAGTTCAGTTTCCTGAGTTAATAGGGAAATCCCAATTCTCAGTCATCAAAATCATAGTACCATACAATCAACCAGGCTGAAAAAGACGTTTAAGATCATCAAGTCCAACTGTTACCAAGTAGGGGAAAAACACCATTAAGTTTCCATATCCATAACTATTAGATGATCAGCACAAGCCTGACTCAAGTTAAATTCTGCACTTTGCAATGATGGTTTTGAAGTGATAATGAGAAGAGGGAAAGGCCTGTTATCATGAGCACAAAGTGCTCATCTGCTGTCTAGGTCTTACTGCACCTCTCCCCTAACATTTAATCTAAAATGCTTTCAGCTCTTAAATTCACCTTCCAAAACCAGTAGGAGGTTAAAGCAGGACCCAATGGGAGGTTACATTTATTTAATATTCAGTCCTTTCTCAGATGAAATATTGCCGTCTATCCTCACAGGTATTTGTCAAACTATTAGAGTAATGGTTTATAGCTATTACCTGAAATTGTAGTTCTATTTGTAACAACCGTTGACAAAGGATAAGCAAAGTGCATTCATTTTCTCTGAAAAACACCCAAACCCCTTGCCACAGAGCACTGAGGGAATGTGCCCCATTAACTGGTTGAAAGCTGCAAGCCAAGGCGATGCTAATAAACACTGTTTAGCAAACTGGAACCTGGCCCTCTAACTCCAGCACTACTCTCCACACCTTGCAGTGCCTAAGAGCTAAGTTCACCTAAGTTCACCTAAGAGCTCCCTGGCATCATCCCAGTTCCTGTACCCTCAGATATTATCAGCAGCAGAATTCATAACCAGATCTAGAAATTGCTTATTAAGAGTCAGCACATTTAGTGCATATTATTGTACTTACATTTCTCTAGCATCCATTAGAAAAAAATCAGCTCATCAGAAAGAAACAGTAATAACATCATAAAATACAGAGAACCATCAAACTGAACCTGTCACAGGAATCTCTCATGTGCCATTTAACTGCAGTGCAATGTGCACAGCTCCCACTGCCTCTGGATCTCAGTTTTACATTTGCTGTTCTGCACTGGGATTTACTTCTAAGGGAGTTTAATTTTGATTCTTCTCTCAGTAAAGCCTATGGAGAATTTTGAGAGGGAAATAGAAAACAATGCATTATTTCTCTTAGAAAATAAAATAATGCTAAAATCAAATTAAACACTCTTTGCAGAGATAAAACTTCACTAAATGGCCCGGAATAACACACACTTGAGTTTAAGACTATGTAAAGTGGCTGTACAAGGAAGTGTGGTGTCTGCATTTGTCTGCTCTAACTGAACACTGATCACTACTACAGAAATAAAGATATTGTCTCAAACTTTTCCTTTATCTTCCAACAGGCATCTGAAGTGTGATTGAGGCAACTGAGTGTGGCTGGGCACCTTGACTTGTCATTCTTACTGACAGTAGATAAAAGAGCAATGAGTATTAGTTGTTGCTACCACTTTGAAAGCTGCCCTTTCATTAAAGGGAAACCTGATGGGAAACACTGCCTTTGAATGAGAACACTCAGTTCATGAGAGAATTCCTTGATTTCTCAATTAAAGAAAGCCCTCACATTTAAAGTATTTTTTTTTCTCAGAAATAGTTTCATTTCCTATTTTACTGTCAGTTTTTGTAATTTTGTAGTCAAGAAATAACTATGGATAAGAACTATACAGACTTTGGGAAGTGCTGCTGCAGAATTCAAATAAGGTGGCAAATAAAGCACGTTTGCTCCAATGTCGGAAGCCAGACATCTGTGGCAAACCCAGACACATTCAGCTGTACTACCTACCACTGACTTCTCACACAGGTTTATGATGCTGTAGAAATAACAGCACTAACCGATGGCTCTTCTGCTCCTGTCCCAGCATTGGGCAGCTGGGAAAGCTGCTGGCAGAGGAGGGCCTAAGATACCTTGAAACAAGGAGATTCACAGCCTGAACCACGCTGTGTCATTAAAAGCATATTGCAGGGGGGTTGGACTGAATGACCTTTAAAGATCCCTTCCAGAGTTCAAGCTGTTCTACGATTCTAAGAGCCACCTCGACACTACAGCAGCTTGCTCAGCCGGAGTTGAGCACAGCGCCCTGGAAGCACAGCCAAAATCTGAGCTCCTTAGAGGTGAGGGCAGACTGGCAGTGTAAGGGTTATAAATATTGAGCATTCAACTGCTACTTTGCTTCTTGCCCTCTGATAAGCAGAAACTAAATTGCTTTTCTGTTGCATAAAGTATCTTTCAAATTCAATTGCTTACCTCATTCATTCAGGAAAGCGAGACCTCGGATTTACAGGAATGAGAGCCCAGAGTACAAATATACTATATTAAACATACAACAGACTTCTGAAAAATAACCAGAACACACTATTGATTTTAACCTTCAATATCAAGGTATCCTCCAGCGATCTCAACTGGATCCAGGCTATAAGAATTTCCAATTATTTGAATTCAAATATATACGGGATAAGCATTTAGTTACCAACATCCACCATAAAACATATTTCCAGTTGTTATTAGGGCACTATTACAGTGTGGAATTGAACACGCTTGCTGCTGCGAAGCACACCACCACTGAAGCGAGAGCATCCCCAGGGCAGGCAGCCACAGCAGCGCAGGTTTGCCACCAAGTCCACAATGGAGCAGGGAAGAGACCAGGACCAGTCCTTGTGTGCTCAGCTGAATGAGACACCTGCCTGCAGCTATGAGCTACTCAAGGAGTGTTTATCACATTAATTGCATTATATATGCCCCATCCCTGGCAGTGTTCAGGGTGCAGTTGGACAGGGCTTGGAGCAACCTCCTCTAAAGGAAAGTGTCCCTGCCCATGGCAAGGGGCTGGAACTGGATGAGCTTCAAGGTCCCTTCCAACCCAAACTATCCTGTTATTTTAGACAAGGATTCAGTTACAACCCTGAGGAATTCTGTGTCTACTTGGTGAAAGGTTATCTTGAAGTGGAAAGTTTAAGCATACTTTATGTTTCTCAGGACCAACAGCACCAGCTTCTTAAGTTCCAAGGGTTTCTGCTTCTTAAGTTCCAAGCTCTATGATTTATTTTTAGTAAGGGTGATTATAATGAACCTTCTAAAGGTAAAAGTAATATTGTAACTTATAAAAGTTTTACAGCTGCATCTTTATAGCCAAACCCAAACATACATCATCTTGCTTTTGTAAATTGAGGTAATTTTAAACACTCCAAGCAGGTTCTAATAGGTGTCATTATGGAGAAGCTGCCACAGATCTCTGTGGGTTCACTTTGTAGAATGGAAGATAAGCCTTTGAATTTGCCAACATCTTTCTCATTTCCCACACTGAACCTAAGAGCAGAAAACCTTGATCTTATATTTTTTCTTAAAGTTGTGAAATTACTTTGATGACTTTGTATGCCAAAGAGAGTTTAGAAAACAATGATCTTAATGTACTGGTAAATAACAGTGCATTGAAGAATATCCTTCTAACAACAGTAGAAAGAAGCATGTTTTAGTGCATTCCCATGACATTGCCAAGCAGTGGCAGCAATAATCCTTCATGGCACTGTATAATGAAAAAAGCACAAAAAAGAAGACAATTCACTGTAGTTTTCCTTTAGAGTGCTATAAAATGCAGTCACACTCACATGACAGCATGTGTGTGTCTATGCGTCCCTTAATAAAGCTTCTCAGAAGGGCAATACAGCACGTACCATGGAAACAGGGGTTGCCATGGAAAGAATGCTTTTTAGTGGCTAGCAGGGAAATGAGGGCTTGATTCCCCCCTTCCTCACTTCTCTTAATAAATAAATATATCCATATAACTATTGACATCAGCAGAAAAGCATTGGTCTGAATGAAAGCTCAGCCCCGCACATGCACAAGGGAGCATTTTGGGCATTAGGGCTGTAGTGATTTGTGCAGCCCTGTGCTTTCAGAGCAGCTTTCCGGCTATCCCTCCCAGCACACCTCGCCGCAGGCTGTGCTGGGGACATGTGTTCTTCGAAGCACAGCAAGGGCCAGAGCCACAGCGAGCTGCAGGAGAGCCAATCCCCAAGGTCCCTGTCCCTCACCTATTCAATCCTTATGCAAACAGTGCCAGAACCTTCTCCCTGCCAGAACCTTTGCTTTAGTATGAAACATCTTCTGTTTAAATGTACATAGTCTTACAAACAAATGGAAAGCAGTAATCAAATTAACTTAAAGCACATTGGTTTCAGGACATGCTTAAAATGAAGTACAAATTGATGTGTTTCATCTACCTTATTCATTAAAATGGCATTCTTGATGTCCTCATGTTACCATAATCTCCAAAGCACTGGACAAACAAGTGCATTTGATTATCACTCTTTCCTCACTAAATAACAGGGGTTTATTAAAGAGATCAATCACTTGTGTACAGTTTAATAGTCAGAGCTGTGCATGTAAGACAGAACTTGTTTCAATAGCCCACAACTCCTGGAGTATAGAGGGGCATGTAAAACCATTTGTTGCTTTAATAAAACACAATTTTTCTCAGAGTTAGCAAACACCCTATTAGAATTAGTAATTTGAGAGAGAAAAGCAGTGCTTAAAAGAAACGAATTCTAATAAAAGGAGCAGAATAAATCCTGTTTGCTTACCTCCACAAGAGCCCTACACTTGTAACCAGAGACACAAAAAAACACTTTACATGCTTAATGCACTGCCTTTCTCTTACTGAATCACACTTATTGTGGAAGCAGTCTTCTGAGGCTTCTAGCTGTGTTGAAGTAATTGGAGGATTGCTGCTTGTAATAAATGGTCTCCTTATAATCGAGGCCAAAGTGTTAAAAACTTAATGTCAGAGGCAAAATGTACAAAGGGAAGCTTTCTGGGAATGCTGCTGCCCAATCTGAAATACAGTGTTTTACTAAAAGATGATGCTTCTTCCTAGGCTATTGCTATAGTGTAATGAAGTTTTGTCAGCAGAGGAGAGTAACGTTATGTACTAACACTATTGCATGTCACCACAGGCTGCAACAGCCCCTCCTTTTATGATAAGAAGCTGAAAAGAAGTCTAACATTAATTAAGATCACACCTTTGAAGACTTCTCACAATCAAGAGCTCAGCCCCAACACTGTCCTCCTCCTTCAGTTACAGTGAAGAACAGAAACATTTCTCATTAGATGAAAACTTGGAGTCCATTGACTGTCAAGCTTTTGAGAGTTTTCATTCAGTTTTGAACCATTCAAGCTCTGTAACAAAATTATCTGTTTAATTTGGGAGAAAACACTCCCTTTAGCTGCCTATGTTGATTAACTAATGGGTTTAGCAAACAGACATGGTATGCAAAGCAACTGCAGCATGAAAGATAAAAGTTATTTCAATAACATTTCAGAAGTAAATAGCCTTCTATAGCTACCAGCAACTACAAAACCCCACAAAAGTGATCAGGAAGAGCTTCCCAGCTATTGAAAGTGAATCCAACAAAAACAAAAGGAGAAGAGAACCAATTCTTCACCTTCTCTTAGCTGCTCTTGTTGCCAGTGATTATGGCAATATTTCACAGGGAACATATGGCAATGTTTATAGCCATCAGGCAGCATTTCACAGAAGCTGCGACACCATGTGTCCACCAACTAGCCTTTCTGATTGCAATTAATTAGAGAAGCAGGAGGCACTTCTTAAGTAACATTTAGTCGCAGAGATTCCTGAAGTTCCATGGCCCATGTTCAGGACTAAGTGACAGGAAAGTCTATTAAAGCTGTAACAAGCCCAGTACTGCAAGTCTGTCCTTGAGGAACAAGACCTAGTATAAACCTCCTCTCTAAAGAGCGTAAGAAAGAGCAGAAGTACAATAAGCCATTCAGGGTGGTAACTTGGAAGCCTGCAACAATAAGGAAATATTTAAAAGCCTTTAATGGGCCATTTTATGAAACAGATTCTGCAGAAAAGCTGCCACAGTGAAAGCTATAGCAGCTGTTTTATAGTTGCCATGCCCAAGAGAACGCGTATCAGAATTACACGGGGATCTATTAAGGAGTCGAGACTTATCAAATACAGTGTGGTAGTAATTTCAGGATTCCTATTTTAATAAAAGCAAGCAAGAGAGGAAAATTGCGGATAATAAGCTACCTGATGGGTTTTCATACAGAAGTGGGAAGCTGAACTTTCCCAGCCAGCCCCTGCAGTTAAATGGGGCACTTCCAGGTAGCAGCACCCAGGGATGAGGCAGTGGCAGGGGTGGGCAGTACAGCCCCCCCATCACAGTAGCTCCAGCAGCAGCACCTACAGAGAGTATCACAGACTATATTACAAGGTTTCCCATGAAAAAAGCACTTCCCATCACATTTTCCCAACCCAGCCCTATCTGATCCACAGGGAATGGGCCAGGAGAGTCACGTGCTCAAGATCATACCAAAACTGACACAAAAGGCATCAGTCAAAACTGGTGCTAAAAAGGTCAGCATCACATCTCTGGATTTGGGACTGGCTCACAGCATCCTCTCTCCCTTATTGAACACCGCTGGGGTACAAATGTGCTCTCCAGACTCTTACTCTTACAAACTCTTAGAAACAAAACACCTTTGAGATCTCTCTCTACCAGCTGAATTTTGTTAAATGGGCCAGCAACCTCAGGAGTTATAAAGACATGCTAAGAGTGCAGCCATACAAGCCTAATTTCCTTAACAAAGAAGGCTTTTAAACTCCTTTACTGCTATCCTATTGTTATTTTAGCATTTCCTTCATTTCCCCAAACCTCTAACCTCTAATTTTTATTACACAATTCTCACCCTGAGACTTTTTGAGCCGCAGAAAATGCAATGGCGTTGGTAATAATGGAAGCATTGATTTTTATTCACCTTCAGAGCAAAATTCTGCATTACACCCACGGCAGACCTCAAGAAGATAATCTAATAACCACAATACACCTGCCTGATTGCGGCACAATAACCTAGGATCTGTTCTCACAGATGTGATGCCACAGAAGACACAAGTTGTGTTTAAAAACATGGCAGATTGTTGTGATGGGTAAGAAAGACTTTCCTTCAGCACCGGGCAGGCTATTTTAGATCTCCAGGTGCAGTCCTGACACCAATCAGCAAGTAAAAATGAGCCACCACTCCACCCTCCGCTACACTTGCATGATGACAATAGGGTAACTCCATAAGTAAGTAAATACCAACAGAAAATGACAGCTGGCAACTTCAGCATCCTTGTCTACACTTCCCTAGCAGCAGAGTTCATCCTTTGGGCTGTACATGCAGAACGCCTGTCAAGGTTTTAACTCCATCATAAAAGTTCCCAAACTGTAAGGCTGACAGCCACTACCAGCTTAACAGCTACACTAAAAGTTTCTGGCACGACTGAAAGTGGCTTCTCTCTAACATTTAAGAGGTTCTTCAATGCTGAAAGCAAATCACAGTGTATTCCTTAATAAAGCACTTTGCAGTGAAAAGGTGAACAATAGAGCTTAGAAACTCCTGTCCAATACACTACGTACCAGCTATGATGCCATCACTACAGCACCATCCCATTACTTGTTATTTTTAGGACAATAGTACAATGGCCACTGATCATCAAGAGCTGTAACAAGAATCACCCTCCCCATTTAAATCCCTACTTTCTCCCCTTTCAAAAGGCTCCCGTGGTTGTGCTGCTTCTCATGGGGGATGGAAGCTGGACAGAGAGACACCCAATGGACCAGAGGATGGGCAGAGGTGCTGAGATTCAAGGGCACCACAGGGAGTAACTTACACCAGGGGATTATTTGCTGCAGTGATCCCGTGTACCCCAGCAGATGTAGCCTGAAGCAAGAGTCAATGATGGAGCCTGGGGAGCTTGAGGGTAACAGGATGGGGGCCTGGGTCTCAAGCAGAGGCATCACTCTGCCTCAGCATAAGCCTTTACCCACATTGGCACAGCCTTGGATATGACCAACTCCATAAAAGCCTAAAAACATTAAGGATTTCAGCAGGAACAAGACACAAGACAGATTCTCTCTCACACTGGCTGCTCTGGAGAGGCAAGCAGATGAACAGCAGAAGAGTAATTTGTGCCCTCACAAGCTAAAGCAGTAGAACTACAATTTGGGGACAATTATGCCCCCAAAACACCAGGGTATATACACCTATATAGCACATCTATGAAGGAGTCACAATCTGAGCAGAGCTCATCTGAATCCCACTGCACACTGCACTAACTAGCCTCCTTGTGCCAGACCCATCCTTAACACCAGACAGACACAACCTTTTCACTCAGGAGGATTTTTTCCTGTTTAAATCTACACCCATTGTGAACCCACTGAGTGATCTGATAACGAGATGAGAACATAGATGGAAACCCCAACTTGGTTGAGGTGATCGCACCTTACACATTCCTACAACACTGACTCTGCCCCAAGGAGCTCACAGAGCAGCTGATGGTGAGTGCCAGTACACATGGCCCATCCATGCTGTGTTAGGGAGCCTGGGCTCTGTCACTTGTTCACATTGCATTAATGAAAAATAATTGAGAGATTTAAAGTGCAATTTAATGAATAATTGACTTTTAACATAAATATTAGAGCTTTGTAGAATATGGACACTCTGCAAACCATCCACAGATCACTCCAGAATCCGTACCAAGTACCACAGCACCAAGATTTCATTTGCTTGTAAGCTAAACACAGGTATTAGACCTAAAGCTGTGACGAAACAAAGGTTTCCTGATTTCAACAACAAAGCTATATTGAACTCGATATGCCCTTCCTATACACACCTTGAAAGAGTCATGAATGAACAAGTCTGACTTCCCAGTTCTTGCTGAACAAGGCAACACATGCCTAAATAGCTCCTGTAATTCTCACACAGCTCTTCTACTAGTTGCAACTGCAAGAACACACATCAGTCACCCTAAATCCACAGCAGACTGCATCTTTAACGCAGCTCACTTAAAGACATATTCAAGCACAACATGCTATTAGCCTTAACAGGAATAAATGGGTAATATGAATTATACCTTGACAAATAATGCCCTTTTTATGTTTATGGAATTTGGTAATACTCTGATTTCCTTGCACAGGCTGTTTAGAAAGGAAGTGCTATTACCAGATATCATAGCCTGCTGTGTCACCTTTGCATGTATCATACAGGGGAGCGACTGAGGGCTCCTCTTCACCAGAACCGTCCTAAATAGGGTACTCTTGAGTTTCTTTTTTGTCCAAAATACTGATACTTCCAAAAGTATTAAAATCTAAGCTACACTGAAGGCAGATTTTCCTGTAAAAGCAGTTACAGAAATCACACTGGAAATACTGCTTTGGAAGAATTTTGAAGCACTCTTTCCCAAGTCTTACTTAATTCTTCGCATGCTTTTTAACGCTTAGTCCTATCAGCCACATAGCATGCTATTACTAAAGGCAGTAGTATCTTCTAGGTCAAACTGCCCCCTGGTTGAGTTACACCAGGAGAGTTTGTATGGCAGTTTATATGACATTGCTATGTTAAACAACAGCAACAAATAATCTAGAGAGGAAACATAAACTACAACCATCTTAAGCATTTGAATACGAGGGAAACAGTAGCACAGCATATTGCTAGATATCCAATTGCTAGATATTAGATATCTTTACTAATAAAAGTTATAGAAAATAATACATTATTTTCTATTTTTTCCTAAGGAAAAGATAACTTAGCATTTCTAAGGAAATTTTCCCTCCCTTTTGTAACGCCTCTTGTGATTAAAACTATTTTAATGGATTCTTCTTATTTTAAACTTAAAGAGACTTTGGTCAAGACTGACACAGAATCAAGATCACTACTGCAGTAATCCAGCACTAAGGAGAAATGACAGGAACCCAATAGGCTAAGAATCACTAAGAGGAAGAGGTATGCTTTCTAAATTCCTCAGTTTAACCAAGTTTAAAAGCTTACCTAATAGTACAAACAGTATTATTAAAACAGATTAACCTTTTGTTCAAGGCCAGCTATAGCTTCATCATAGGGAAAGGTGGAAATGGTGGTGGAGAGAATATCAGCTCAAGCTCCCAACAGAGACCTTTCTTCAAGGGAAGATTTAGGACCATTGCACACCTTTTACAACATAGGATTTACTTACTCTTTGTAAAGTGATAAATGGGACACTTACGACCTCTGCTGAACTACCCCAGAAATAATCTTGTGTTAAGTATTTTGAGGGCAGAACTTACACAATTATATCCAGGCTGGGATGGGCAGACACAAATATTGCAACTTGTGATTCTGGCAGTTTGGAGAACTGCTGCAGGGTCATGCTTGTACCATATCCAAGCAAAGGGCACAAATAACTCTTTCAGGCACTTCTGAAAGAGTTGTGGGGTTATGCTGCCTTCCCAAGCTGCAAAACAAACACAAAAGGAAAAGCTCTGGTTTGACTTGGGTCTACACGCTGCATGCTCAGGGCTTTCTATGGCCTTAAATCCCCAAATCCCACAGCCCCAAAGCTACACAGCAAGGACCAGAAGCTGCACCCTGATGGTGGGTGTTCATTCTATTTGGGAGGGATGAAGCAAGTACAACTCATTGGATGAGATCTGGGGCTTGCTTTTAGAGAGAAAGAGATGAGCATTTTGTAAAGAAACTTCAGAGGAACTGAACCTTGGACAAAGCCATTTTGTTTGATCCTGGTGTTCAGACCCTATTCTCTTCTTTTGCTACCATAAAATAAAGCTGTATGTATCAAAAAAGCATACAAAAGCATGTATCATGGCTGTGATACTAACAGAAAGGAAGACTTGAGTTCTTCATTGGTCTGTTTTGGCTTTACCAAAGGGCACACTGGATGGGGAATTAGCCTAAGCTGATCCTCAATTAGAAACACACTGAACAGCTTTCACATGCTTGTGCTTCTTCTTGTTTTGTTTGCTTGGGTTTGGGGGGGGGGGGGGCTTAATCTATTTCCCATGAGATCAGAACTCACAAGGCAGTGTTTGTGTTGGGAAGAACGCTAACAATTAGCTTATTTATACTTTACTCACATTTCTTCAACTGAAAATTACTGATGTTAGAGCAACATTTACAAACTAATCTGTATTCACATTTGCCACTTTGAAGGCAATGATAATTTTCCAGGAATGTAGAATTCTATCATTTTGTTCTGAGGAAATGCAACAATAAATGAGGAACCCTCAGCTTTTGATTACACTCCAACACAGTTGTTAAGTCTCAAGAGGCAGGGGTGGAGGACAGAACCCTCAGTCAGCAGTCAACATCTCAGGTCAGGACACTCTTACATGGCTCACAGTCCTGTTGCTCAACACTAAATCCACAAACAGCCACCCTCCTTACTTTGGAATTTGGCCAAATAGTCACTGACATGGGTGACAGCAACACAGCACAGAGGCAAAGGCATAAAGGCATCTGTGTTTTCCTCTTTCCACTGCATTGCACATGTACTTTGTGTCCGTAATCTCTCAAAGATTGCAATAGCATTGCTGCTTCCTTGAGCACAACTCAAGTTTATGTACTCATAAACCATGTTGCTCCCTTTTACACTCATTAGTAGCAGCACTGTTCTGTGTCATTCTGCAGGTAGTGCCCAGATATCCTCACTTTTACCCTTTCTGACTATTTTTACATTTTCTAATCCCGTATTTCCAATATGCTACAAATTTCTGCTCCTTCCCACCTTTTCTTGCCAACACAAACTATAGGAAACATTAAGAAATGACAGGTGTTGCTAATAACCTGGCCTTGAGAAACAAGCTCTCCCATTAACCTTGCCAGAGCCAGAACAAAGCCATTGAACACTGAGATTTGAGATGAAATCAGTCACCACACTAAGTGTCACCTCTTGAACATGGCAGGGACCCTCTACTGCCCTGCTCTCTGAATGGAGGAGAGCAGGAGCTCTTGCCTAGGCTGGCTTTAAAAGAAGCACAAAACCAACTCCCACTGTTGCTCTGGGAATCCCTGGGAAAAGTCTCCTTCATGTTATCCAAGACCTTAGATGATTTCCTACACTCTCTTTAGGATCGCCTCTGCTGATCTCCTGCCCCACACTTGTCCCTATCCCACCCCATCACCCCAGGAGCTACTTCCAGCCCACCCCACTAAGTGACCACAAGAAAGGGCATCTCCCCCCCAAGCAACATCCAAGAATTCCCCCACTTTCGCAGCTATCCAAGCCCAAATGGACTCCATTTGTCTATGGACCAGATCCTCAAGAAGTCACTGACCCCAGAGTCACGTGGAGTGATCAAGTTAGATAGGAACAATACAGAAGTCCCTAAATACAACAGTGATGGAGCAAACCAGCCCAAACACAGCTGAATTTAAGGACAGAACACAATACGAACATACATATGCTACCAGTTGTTTATTTCTTGGTGTTCTGGTTAAAAGTAGGCAGTTGGTTTCCCAATGCAATGTCACCCTGCCCCTTTCTTTCTGCCTGTTTTTCTCACGTATTTGATGGCTTTGTTTTTAATAAAAGTGGAGGTGTTCTTGGCATTTCTGCTGCAACAGCAGGGCTTGAACCTAAGGTCAAACGAAAGGAACAGTGTATTCAGTTCCCATGGCAACCATACCAGGCTAATATCTGGTACTAAGATACCACGACTGAAGCGATAAAATCACTACATTAGTTTAATAAACAAGTTCCATTGTCATCATTTTGCTGTATGTAGCTCTTGGAAAAAAGATCAAATTTCAGAATTCTCTCTCCTTGGCCTATTATTCATTATCTGACAAAAATGACCAACTCTTTCTTTTCTCGAGAGCTTCGGAAACACAGGTATGTTGAGATCCCATTGAGGCTGCTATACCTTCTTAAAGCCACATTCTAGGTGCCCCGAATTTTCCAGACCCTAGAGCAAACCCTAATTTGACATTTAATTTCCATTCTCATTCTACCATTTTCATACTCTGCCTCAACATTTTATTAAATGTACCATTACCTTTTAAATACAAATCTTAATGTGGCAAACTACAAAAGCAAGAGCACGCATTAAAAGTATTTTATACCAAGAGGACAAATGTGAACAGAAGCCTTTCTCAGCAAGCATCCAAATGCTGGTGCAGAGAGCTCCTACTTGGGCACATCTCCCACATCCCTTTACCTGACACCGCAGTCCAAAGCTGGTTCCTGAGCCAGGAGGATTAAATACCCACAGAGCTTGTTGGAGCTGGCTCCAGCTACACTTGCTGCAGAGGGGACAGAATCTGCCAGGCTTGGATATGAAGTACCTAATGCCATATGGTTTGAGGCAAGCACCTTGAGAAGCCCCTGGAAGCACTGGCAGATGCCAGCCAGCAAAAGCACGTTACCTCATCTAATGCCAGAGCAGGGAAATCCCACCCAACTCTGCCTTCCCATTGACCTTTCAGGCAGCCTGGAATAATATGGGCAGTGAAGGTGCCAGACACACAGCTCACAGCACCATGCTGAGCTCTGTATCAGGATTGCTGGTGTGACACAGAGATTTAAAACGTCAGTTTTGGCCAGTGGTGACAATAGCGGCTAGAGAAATAATTAACACTGATTTCCATATTACAGATAACTCCACAAATGGAAATGAATGTGGCCAAATGGCTCTGGGAATTCAAGATAACTCCAGAAAGCCAGGAAATCCAACAAGAGTCTGAGCAATTTATTTGTGAAATAATTTGAGGTTATTTTGCATAGTAATAGGCTTCTGGAGTGATGCTGTTAACCATGCAGAACAGCCCCGCGGATTGAGGGCTGCAGTAACAGAGGATTGTGAGGCATCTCTGTGCCCTTTTTAAGCAGATAAAAACCAAGTCACCCCAACTGACCCACCACAAAGTCACTCGAAAGACAGAGTTAGTTCACCAGGCACCACCAAAAGAGGCACTGCTTGTTTTCATCAGCCAAACCAAAGCAGCAAAACCAGTCAGAACTTTTGCAGCATGCACTCCATTTGCTTGTGTGCCTCCCCAGTGTGCAGCATCACGGCAAAGAAATTACTCTTTACAACACATAAGACAAAATTGTCAGCATTTTTCTCCTACATATTATTTACCTTTTAATAAATACACACCACTAGTATTTACCTTCCAAATCAAGTCAGACTGAAATGAATTGCTGAGTTAAACATGCTCCTGAAGCTGCTCTCAAAATGCCACTAAAACACTTCCAATTCAGGCATTCATCTGCTTCCCAGAACATGCCGTTTTCTATCGATTTTATGCAGTTGTGTCAGCCTGACATGAGTGAAGTAAACACCACAGTCCCATATCAATACACAGCCTTGAGTACTGTAAGGATTATAGCTGTAACTGCCAGCTCCTCCTAAAGGAATCTCGGGGCAGAAGGACAAGCTGCCCTGACCGGTGAGTTGTTTGAATAGGTTTTGCAGTGAGGGCACAGCTAATCCTTAGCTGACACTCCAGCCTGGAGACTTTTATGGGGCTTTTTTTATCCGTGATTAATGGACTTGACATCCATGTTCCCACAGCTTCTGCTAAACATGCACTTCAGCCCTTATTGTTAAATACCACTGAGATCACAGAGAACTAAACTCTTATGACAGTGGAACGACTGTGCCAGAGGGCAGACTTTCCTGAGACAAGTATTGCATGTAACACAGAATAATAAGGCACTACACAAAGGTTCCCAATCTTGGGCCACTGAGTAACCTGCACCTTTAAAACTAGATTGACCTTTCTGAGTAGAAAGTAACTGTGAGATGTGAGAGAGCTGAAAAGATAACACATCATCCAAAATCATACCAGGAGATCATACACACGTACCATGGAATGGCTTTGGGTTGGAAAGGACCTTAAGATTATCCAGTTCCAATCCCTGCCATGAAAGGACAAATGATGTGTTTAGCCCATCTGAGTCAGAGGCACATGCAATGAACTTGACCTCTTGTATTTACTCACGAATCGAAACATGAGAGCAATGTGACTGAAGCACTGATGGAGATCTCTCTCCTGCAGAACCTGCATGTGCAGGTGTGAGCCAAGACACAAGATTTGGAAACACATTTTCAACCCTGAAATCCTTTAAAAAACCCTTAAAAGCAGAAGTTTGGACCCAAATAACCACACGCTCACAGGCAGAAAAGAAGACAAGCTTCAGACAGCTTAATTTCAACACCTGGTGTGCTACTCACACACAGAATGTTCTGCCTCCTCCATAGAGCTGCTTTCCAGCCTCAGCTTCTATAAAAAGCCTCAATGAGCTTATTCCTGGTTCTCTGTCTGTTTTGCACAGAAGCCAATAACAAAAACCAACCCTCAAAACCCTTCAAACACGTCAGTCTGAAACAGAAGAGCAAAGTCACTTCGTAAGGGACACTGTTCAAACAGCTCTGTCTGCACTCTCCTTGTTTCAGACTGAGAAGTGTTTCAAACCTTAATTACTGCAGCCTGCAAGACTGTGACAGATCTCTCTTGCTCTTAGGGGCATCTTGCCAGGACGAAGCAGGAATTCTTTCAAGATGACCATACCTAATTAGTGCTTTATAGTGCTAACTTTATGGTGCTTATATGATTAAATAGACTGCTTCTGGCTCTGGCAAATACATCGGTCTCCTGCAGTCTGGGGGCTTCTAGGATCAAAGCTATTTTGCGTATGTTGTCACAATTTGTCAGTATGTCTATGTGTCCTTATAGATTTTGATTGCTAAATATGAAGTACAAAGAACAGGAAAGGGAGATTCCCACACTGGACAAAGCTCAAACTTACTCTGAATATTCCTTACCATATCAGCATTATGTTAGTATAGAACTCAGATATGTATTTACAACAACAGCTCCATATGGGAAGAGAAATAATGGAGACAGAAGAGCTGAACTCAGTAAGGATAAAAACAAATGCATTGCCGATTATGACACCAGCCCTAAGCCAGTATTTCACCTAGAGCTGCTATCCAGTACTGTCCTGTTGCATGCTGCTTCTGCTGAGAGAAAACCTCAGGCCTGTATTTCGTTGCTGCAGCTGGTTGCCCTGATTTCTGGGTATAGAAGGCATCAGACAGAGCTTGTTTCTTTCCTTTGCTTGTCATTCCAAGCTGCTTCCAAGCCAGATTTCTACCTCTCTTGCTCTTTTGCTAGGCAGACTTTTCAGATGTCAAATAACCCAGGTGTAAATATGTATTTCCTTTCCATAGCCTTTTCATTGTCAGGATGTCTTCACATCTCCTGTCCAAACTGAATTTTTCCCACCCAAACATCAATTTCCACCATCCCTTCCTTTGCTCAAGTCCTCTCAGGCAATTCTGTAACATCCATAGCTCCTGAGCAATACCAATTGTTTCAGTGAAATGTGCGATATGTGACTTTCTATTTCATTCTGTCATAATGGTCAGCTTACTATAGGAGGCTGTAGGCTCAGGTCCTGGGGACAGTCACCCACACTCTTGCCCTCTTCATCGCCACAGTGCATCCTTTACCACAAAGCTTGAGCTGAGTCACTTACAGCCTGTACTTCTTACCCATCCCTTCCCCAGCAAGCACACTCCCCTGAGTTATTGTTGCTCTGCTTTGCTTCAGAAGCACAAGTCTCAGCTCTTACCTGGATTACACTGTCCTGGATTTCTGTTTTTCCTCTAATCATTTCCACCTGCTTACATAACTTCCTGCAGCACAAATCTGACTGCCACTTCTTGAAGTCTCTGAAGACTCAAGGACTGTCCCTCACCTGAATTTATATAATGGCTTCACTGCCAGTGAAATCTGAACCAACAAGCTCATCCTTTTGCTGTCACTCTCCAGGCTCCTTAAAATCCCAGAGACCTGATGTGGCAATGGGCACATGCTCCTTGCTAGCATTGTTCAGGTGTGAAACCAGCAGCTGTGCTTGGTACCCACTGAAGCCTCTGCATGGATAAAAGAACTGCAATAATTCAGAGTGAAAAGGATGACATGTGGGTCATTCTGGCCATACCTTGGCTGCAGGATGTGTCTCCCAATAAGACAGTAAGCACAGATTAGTATGCTGGAGCTGAGTGATAGCCTGTACCAGAACAGCAAGAGCCAGTCAAGCTGCACAGTGAACTGAATACCAAAGTTTATCACAACCCTTAGATAAACAGGACCTTTGTGCCTTAGGCAAAAGGATAGGGGCAGAGGGGATGCTGCCAGGGCTGACTTTTCAGGGTATTTCTTCCTCCCATTTCTCGTCTAGACCTGAATTCCCCGAGAGCTTCCCTATTCCAGGCTGTACGACCCATGAGCTGTGATAAATGCAGTGGAGAACAGGCCACAACGTAGAGCTGTAAACAAAGATTTTACAGCCTAATCCATGTACAAGGAGAAGGCACAGGCAGCAGCCCTGCAAAGGGAGAGCAGCCACAGATGCTACTAAGAAGTGGTGGAAACTATTTACTATTTACTTGTACTTACTCCTGCCCTTCTTTCTCTACTGCCTTAACTCACAGCTCCTTTGCCTGCTTGATCCCAGGGGTCAGTGTTCAGGAAGGAAGAGCAGCTGGCCATCAGCATACCCTCAGTGCTCCCCGAAGGCAAGCTTTGCAGTACTCACCATGAGTTCCTGGGGACAAGAGGACCCTGTGATCTGTGAGAAGTTCATGTAAGAAGCCAGGCAGTGTCAGTGTTGTGTCCATGACTAAGTGCCAGCTATGTTTTGTAACATTGGTCCAATGTCTTTTTGTTCTTTTCCTTTTTTCTCTTCTTCTCCTTCTGCTACAGCCTTGGTGTTTGATATCACAGTGAAAGGATCATGTCACCTTACCCATTCCTGTGAAAACAGAAGTAAACTTATTTAAAATGAAGTAACAGTGACCTCATCTGTTTTCTGCCAAGGAGAGAGGGTACATTCTTCATGACACCAAGCCAGGCAGCAGCACCCTGCCTTTAGGGATCAAGTTAT
Source organism: Melopsittacus undulatus (assembly GCF_012275295.1). NCBI lineage: Eukaryota > Metazoa > Chordata > Aves > Psittaciformes > Psittaculidae > Melopsittacus > Melopsittacus undulatus. The sequence goes on along the minus strand of NC_047532.1, from coordinate 64,464,782 downwards.
GGCTAACGGCACACACAGCATTCAACATGCTGCATTTCCAGTTTTCACTCCAGTTTGCTATGTTGAGCAAGTATTTTTGCATATTATAAACTTGGTTTTGGTGAACAGAAAGAATCCAGTAAGATCCTGACTACACCTTTTACAGCAGAACAGGTCTGTAACCTCTGCAGCCCACATATTCCTCACCAGGGGACTATTCCAGCTACTGAAAAAGCACAGTCAGAATGCAAGAATAATGTTGTATTGGAAACATAGGTGAAGTCACCAATCAGCAGGAATAATAGTCTTACTTTAGCACTACCTATCACCTCTTGGACCACACCAGGGCTGTGCTACTGCACTGCCTCCTGCCCGCTGTGGGCAGCAGGGAGACCACCATTCAATGGCTTGGCCACCATCCCATGCAATCCCTCAGCTGCATCTCCTGCACTGCTCCAGCACTGACTGTGCCTGACAGGGGAGATGGCTGATTAAAGTGACAGACAGGGTTTCAATCGAGAGAGGAGCTTGTTTTAGCACAAGCCTGTCTACTCCAGTAAATCTCTGCTTTTATCAGCTCTGTGCAACTGACTCATTTAGACCCCATTGGTGGCAGTCCATCTCCTCGCAGCCTCTTGTCAGTGACAGCCCTCAGGTACCTAAGCATGCCAGGCTTGATACAAGTCAAACCCTGCTGCGAACAGAGATTAACCTGCACAATGATGCAGTGCTCCTTGTAAGTGTATTCTAGCCAGGCACAGGAGAACTACAGCCTCCATCAGACTCGGTAAACTTTCTTCAGCCTCTCCGGGTCCTGCATCTCATCTGCATTCACTCTAGAGGCTGAATAAAAACAACCAGCGACACAGGAGGCTTGGCTACTGCACAGGAGCCACAGGAGTAAAAAGGTTTCTAAGCAGCCTTTGTGGAACTGAGTAGTTTTTGTCAGAAAACACTGGAATGGCTTTCACAAAATCTGCATAGCCATGTAAAAATGAAATATTCATAGATTTAATATTAAAATATTTTATTAAATTAATATTAATTCACCATTAAATTTTAAAGAGTTTCGTATTTCATAAGAAAATCACAGTGAAACCACCAACAGGGATTTAAGGCATGAAACCAATTATACAAGACTGTTAAGCAATGCCTGGAAAAGCAATCTGAAAAGTTTCCCATGATAAGGATGAACTAAGGGAATTCTGTTTACAAACAGCACGGTTTGTAAAAGTTCTCATTGGAAAGGACATTTGCCCTCACTCATAAATGTTTTATGTACTTCCCTAGAGCATTAGCATGCTAGTCTTCTTTAATGTACACATTTAGCCTTTTTTTCCTTTGTTCCCTTTGTATATGTACTTTTTGGAACCCAACCTGTTCATTAAATCTGGGTTAATTTCCTTTTTGCCAAAAGAAAAACAATCATAAAATACATCAACAACAGAGAGGAAACCCCCTGAATTCTTTCTGTGATTATTGGATAAAGCTCTCTGAGAAGCTGACTTCCAGACTGCTGAAGACAAAAGCTTTGATTGCACTCAATTACCTTCTGACAAAGCAATGGGGAGAACAGCAGAAGTTTTCTCAAGTGGGTCTATTCAATTTTTGCTACTACTGCTAAGTCCAAAAGTTAGCTGCTTCTTAAGGACCCAATTTTCCTCTCCATAAGTACACCTGTATCTCTTCTATCAGTGGTATTTGTAAGCATTTATTTTGATAACACCAGATTCATACGCAACAGATTTTGTTATTCTATCTCCTTTATCAGTTCTTCTAAGATGCTGCTTTCTTTTGTCCTCTCTCAAGTATTTCTAGTGCCCAGCAAACCGCAGTCAGAACATTATGGTCAGTTCATTTTGGATGTGAGCTTCCAGTCTATAAAGTTACAATGCAGAATAGCCTTCACTGTTGTACACCACACCCAGACTTAGATTAATTTTCCAATAACGTTAAAATCTTGTTTGTATACCAACAATACTTGCCTAAAACGATGCATGGGGGTTCCTAATTAGATAAAGCCATTGTTTAGAACCAGACAGTGCCCGTTTACAGTTCAATAAACAACTTGTCACAGTTGCTTGGTCAGAGCAGACCTGGATGTCAATGGAAACAGTTAGCACAGAGGTAGCGAAATAAATTGGTCTCCTGGGTAAATAAATTGAGCAGCAATGTGAATATGCCTCATCAGGAAAGACTGTAATTTATAAAGGCTTTGTAAATAGGGGTTTATATACACTGACATTTAAGGAAATAGAAAACCTTCTCTTATGGTTTTAAAAAGAAAAGTTTAACAATGGTCTTTGGCCCATAAGTTTTACACGTACCAGCATGGACAATCCAAAATAATGCTACTGCTTGCAACAATATAGGATTTTTGTCAATAAATAAGTACACATAACTATCCCAGATTATGGCACGCTTACAGTTCCCATGTTAGCTTTGCTACTGAAGTACCCAAGAGAATCAGGCAGAAGCACACTGACTGCTGACATGCTTCTAGCCAAGAAGTAATACAATTTCCCAGCTCTACCAGCACCACCAGCCCACCTCTACCAGTGAAACCTCCAGTGTGTGCACACAACTCTATGGAAACAGAACTTTTGAGTGTGATACTAATTTAAACGTTTCCATTTATTTAGTATTTTGCTTGTGAATAGTCTCAAGAAAGTCGTTAGTCTTGTGCAAGACCACATATATTTATATAGCCAGTGCTTCTTGCTTTTAACTTGACTGGAACTAGATAAACAACTAAGAATACAAATGGTCCTGAAAAGTTTGCACACTCAAAGCTGTTCTAAAGCTCAGGCTTGATGAATATTTACTACCTTTAAGAAAAAAGTGGTTAAAAACCTGATCTGAAAGAAATCTGTCTATGTGCATACACATGCACTGCAGCTGCTCAAACCCATCTGAATGCAAGTGCAAAGGTTCCTATTAACATTGCACTCATTTGCAAAACACACCCTTCTTTCTGGACTGTGTCTAGACTGATGAAAAAGTGATGGATTGCATTTTCTGGAACACTTCCCAAACCAAAGGACATCGGCAATGTTATTATTTTCATGGAAACAGTTTGCTTAGCCCTGAATTCATCTTCTATTTTCGCACATTAAACCATGTACATCTATAATAAGATGGGGTGGGCGGGTGGAGAACAACGGCATTAGTAAAATCCCACATAATTCTGGAGAGAATTAGAGAAACAGGGACTGTTTTGCTATTTCCTTTATTGTTCATAATGGGTCTCCCTTTGACACTTCTCAAAAGGAAGGGAAAAACATCTATTAGGTTTCAAGTCGAAAGCGATTCATCATGTGAAAACTACTGAACTATTTAAAAGTTACCTATTCAAAATGCACACCGTGTTTGCTCCTAAAATGTAATTTTATTTCAATGCTCTCTATAAATTACTTACTGAACCAAAAGGCCTTTTACTACCAACTCCTGGTGTAGATTACAATGCTTCTCAACTCAGTATGCATTACTAACCCAACCACCGGGTGTTTCAGTTCTTTCCAATAGAAAGGTAAGGCAGTTCCTATCGTCTGACTGCAATACTCCTAGTCACCAGCCCAGAGAAACACTGAGTTAATTTACTCCTGTTTCGTCAGAGTTAAGTCTAGCATTCTCTTTTTTTCCCCAAAAAAAGTTGGACTTTAATTCTAATTCAGCTCCTTTTATTCTAATTCAGCTAAAATGAACAATTACCCAGTTCATTTTACTTGAGAACAGATCTATTTTTCTTTCCAAAGTGAAACTCAGAAACCAAGTCAGCTCCAACTAATCACAAGCAGGTTTATCAGAACAGAATAGATATGGGTAATTTCAATGGAAACCTCTGCAGGAAGGGAAAAACTGCACATTACCATGGAATACAAACGACAAGATCATTACAAGCTCCCTGTGCCTCCCTTAGCATCTGTGGATTGTTCTTCAATTTCTGTGTCCTTTTTAAATTCAAAGACAAATGTCACAGTTTCAGTTCCTCTCTGTCCCTACTATGTTGGAAAATTAACCCTTCGCTGTATCTGAAGGTTGGCTTTAATGACCCTGATACACAGTGCCTAAGACAACTTCGATCTGTGTTTCTTCATAGCCCTTGATCTGACACGATCGCTTCAGGGCAACATGACCTTACCTGCTCAGAGGCAGACTGTTGCTCCTTGTTTTCCATGTAAATACCTAACGAATTCTCTTTACAAAAGTCCCTTGGTTCATTTCTCTAGCTCCCATCCCACTTCATAGTCCTGGTACGCAGAAGCAGACATTCCCTATGCAGAAACTACATGAAGTTTGAAAGTTTGGGACAAAAATACAAGTAATTTTTCCAGAAACAGCCACTTCCCCCCTTTCCCCCAACCCTCCAATACACACGACTCACCAGCACGATGCTGTCTGCATCCAATGAAAGAGACTTCCCTCCAGGAAGGGGCCCAGCTACAGTTCAGGTAACAAAGGAAGAGGGGGAAACTCTGAGTATGCAGCCTCTTCTGCAAAGGTGATCTTCTATTTAAGTGCAAATTCAAGACTCTGAGAATCTGCCATCAATTAACCCCATTCCCAGTTTTCAGTTCTTTCCTCTGGCACATAAGTAATGGTGTGACACCAAAAATAACCCCTACTCTTTTCCAAATGAATCCCATCCGTGTTGTTTTCCTTCACTCATTCCACCCTTTCTGGTTTAGGAAACACAAAAAGCAGACTTCTCTCTTTAGTATTCCCTGAAAGATCCATCTTTCTCACAGCTGAAAACCATTTTAACCTGAAATGACATTATTAGCATTACTGTACAACTGAAAAAGTATGAAAAATTTAACAGTAGGGAGCTTTGTAATGCAGGAATATTGAAAGTCCTAAAACAAAGCACTGACCACCTTAATCTGGAATCTCCTCCCCCTACTGAAAGCACACCTTCATGTTTCCTTAACATATCTTTATTCTAACATAGCAAATAAAGGAAAACTCTCTTCTTCATTCAGACTGAATGAAGAATATATATAAATGTTCATACAGATGAACACCAATACGGAGAGAAATTGGCCATGTCATAAACTGCCTGAGTGAAGTCACCGTGCCTCTTATCACAGAGCAGAACCAAGAAATACATCAATAAATAAAGATGTATTATTCTAGACTGTCCTTTTGGTTATTAGGCTAATGTATTCCAGGAGGAATGGAGGAGGAACAGAGTGCTCTTCCAGTAAGCATGTGGTTGTGCAGGGATTAACTGAACAGGAATACTGTAGCAGAACTCCAATTTTCAGGAGCCTGCAGCAAGGTTGCATTCACAATAAGGTCAGTGAAAAATGGCAAATACATTAGCAAGTAGGCTACTCCCATAAGTGTATAACACTTCCTCCATCAGTATTTTGGGGGAAATGAAGCTGCAGTGGTAATCTAGGTTATCATGTGTATAATGACATGTCATGTCACGTGCAGTGTCAATCTGCAATGCCAGTTTGGAATTCAACCAGGCATATTATTGAAATGGAAAGTTCTGACTGACACTTCCAAGGAACATTAGTTCTTCCATAAGGAACTCAGACCTCAAAGTAACCCATAAATAGAGTGAAGTTTGCCCACTTCGGTGTTCAGCAGTCCTCCTACTGCTGTGTGAAGCAGCGTGTGAAGCAGTAAGGCATTTTCAGTAGACCAAGGATTAAGTCTAATCCCATTCTGTCCTTTGCGACATAAAAGTACATGGCACCATAAAGGTATTGACCATCATCAATGGAAAGGTCCATCAATACTTCTGGCTGTGAAGCATATATCAGCCACTAACAGCTTCACCAAACTGGCCTACACAGCATGAAGTTCAGCAACATGTGGAAGTATAACCTGTAAATGGTCATTTTAGGGCTATCTTTCACCTGATTTGTAAGCTAGTGGGTGAACTGTGGTCTTACTGAATTCAACCAGACTTGTGTCACCAACTTAAAATGACTGAATATTTCCCACTCCAGAGACCTTGCACGAAACTGTATTCAATACAAATGTTCTTCGCTACAGAAACTGTGCATGATAGCATTTACTAGTCAGTACATAATACAACAAATCATGCTTCACACAATTTCCTGTCATTAAAAAGAAGGCTAGACACTTCTTTGAAGAGCTGGGTCTTTCAATGCACTGAGGCAGCATTCCCTATCATATTGCACAAGCACTGCCTGGCTACAGGAATTGAAGACAGACCATTACCTCCTGCAACCATGACAATTGCAAAGCTGAGAATGGGAGGTCAAAGCAAGTGAAAGTGGTTAAAGGTTTGTCAGTGTCTGGCTGGGCTCCACCAAGCTCCTAAGGACTAACTCTGAGCCAACTCAAGACTTTCCAGCAGGGAAGGGAAAACCTCTTAAGCAATAAATTCAATGAAAATATATCTTAAATTTTTTTAATCAAATATTTTGGGCTAGTTCTTGTCTAAAGCCATCACCAGATGTCTCCAGTTCCCTCTTTAGGCATCCACAAACACATAAAAGCAAGATCTTCTTGAGTGATCACAAATACTTCTCTTCCATATGCACACCTTTCCCAAAGGTAAAGAGGCTTGAAGTCCAACCATCCCCTGCACATTTCTTGAAGAGTTAAAGAGACATTTACATAACAAAGCATTGACATGAGTACATGAACCAACCCATCAAGACCTGTCAAAAAAAGGCAGTGGTTGGTAATGCTATCACCTCCTTTAAGCAACTAATATCAGATGCAGCAGAGTGCTCCATCAGTTTCAGCTTTTAGGTATAGAGCAATGCTAAGTAGAAGGTGCAAAATACATGTCTGAAGTTTACAGGTAGCATGACTATTCCCAGCTGTGACAAGGAGAAACATCATTTAATAGAGTTGAAAAGTGGTATTTTTGGCAGTGCATCTCCAGGTTTGTATCCAGAACAAGTGGCAACAGAACTGGGAGGTGGTGTGTACCAGAGCACAGATGTCCTTAATCAAAGGGGAAAGTAACCAGCTTCTTAAAGTGCTTTCCACCAGTGTCCATCAGAACTTCTGTTGTTTTACAGATCCAGTGCCCATCTCATGCAATCACATCAGTTACCTGCATTTCTTGAACCTATTCCACTGAAAGCACAGCTGCCCATTTTGGGGGACAGGGCTTTTCTTCCTCCTAATGGGGCTGTCACTATTATGCATATGACCTGGATCCACCATTATTATATGGCCTGGATATGACCATTATGTGCATGGACCTATTTAGAAGTCCTTCCAGAGGCTGCCTCCCCACCTCACCTTCAGTTTACCTGCATCCCGTCTCTCACCTATGCTGTGGTGCCCATGCTGATATAGGTCTGCAACAGCACAGATGGAGGTTCCCTGGAGCAGCTTTAGCAATGACTGTCTAGTCAATAAAAACTAGAAAGTTACAGCACTGCAATAAAGAGTTCTGGTTCTGGAAGCTGTTTTTCAGTGCTCTTGTCACATTCAGGTCTCGGGTTTTGTTGTTTGATCTTGTCTCCATTCATTACACTTCCAGGAATGTGTAAAGCTTTACATGGAGCATGGCTCCATACTGCCTCAGGACAGAGCAGCACAAATTCCTTTAGCCCCTTTTACAGTCCAACCTGAGGCATTGCAAGGGTAGAGGGAATTTTTACAGGCTTATAATCAGATACTAAGAAATGCTCACCAGTGATTAAAGAGATTCTTTGTTCTGGAGTGTGCAGGTATTTTGGGTTTGATGAAGAGGACTATCTTTACTGGCAAATAAATAATGACCCATTTAATAGCCAAGATGTAACTTTAAGTCACTCTTACTGCAGTTGGAAATTACTGATCAGGAGTGTTGATTACCACTGCAACTTTCCCAAAAGGCTTTAAGATTAAGAGACATTCAGTGCTCTTCTTCTGGCAGGTACCTCAAAAGGAGACCGTGAGAAGAGACACACAATGAAAAACAGCAGGTTAGACAATATGAGACTCCTTATTAAAAACATAAAATGCCTTTCACTCTGGCTTTTATTAAGTCTACTTTTCAAGCCGCATGAAAGTTAGGTGAGCCCATTATAATACAAGTCACGTCGAACTGTTTCATTATCCACATCCTGCAGCACGATAGCCCACAGAATACCTTTTGAAAGCTCCAGAGTGACGGCAGCAGGTTGAATATAATGAACAGCGTTACAAATGGGGACATGAGACGACAGGTCTGGTGAAGGAGGAGTCTCCTGGAAGCCGTATGGCTGTAATTACTGAGGGCTGGTGCTGTCTCAGTTGGCTTCGAACAAAGGTAACTGCCTTCAGCAAGTTATATTTCCTCAGCCAGCTAAAAAGAAAGCGGAGACACAAATATTTATGATACACAATACATAACCAAAGTCATTGTCTGCTTTTATTACCTTATTTCTGCTGGAGCTTTGAAGTCTCCCACATCAACACCACAAGAGAATTAAACAGTAAAGCACTGATTTATTTTTAAATTAGACTTCCAAAGCTAGAAAGGTTGAAGCCATAGGAAGACAAAATGCTCTTATTCTGGGCACTTGGCTTGCACGTCACATTTTTCTTCTCAATAGTTCATTTGGTTTGTTGATGAAGAATCTGTCAAGCAGAAGTCAGAGGGAGATGAGACCTCTGCCTCCTTGCACAAGAGCTCTCCTCAACAAGCACTGAGCAGTGCTAAAGGGAGCATGGGGTGCAGAACACATGGCGCTGCAGGAGACAGCAAGACTGAGAAGAAAGCTCAGGCTAATCCCTGTTTTCTCACCTGTGACCTGCTAAATCTCAGAAATGGGCTTACATGGACTTAGCCATACAGCAAAAACTCCTAGGGAAGAGCAGACAAACATGTCATAGTTAGATAAGATGACAGCAAGGAGAGAAAGAATATCTCTGTTGAAGTTATTCCTCTGTTAGTATCTGCATGCCCTAACTACTGCTTCCTTTCTCTTACCTCTTTTTCCTGGAGAAATCACTAATCCTGAAAATGCATTTCCTAATGCTGGCGATAACCATTAGATAGTATAAGGGTGAAGACATCCAGAACTATTACATCATTATTCCCCATCTTGATACCTGTCATGGTTTAACCCCAGCTGACAACTAAGAACCACACAGCCACTTGCTTACTGTTTCCAGCACACACTCAAAACGTAGCCTCTTATTAGCTACTATGAAGAAAATTTTCTCAACCAAAACCAGCACAATACCATATTCTTTCATGGATAATTATCTAAGGGGAAAAAAATGACAGAGCAAAAATAGAACAAGTTCAAAGAGGTGCAATAAAAAGTACTAGAAGTTTGCAAAAAACCTCTTTATAAAGAGCAATTAAAAAAGAGGGAAACGTTAACTTGGGAAGAGATGAATAAATGGTGACAATACAACATGAAATATAATGAACGGAATGAGAGAGGTCAGCTATGTGCACCTGCCTTCAGTCTTTTCCATTGTATTCCATTTCCATCTTGCATCACACAGTGCTCCCAATGATACAAGGGGGCAACACATTTTAAAGTGGACAAAGTGATGTAGAAAATGAGCCTGCAGAAGTTGCTGCAATAGCATTTGGGTGGTACCTAACAAACCCAGAATGTCACTGTATCACCAATTATGGGAAAGCTGGAAGGAAATGCATCAAACTAAGGATTCACAAGAAGGTAAAACCAGAGAGGAGCTCACCCTCTTGATCACATTCCAAAACACTTGCAAGTCCTCCACTCTCCATTCAAGCTTTGTTAATTAGAAATTCATTTGATAAAGGGGTTTTCTATCCTGTATTGCTCTCCCTGAAGAGCTGTAACCACAGCTAGAAGGCAAGCATGCCTTTGTCAGACCAAGCAGCAAACCTGGGGAGAGGCTAGGACTGTTCTAGTATTTAATGTGGTAGAATTGCCGAGTCCTATCCTAAAAGACCAGCTGCTGTGGAGTCCTTCTGGGAGACCTGAAATGATGAAAAGTGACTACTGCATCCTAAGGACATGCAAGGTAAGGAAACAGGAACCCATCTCACCAGCTAAGTGTTTCAAATGGCAAGCAGGACAAGAACTGGACAGATACCGATGAGGTGACTTGTCAGAAGCCAAACATGCAAGTGAGGGTAGAGTTCATAGGTACAAGAGTGTAACTGTGGAATAAAGCATGACTCTAACCATAGACCACACAAGACAGAAGCTGGTGGATCACTGTGGGCACAGCTGCTGGATTGTGAGTAGCTGTTGTAGGCAGTCTTCTGCAGGGAAAAACAAGTCTCCTATGCCACTAACGCAGCCTTTCCCAAAAAGCACCCACTCTTTTGCCCTACCTACCACCCAACCAAAGCACTCAAGGGCCAGAAGAAAAAAAACCTTGAAGTAAGGCAATGGGAGCCGTGACTGTCAGTAAAACGAAACACAAACAGAAAACCAGAGAAAACTAGGTAACCATCAGTGCATAGTCGCTATTCCTTCCCCAGAGGCTCGCATCTTACCATTACTGTAACTACTGTGCCCTAAAGGCCTCTGCACAACCACAGCTTTAAAGGGCAGCCTTTAAGAGATGCCTGCTCTCCATCACACCTATTAGCACATTACTGCCTCACACTGCTACTTTAAACACTTTCTATTCATATCATTGAGAACGGGTCATTTCACAAGGAGGGCACAAGCAAGGCAGTCTGAAAATTAACTGTAAATTATGTTCATACTGTTAGTACCACTAGCACTAAATTTCCTACTCAAGTGTTTGGAACTGCCAGTGGCTTAAGATGCTGGAAACCATGTGTGCTTAAGACCTGGAATTCTGGCTTTCTTTCCCTTCTGTACAAGCTGTCAGCATCCTGCAGGTCACAAAAGGTACATACACCTGAAATATAAACTCTTTCATTCTTTTAGGGTGTTTTAAGTTCCTAAATGCTCCGTCTTAGCTAGCTGGCATAGTGCATTAGGAGCCCAGGAGCTATATGTGACACGGAAAGAAGCACATGACCCAAGTCACAGAGGTGTCTCTATGCCAGCCCTTTCAGAAAAGGTCACCTGGCTGCAAGCTGGGTTGCTTGGCCAGACATGATTTACTCCTAAGCTCAGTGTATTAGGAAGACACAATGGGCAAGGACTGCCTGGGTCACCAAATCTACCCTCCTGTCATCAGGCAGCCATCCTATCTATGTATCTATAAAATATCAACCTCTTGAACTGCATCTTAAAACTAGTTGAGGAAGAGCTGAGGAGGTAAAGGAAGGCAAGGCAAGATACTACAATTAAACTGAAAATACTGCACCTGAGAAATGGTTTTAAACTATGCTACTAACAGGACATCTGAATTTGCAACATAAATCTGTGTCTCTGCAGGAGGCTGTTGGGCTCAACTACGGATAAGCTTGAAGGTGTAGTACAGCTTCATTCCACACAGAGAAACACTGGGTGATTCCAATCACTAACTCCTAGATAAAATATTCAAGTAAGTGAAGTGACAAAGAAGATTGAAGATCTTTTTCATTCTGATAACATTATTAACACACACACATACACCCAGTGATGAACATTTGATGGCTTGCTATATATGACATGTGAGTTTGTAGTCTTTTTTTCATGAAAGAAAGGCATTAAAGGCATTTGCTATGGATTTTTGCTGACTATAATATTTTATACAACTGCTTTATGTGGAGGGTGAAGGATTTCTGCCAAACTGGTTCCTAATTGTACCTCATCATATACAATAAAACAATCTCTCAGTGAAATTATGTCTGCTACCACATGATTTTCAATGACAGGAATCACTTTGTGTCAAGCTTCTGGAAAGTTTGACTGAAAGTAAGAATCCAGGTTCGTGGTTTGGGGCTTCTGGATTTGTCCTCATGTAAGAAAGCACTGAAGGAGCTTATAAATAAGGAAGTCTCAGCCTGCAACACCGTTTTTAGTAAAGTTGAATGCCCTCACAACTGTGCTCATCACAAAAAGAACAGAGTTCAGAGGTGCTGCCTAAACATGCGTTCCTGCACTGACATTTAAGACCTCTGGATGACCAAGAGAGATTGTTCTTAAAGTAATGCCTCCAAATTCACTCAGATAAAACTTTATGTTTCTGTCTTGCTGATCAAAAGCTTAGGATGCCATTGGGAATACACAGCACAGTAGACTTGTCCTACAAAAACTCCTACAAGGAAAGCAATTGCAATCTATTTTGAGCATATATTTTGGAAGAGGAAAAACAAAGAGCAAAGCATAGGCAATAATTACCAATGTCAGTCCCTTCAGACAGTATTATCTTTTATCTGCAGACTGCCTGTAATGCTCACAGTCATGACCTGGTAGGCAAGGCAACAAGCAATACCCTTTCCAACTCAGTTCTTAAAAGAGTATCCATTCCTATATGCTACATCACTTACATTGTTCATACTTCCGCTGATATCGTGTTATGCCACCAAGTGTGCTAAAGAATTCTGCATCTGTTACGTATCTTTCCCCTATTTAGGGTAAACAGTATGTATTTAGCAAGAACCCTGTCTCTGTTGATTAACCACCCTGTTTCTCTCTTGCTTGCCCCATTCTCTTCCATAACATATCTGCCTGGCTAAATCTCTGCCTGCACACACACCATATGGCACAATGATATAAATCAGATGAGACTAAGTTAATTGGTCATATTAGACCCCATGAAACAGATTTTAAGTTCAATTATGGGCCTTTTTTGCACCTATGCAGAGCACAGAGGTGTTGCCCAAACCATGGAGCCCAAGCCAGTCTCTTGCACATGTAAGTTGTTTGCTTTATGAAAATACATCTGTACCACTCCAGTGTGCACACCTAAATACAGGCACAGCCGTATCTAGAGCTCAAAAGATACACAAAGGCTCTTCCCAAGCAAAGCAATGAAAATACTGAAAGCAGCAGTCACACTGCAGTAACTTCACTTGCAGAGATGTCAGAACCAGGCTGAGACTGCAAACAAGTGCTTTTTTTTGCTTTTCCTGCTGGCTTTTTGAGCCATCTTAGTATCTTGATATGAAGGGATACACACAAGCCCCATGAGCATCACTTGTGATAGTTCTGCTATCTGTTAAGTCTACCCCCTGCCCAATTTCAGTTGAGCATTTCCTGTAATGAAATCCAAGGAATCTGTCACTTGAGTACAGCTTCCAAATCACAGCAGTGCTAACAAGGTATTTTGGAAGGGAAGATTTTATATGTATTCAAAGGAATGAGCAAACATGAAGTACTTTCTCAGGCAAAGGGAAAAACAAATGCTAAGGACCGTAATGATACAGTGCAAAACCAATACAATGCTTTCTTGAGCTTGGACATAAATCAAATGCTGGTGTGCTCCCTGCTGCTTATGTGTGGTGTTGCTCATCATCAACATAATTTATACTTGAAAAGAAAAAATCCCTTTAAAAAATGAGGGTATAACTGAGAAAATGAGGGCAAACCTGGAAAATTGAATGATGCTGATCACAGAGTACTTCCCACTAAACTCACTGAACAACTGGGAATTCTCAGGGAAAAAAAAACAATAGCGTAACTAGAAGAACTGCCAGAGATAAGGCTGCAACTCCAAAGCAGGCTCCACACCAGGAGTCACCTTTCCTAGGCGAGTACAAGCTGCTTGTGGCTCCATGGGCTGGCTCTAATTTCTGAAAGGGCCAATGGACTCCTGGGACCCAGCCAGAGAACCACAGGGATAGGCCTCCCTGGACAGGTTGAGACATCTGTCCCCTTTAAAAGGCAAATGAGGTTTTCCTACATGAAGAGTATCATCAGGAAGAGGAGAGCATCCATGCATGCTCCAGAGAAACAGGATCTGCTGTCAGCTCAGTTTTCTTCTTGGCAAGAAGGGTTAAGACTCCCGCAGGCAAAAAACCAAGAACAAGTACACAAGACTGCTGACAAGACAGCATCTCCTTACTGGGTGCTCTGGGCAAACACAGAGCATCACATCAAAGATGGACCTGACTCTATCAGGCACTTTCCTGCTTAATGGGAATAACCTGGAAGACCCCAAATACTGCCTAACAGCTTGGATCAAAGAGGCCACAGGAATGTTTGCTGTGCTCCAGCTGAATTGGGGTTTGCACTATGGCAAAGATAAAAGAATATTTGTTTTTCCTCATTATGGGAAGCTTTTTCAACAAAATAATTAACTGTAGCATAACAGAAAGCTTCACTGTATTCGAAGTTGAAAGCATGTGTTGAAATCTGACTGTTCCACTGGAAATGGATTTGAAAAGGCCATGCAGGAATATGATAAAAAGAGAAGGGAGGCTTTTTGTAGAACTTCATATTTCTCATTATTATTTTCTACTCTCTTAAAAGCATAACCATCAAAGCAAATAAAAGTTTAATAAGTAAAAAAACATTTTAAATGAAAAACCATGATTAACTTATTAAGACCCATTAAGTGCATAATTACAAGGATTCTATTACATTAAGATACCAATTTCTTTAAAGCCAGAAATAATACCTGCTGAAACTTTAATTATTTAAATGAGAAGAGAAAGAGGCATGTTATCTTCTCTGACAAAGATTAAAATCAATTTAATTGCTTCTCTGCTGCATTGACATGATTCTTGCTGTGAGTCAAGCAACCAAAAAGGGAAATTAATACTGCAGCTGTTAATCAAGTGATATTTTGTGCTCCATCTTATTATAGCAGGAGAAGGAATAACGGCTACTTTGGAGATTTTGTCCGCACTGTATTTCATAGCATTTTTGTACTCGAAAGAGCACCTTTGCTTAGTTTGAGCTGCAGCATCTCCAGGTGACACGGAGCCTGAGAAAACGGTGTGTTCCATGGTTTGACCCCCTCATAAGAACTGTTCTGCCAAGGGTAAGGCTTGTTTCAGATTAAATCCCCCCTCAGGTATGTGGCTGGCTGGTCTGGAATTATAGAGTGACACTGAAAAGGGATGAAAATGCAGCTGAGGATGGGGTTGCCTGTGAATCAGAATGTATCTTCAAGGGAGAAAGCAGGTTGGGGGAAAAATCATCAATTTCAGTCAAATAAGAACATGTGTTTGAAAACCTGTGAGAGCTGAGCACACAGCACAATCCATGGCTTCTAGCTGCTGGTTTAAAACTGTTTATCCTTGAAGCACCTTTGTGAAACCAAGTGGATCTTCAGCAACAGCTACAGTCGACAAATTAATGTAGCTGATGGTAAGGAAAATAGTACTGTGAGATATTTATGAGTTCTGAAATACAAACCCGTGTGATGCCTCATCATCTCTTATCAGCCCTTGTTAACTTTACAGATGATGAGAAGCACCAGAATAACTGAAGTTGTCAAAACTAATAGATCTCAGAGGCTAGGCACCGGCACAGTTCAGTTGCATCCACAGTCCATTTCTGAGGAGTTTTAACTCCTTCACTCCACTGAGCAGGAATAAATTCCATTTACTGCTCACAGCACCAGGCACTGCCCTGGCTATTTCAGAATGTGCAGGCAGCAGTTCTGGATAAGAACTTCTGTTAATGAAGTGCTAGGCAAATACCAAGCACCTTGTTTTAAACAAGTACTGCCGGGATCTGATTGGAAACTCCAGGATCTGGGAAGAGCAGAATAAAAGGTACAGTTCTTGGAGAAGAAGTAATGCAACACATTCACTTGATCCATGCATGTCCAGGATGAGGTGAGGAAGGACCCACTCTGGAGAGAGACTGGAACCCTTTCGATCACAATGGTGGGGAGAAAGGAAAGCATCAGACAAGCCACTAAGACTGCTTGTGAATACAGCAGCATTTCATGACGTGTTTCCTTATCTCCTCATAAGTAAATACATCTGGTACATGGGAAGCTGAACTTTCAAGACTGCTGGAAGCCTTGCAAGCCACACAGCCCCCCAAGGAGTTGCAGGGAGCATGGGAAGGTATGAGGCTCCCACACACTGTGCTCCGATGGCTGCAGGAGATGCTGCATCCCAGACAACAATGCTGGCATGTACTGGAGGAGCAAAGCAGGGCCTCGGGGAGGAGCTCAACAAATCCAAGCTACTATTCAGTACAGGAAAAAAGGCGAGGAACCTAAAAGCAGCCTCTGACCAGCATCAAAGACTCTTTCCTGTCCCGTTTTGTATCCCAACAAGCCTGAATTCGACCAGGCTCGGAGGGGTAGGTTAATGCCACCGAGAACGGCATTATGGAGATGAGATAAGAAAACCAGCTGGCTTTCACTGTGCCTGGCAACTATGGACAGCTTCTGCTTGTGTGCATGCAGGAGGAAGCCTCAGCTGAACACAGCACTACCAGGGGCTTGAAACAAGCCACAGCATCAGAGTAAAGCTTTCACTTGACTGACATGGCAAACAAATATATCCAAGAACAGTCACATCCTCTGGGAACAAACAGAAAACAACCAAAGAGGGTTAGAGGATAGTGATAGAGTGAGCCATTTTATTTTCCACAATGTGTGACATAGCAAGTTTCACTTGCTTTGATGACTGTCAAAGGGTCCTTGTCACCAAGAGATATTTTGTCCATTTCTATGCAAAAGTGGGATTAACTCTCATAGGAGTCCTAGGTATAATCCTACATATCTCTAGGAATAAACAGAAGTGTTACATCTTGTTCAACAAGGATAATGTCATGTTCCCTCACATCTTTTCCATCCTGCTCCTCACTGTAGAACACCACAGAAGTAAGAAAGCTCTTGGCACAGGCTGTGAAAGCCACATGTGCTTGGCAGCAACCTTTGTCTCTACATGGTTACACATCAGTCAGGCTACAATTACCATTTATATTGATTGGTATGTGATGGTCCTGTGGCCAGCTGCCTTGCTAGACTGAGGAACTAAGAACACAAGAAAAGAGAAGACAAAACCAGCCAAGAGCACAGAATCATTTGAAATAATTCAGTCATATCCTTTCTCATGAAACATTAAAGCAAACCACAGAAAAACTGAAACACAATTCAGCACTTCCCAGTCTGTCTGGTGCTCACCTTTGGAAGAGTGGAGGATCCTTAGGGGGCAGGGAAAGCTGGTGGGAGGGGGAGAACAGGATAAAAGCCTCCTGGCTCTAGGGTACCCATTTGAATCTGTCACTGGAGAAGAACATCCAAGCATCTTGAGTGCACCTTCAGCAGCTTGCACAAAATGGGCTTGAAATCACAATCCAGACCACAGCCTTCCCGTCCCAAAAACAGGTCCACACGGACCATAGAGAGCAACACATTTGGAGTACCCAAGGTTCCCTTTACCTGCTGTAACACCAGCTCACAGCCAAGAGACAACTAAAGCAGGACTGAATGATGCTGTGGCCCAACCAATATTACCCATAGTCAGAGACCCCTTGAAAATGCTACACATAGTGCTTCACACTGCTGAGATCCAGTGCAGACCCAATGCATTTAAAGGGTCTGGAGAAAAAGAGGAATGAGGAAAATAACTGTGGAATTTCGAGGGATGCCATTACTCCTCTTCTGTGGGAACTTGCCAAGTGAAACCAGTTTTTGGTATTGATTTCAAATAAAAGAAAGCACAAAGTTGATTCACGCCATTCTTCTGGACATAAAAGTGTTTTTCAATGTGTATTTTGATACATTACTGTGGAAACTGTTCCAAAAGCCATCTTTCTTTCTTTCTAGAGCACTTGACTTGCACAAAAGGTAGATGACCATAGCTTGCTGTTATTAACTATAAGCCTTAAATCCTTCCACTCCTCTGAACAACACTAATTCCAATAGGATTTTTTGTACTTCTTTCATCTCGCTGTAGAGATGGAGAGAAATGTTTTCTAACTGCTCAGCATGATGCTAAGCCTTTCTTGCGGGCATAATTTCACTGAAAGAAAATGGGTCAGAACCCAAGGTCAACAATATCTATTTTTCTTGGTGGCGGTGCCTTCATGTTCTTCCCTACCATGTAATAGTTCTGACATGGAAAGCAGCATTAGAGAGTACATCAATCTGCTGGTATGGAAAGAGCCTGCTCTGTGATGGTAAGTGTGTAGGAGAACTCCTGCTTGCTGTGCTGGTGTGCTGAGAATGGAGTTGCCTTTCTCCATAACCCTACATAGAACACCAAGAATCCATGTGAGACGGTCACGTTTTCCTGGATACTACCAGCCTGAACAAAAATAGAGATAGAGATGAGCCATATTTTGAAAGCAGTATTTTGGCCTCAACAGTCTTTTTCTCAGCCAACAGCATCTCATGAAATTAGAAAGAGTGTGTTCAAAACAGGTTTCTGGTCCTGTATAGCCTGCCAGGAAGCAAAAGGACATTAGAAGCTTATCAGACTTCTAACATGTGAATTTCTTCTTCAGTCATGCATTCTCCCTTCTTTCCTCATGACTTCTTCCAACACTGATAATTTGCAGCTAGGATCACAGAAACAGGAAGGAGTGAAAGGTGTCCCCACACCTTTCAGTATCAGTTGGTTTTACACTCTGGCAGCACAGGAACATAACTAACAGCTTAGCATTCATCAAGGGATGATGCACAGTCACCATCAGGGACACGGGAAAAACACAGAGGGAAAGATATGAAGATTAGTGGCAAAATTTAGGAGATTGAGAACTAGGAAGCCCCACACTTGAGGTGCCTAACAGGATTCTACAGAGACGGTTCTACAAGGATGCTTGCAATGATTAATTCATGCTTTACTGCTCTATCACCAACATCTGCAGGAAGTTAACCTCTCTGCCTCAATTTTCACTTTTGCAAATTACGGATTATAGTTACAAATTATGGGCTAGGGATTAGTTAATATTTTAAAGGGACCTGAGACTTGAAAGTGAACAGAAGAATTGCCATCAGCTACTGGGAAAACAAAAAACCAAGCCAAAACAAACTGAGTGATGCCCATGGATGTATAATTCAATACTGTATGGAAAGAATTAGCCCTGATTTGTATGTGAGACATGCTGGGAGAAGAAAAGAGAAAGAAACAGAAGCCTTTAAAGATAGATAGCAATTGTGAAAGAAAATATAGAGCAAGCTCAGAGCCCTACAAATGCTGTGGATTTATGGAAAGAACAACTATAATATTATATATAACTAATATAGAATAATGTAACTAATATTATTCCAGGTCTTGACAACTCTTACATGTGGCTCCACAACCAGGTTCCACCTGGGAAGCTAAGTGTGGATTTATAGCATATTTCCCACCCTCCAGTATCTACCCACATCTATGTTTTTACTGCCCAGTAAATGCAAGACAGCTTGTATCACATTCATTGTCCAGGTCATGTAACTTCAGCTGTACATTAAAAACACATGAATCTGAGGTGATAACAACAGCAGGCCCTATATGGCACCAACAAACAAAACCTGAAAGGAAGTCCAATACAACAAAACACGCCAATGCAAGATGATGTGAAAATGGCCTTACTGCAAGTCCATGCGCTGAACAGGCATTTAAATCTTATTATGCTTGATTATACTGCACTATTTGGGCACATTTCTAGATAGCTATAAAGAAATTTTACGCCTAGTGCTGCTAATTCCCCACATGTAGCAGATGGTTTCACCATAGTGAAAATGTACGTTTCAAAGTCAGACCCAGTGTAGAGAAGGTAACGATGGAAACCATGGCACCCCTTTTCAAAGATACAGAGCTCAGAGGTTAAAGAAAAAGAAAGAAAACCAAACTCAAATGCAAAGCAAGCAGAGAATACAGCAGTGATTTACAGGACCTTTTGTAACAAATAGGGGAGCCAGAAGCAAGATGCTGATGCTTTCTTTACCTTTGTCGTGTAGGAGAGCAGCTGTACAAAGCACAGATAAGACGTGACGATCCAAATAACTAAAAGTTACTTTATGTGCCTGGGGTATCAGAAAAGTGAAACTGCCAGCTCCAGTCCCAAAGGAAAGCTCAGCAAGCATGAAAAGCAGCAATGCCACCTCCATAACCCAGTGAAGGAAACAAACACCTTTCTGAACCTCTCAGGCAGCGCAACCACATCAAGTTCTGGCTCCACTGGACCCCACTGCAGAAACACTTCGTCTTGCAAGCTTATTTCTAAAGAATTTCTCCATAGGGAAAGAACTTACAGCTTTTATTGTTGGAAAATAAAGAGAGTAAATACATGCACTCAGGGCAAATCAGACCACCTCTGTCACTAACTCCCTGCAAGCATGAGCTTGTTTTACATGACACAGACTTGCTTTTGGGCTCAAAAGCATCCTTGTGAGTCTCCCCCACCCCCCCCCCCCCACCCCCCCACCCCCCCCCCCCGAATGCAACCCTTTTTCAGGGCCTGCCAGCAATCAGCAGAGACAGCTGCCTTTTACAGATCATGAGCTGGGGAACAAAGAGAGATGTTTTAGTACCCCTTTCTGCTATCACCCTTTAGGTTGAGAAATGGGCTTGGCAAACTTCTTACCAGCCCCTATGAATTTATGCTCTTTGAGACCAGTGTGAGTGAGGACAACAAGGCCTAGCATTTTCTGTTTGATATCCATAGTTCAAAAGGAATTAAATGAGCATGAGGTTTTGGGGGAAGGAGGGGCTTTTCACCCAGGTATCTTCAAAGAGACTGGCAAAAGACAGCATTGTTTATTCCACTGCTGACTCCTGGCCTGAAGGAAGCCCTCTCATACAGAATTATCCCTGGCAGGGAGCAGGTCCATACAGAGGCTGGGTCTGGTTTATGAAGTGCAGCTGAGGTGAAGGAGCCAGGACCTGTGTGTACAGTCAGAGGCAGGTTGCAAATGTTCTGTGTGCAGTACTCAGTGCCCACACAACCACCAACAGTTTAAACAGGGGCTTTACTACTTACAGGAGCTTCATAAAGCTTTGTCAGGATCTGTTTGAGACTTCAGATTTCTGCATTCCCTACTGGGATGTAGCTGAGCCAAAGAGATAAGATTCACCATGATCAACTCCTTGCTCTGCCAAACAGAACACATATTGTATCAGTGCCTTCAGTCTCCCATAGCCCAGAGCAGAAGTCTTTTTCTCCCACAGAAAGAAACATTTACAGAGAGTGAGATAATATAGATTTGGAAAAGTGTTAATTGCAGCTAAACACATAAAACATATGTCTGTTACTAATGTATATTAAAAATACAGTTAAATATAGCAGTTTGTTTTCCATCGCTAGAGCTCAGGCAAAACGAGATGCGAGAGGGCAACATCTCGAGACAACACACTAGTATTGTCTCTGGTCACTTTACAGGCGTCTTATGGATGTCCTATGTACTGAAGACAAAAGATTGCTGCTTTTCATGGACATTTGACATGTAAAATCCAAGTATCAACTCCACCTCCCTCATGAAGGGCAGCAAATCCTCTTCCAGTTTCTATGGCTCAACAGTGAGCAAGCTGAAAAGTCTTTGGTAGCAACTTACTGCAGAATCTGATTATACATAATCATATTTAGTGTGAGGTGTCCCTGCCTGGCAGGGGGTTTGAAACTAGATGATCTTAAGGTCCTTTCCATCTCTAACTATTCTACGATTCTATACATACAGCATCTATCACCTTGGAAGAGTTGCTTAGTTTCTACAGGGTCTACTGCTGGTAGTGCAACATATGTTATAGAAACAGTCCTCCAGAGTTTAGAGACGATACCATCAACCTTGAAGGATGTGACATGTCATTCACAGAAATGGGCCAGACAACCTTTTTCTGTGTCATTCATTGCTAGGCAGTACCCAAACTCCTCATGCAGATGGAGAAAAGATGATGAATCACCTGCACTCTGATCTGGAATCTGGCCTGCCCCATAGCATCATTAGCTTTACCACACTAGTGATCATAGTGTATCCACTCCCAGGAGTGTGGCTGTCACCAGGAACTAAGCCCAGGGCTTTCAGTTACAGCAGCACAAGTTATAACCATCAAAACCAAAATCAATCCCCACATACAACTACCACAAAAAACCACATACACACAAGAAAAAGAACATTGATGCCTGCTCTGGTTTCCAGAAAAACAGAACCTTGGGTGGATAACAGCAGAATAATGATATTCTGGTCACATTTGCACCAACCTCAGCATCTCGGTGGTATCCTCCAAGGTAGGGTTTTCCCTTTCTCCATCAAAGGCTTAGTTCACATTTAGAAGCAATCCATAAGGCTTCCAGAGCAGATACCATTCTCTGCATGTGTCAAGAGTTCCCAAACTCATTTGTATACTACACTAGGGTTTTTTGCCTCCTGCTGCCCAGAGGCTAAGCCCTCGTGACACTAAAGGAATCAAGAGAAGCTGAAAGTGTTCAGAGCATGGGGTAGGCTGTTTCTACCATAATAATGACTTTCATGTATTTAGGTTTTACAAAGCTGGTTATATATGTAGAACAGATACACATATGAGAAAGTCCAACGTAATGGAGTGAATCTGACATTCCTAACTAGTGGATACAGAATTTATTTGATAATACTATAGACAGAAGTTGGAAATAGCAGTAGAAAACTATTTCTTCCTGTACAAAGAATAAAAACTTAATACTGCAGAAGAAAACTTCATTGAAGTTTTATCACATTTTGTCCTTGCTGAATAGTCCTGGCTTCAGCAGCTGCTGCCTGAAATGTAACTGTCACTACAGTGAATAAAGAAGTAAGTGGTGCTATAATGCAGCTGCCCCCAATAACAGCATTAGTATAAAGCCTTTAGTGGAAGCCACAGAGCAAAACAGATATGCATTCTGACTTCACAAATATGTGCTTTCATTGAGCATCTCAGTCCATAGGCTACAAAGCGTATGTATCAGAGCTTATGTTTCCTTCTCCTTCAGAGAGGATGGAAAAGAGCAGGTACCTTGCTTGCCCACTGCTGATTTGGGCTTCCTCCCTGTAAGACACTTACAATGAAAACCAAAGTGTTCAGGTCTCTCCACCTCTGCCCCACTTTCCCAGAGCTAAAGAGTTTCTCTTTTCTCTCCCCATAGCCTGTGTTACTGCAAACACTCTTTCCCCTTTCCTATGTTAGTGACATAGGTTAGTGGCGGACTTGGTAGTCCTGGGCTAAAGGTTGGACTTGATGATCTTAAAGATCTTTTCCAGCCTAGTGGATTCTATGATTCTGTGTTGTAACACACTCTCCACTCATCCACTGCAAGCAAAACATGGGTGCTGGAACAATGCCCTGTGGGAAAAGGGACAAGGTAAGATCTACTTCCTCATCTATGCCAGCCTGCAGATTCCATCAGAACACCAATTTCAGGGGAAGAAACATCCTGCTCATTTTGCTGGAAAACTCCAAGAGCAACAGACCTACACAGATGGACAACAGGGTAACAAAGAGATCTTTGGCAATGTAAAAAAGCAGTCAATGACAAACCACTTTTACTAGTTTCAAGTTCAATAGCTTGTTTAATTTTCCTGTAGAGTCTCAGTTAAATATAATCTAACTTAAATACAACAACTCTTCAAGCCAGGCCATTTCCTTAGTAGCCAAGTTCTTTCCATAGCAATGAAAGACGATTCTTTCCTATGGTCACCCTTAGAGAGCTTACCCAGATAAAGATTAAAACATTAACAAAGATCTGCTCTGCATCCCAGAGAAACGTCATATTTAAAAGAGTTAGAAATCAGAGAAGAGTCAGGCGGGAAGTTTTGCTATCTACCCATTCAGCACTTCTGAAACAAATCAATTCAGTCATCGGCAAGCTTGGCCATAAGCTCCCTGGAGGAATTACAGCTCATGCATATGCAAGCCCCAAAGAGGTTTTGTTCAAAGTTTAATTGTATGTCAGGAAAATAGCACCAGTTTTATTGTATACGCTAGCTCAAGTTGCAAGACACCATCATGCTTCTGTGAAAGAACTGGGTAGCACTGGTGAGGTGATGGGAACCATTTAAAATGTCCAATCCAGCAGTTATCCAAGATATTCACACAAAGCAGAGGGAAAACCTAAGGCAGTTGTGAAGAAAAGTGAGTGTGCAGAGGTTTATGTCTCACATACTAAATTCGAACAAACCCATTAGGATTTCCTTCTTTCCCCACTGACAAAAAAAGGCTAGAATAAAGAAATGCCTGCGTTTTCTGAAAGGAATAGTTCCATTTTACTGAGGTTTTTTTTTGTTTCAGGGGCTGGAGTTTCACATTGCTGGTTTCTGTTCCTTCCAGCTTATCATTCCATTTCTGTGCTGGAGTGTGGCAAGCATACCTAGTGCACCTTTTAAAACACTTTATTTGCTTACAACCTCATATTACTTCTGTTTCAGCGTTTCCTCTTCTGCCTTTTCGCAGTTTGTCTTTGTATTCTACAAAGAAAAAAGTCAGCTACCTCAAAAGCTTTAGAATAAAAGCAGTTAATTTGCCTCAAAAAGCACCTTTTCCTCTGCAATTGTATTGCAATTTCACCTATCCCTGGTGAGTCTAGTTTTTTTATAAATAAATAGAAATAAAGGCAGAGTATCACTGCTGAATGGCACTTTAATCCTCAGCTGACAATCATAGGATGGGAAGGGACCTTAAAGCTCATCCAGCTCCAGCCCCTGCCACAGGCAGGGACATCTCACACTAGAGCAGCTTGATCCAAGCCCCTGTGTCCAACCTGGCCTTGAACACTGCCAGGGATGGGGCAGCCACAGCTTCTCTGGGCACCCTGTGCCAGTGCCTCAGCACCCTCACAGGGAAGAGCTTCTGCCTTAGATCTAACCTGAACTTCCCCTGTTTCAGGGTGAGCCCATCACCCCTTGTCCTAGCACTACATGCCCTTGTGTAAGGTCCTTCTCCAGGTTTCTTGGATAATCAAGAGTGGAAACTTTTTGCTGCACATCACTACAGTAGCTTGCAGTGCTATAGAAGGCATTCACACTAGCAGGTCTTTTCCATCACATACACTTACTCCCAAACAATGAATAACTATGTAGAGGGGCCTTATGATTATTATGGGGGCTGTACGAGTACACATGATTACAGGGGCTGTGTGATTACACCCAAATAAAATTTTCTCCTTAAAACTCTAAATAATATATTAACAATTCAATCTTAAACACCCATTGTCATACAGAAAACCCACAGATCAGATGCTGGGCTGCTACGGGGCCATGGTTTATCTCCAAGATCCTCTCCTTAAGAGACACCAGCATGCATCACAAGAGCAGACCTAAACACTGTCAATGAATACAGTAATTAACCAGGGACAGATCTGAATCCCTGGTAGCACATGGGGCTGGGTGGTAACCAGTCTCTTGCAAGACAGAAAGCAATAGCTTTTCCTGCTGTACCTTTGTTTTGCTATGCAAGTTAGAATAATTTCCTCCTCCACTTTTAATGTGCAATTTACAGTCAATTTAACAAATCCATTAGTCACCAAAATCTGTGCAAATTAGTGCATTTCCATCAACTTCAGACCAACTGGTGGCATGACAGCATTAAAATCATTCCAAAATCCTGTGCTACATTATTTACACCCTATAGGTAAACTACAAATAGAAAGAAATGCCACCTTGCTTTAATCTCTTGCATGTATGATACAGCTGCAAATCACAGTCATCTTTGTACACACATCTGTAAAGTGGAGACACACTGTGGCAATGACCACTGAGGAAGACCCACCAGGAAAACAGACTCACTGGGCATAACTGGGAGGCAACAAAGCACAAATCCATATACTGCATGCTTAAAGCAGTAATATATACTATTAATATATAAGAGTAATATATAATTAATTGTTTTAATTCAGTAGCTATCACCTACCCAGAGGAAGAAACATCTCAGTGGGTGCTTTCCCATCTGAGCCCTGGCACAGGTCTCAGTGCCCAGTTCTTGTTTTAGTGGTACAGCATCCAACTCTGAAGTTATCTGCTGGATTTTAAGTGTCCTTTTTAAGGGATTAAGACGCTGGGGTTTTCCCTCAATGAAACAATTCTTCAACCTGCTGCCTGCCTTGAGCAAACTTCAAACTCAACAGTTCACAAAATCAGACAATAAGTCATAAGAAATAAAACTCATTATGGAAGTTATAAGTCTGCCCTTCACACCTCTATAATGCAACTTGCATGTTTTATATCATTGTATGATACACCTGCAATAGCATGCAAGTGCCACTATCCAGGAAAACCTGACCTAGATGAGGAATGCTGCATTTCTACCACATTTCCCTTTCCTCTCAGCCTTTTTTCCTCTCTTCTGTCTCTGCTCCATTGGTTGAAAAGCAACAATACCTCTATTAGTATTTAATTTGAATTTGTGGTTTTAATTTGTCCTCTCCAAAACGGGTCTTAGATCAGAAAGATGAAAGCAAAAGAAAATCACTACCACACTACCCTGCGTAGAAACCTAGCAGTATACAGAAGGTACTCACCCAGCTCCATTGTTAGGCTAAAGGAGGAAGGTTAAAAGCTCCAAATACCAGGGAAAAGCCAATCTCTTGTATCCATGTTTAAGCAGGCAACCTCATTTTCCAGAGCAGTTGAGCTTGCAGCTCATAGGGTTGTGAAAGGCAGCATTATACACTCAGGCCACATGCCTGGGTGCCCAGTTTCATGCTACTATTTCGGAAAGTTGTATTATAGAGCTGCTTATTGTGACTCTTCATTTGGCTTTTACCATAATCCCTATTACCAGGTTTCAAGAACTTCCAGATGTTCCTATTATGTTCACTGGCAGCTTTCCTAGAGGAAAACAAATCTCATCTTTGAGTTGTGCTTGGCAACACCAAACTTTTACGCATGTACATCCACACTGCCTGTCACAAAGATGGAAAAGCCACCTTGGGCCAGAACTCTCCATTACCCTGGAGGGAATTACAGATATGAAAGAAGAACAATCAAAAGGCTTTGTAATTCCTCTGTGGCATGCTGAGCCTGTAAAACTAAACCCGTTCTATTTCATCCTATTCAAATCCCCACAGTTCCAGGGAAATTTAATTATACCTTCACTTTGCATAATTAAACAGTCATTGCATGGCTTTCTAAAGCATATAAAATGACTAATGAGTGTAGTGGTAAAACTTTCAGCAGTACTAAGTGGTTTAGGAGGTTACAGGTATGTCTAGACAGAAGCTAACTTGCATAGAAGCAGCACTATTTTGTTCACCCAGTGGGATTAAGCAGCTCTCCACATATGCCATGTTTTTGCAGCTCAACTATTTCTAGCATTTTATCTCCACAATTTACAGCTCACTCTAGTAATTGCATTATGTAGAACAGATATAACCAAAATCCAGATTATCAGATAGAACTCAATATCTTAGCCATGAAGGAGCTTCTGAAAGGTTCATAGTTTGCCGGAACAGTAGATACAGTACCAGCAACTGAACCTTTAGCACTGGTTCATTCCAGTACATTAACTGATTGAGAAACATCATTTTTTCCTACTTCTGCACTAAAAATGCTCATATTACTTGAAGCTTCCTGTCTTGTGTTTGCTTGGAGGACTTAAATCAAATTTACCATGTTTTGGTAGGTTTCCTCTTCTCGGGTTTTCTATGGCATGTTCATCCTTGTGGTATCAGCTGTCCTTAATTCATTCCTCTTTGAGAAGAGGTGCTAATGAGTTGTGCTATCTCTGGCAGCAGGGCATGAAAGCTTTTCCTAACTTTTTTTCCTTTGGAAAACTGGTATTTTGTAAGCAGCTAGAATAGGATTCAAACGTATCATTTGACGTAGTATCTCTCATTTTGTTTTCTCTCTCATTTCCTTGTCTTTTCAGAGAGATTGCCTTTGCTGATAGAACTGTTGCTGAAGATAAAGGATGCACCTTACAAAACCCTTTCTTCATACAGAAGCATAGGTGATAGGGGCTTTTCAGTCAACATGTTGAGCACAGAACATGATTAACAATAGTGCACTTTGAGAACATGCTTTATGTTTGACATGCTAGGTGAAGTGTAGTGTAATGGTTTTTATCATTCTTGGAAATTCTAAAGAAACCCTTCACTCTGCCCACAGCGTGCTACATCTTCTTATATAAAACTACTTGGATAAAGTGACCAAGGATAACACAAGTTGATTTGAATAGAGCAAACAGTTTGCTTTTCTTTTCAATTCAGCCTTGACAAGTCAGTAGGTCATAGCTTAAAACAGCATTTCTAAGCACAATGCAAACACTACGAATGTTCCTTGTAAGTAACCTGAAAAAAAGTATTAACTAGGACTCCTTTCTGAGAAATACACTGTGCTGTGCTTCAAGTAGTGAGAAAAAGAGTGTTTTAACTTATTTTACAGGTTTGTACTCAAGTACAATCCTAATGCAAAATGGTAAATACTAAAAGGGAAAAACCACAGATGGAGTAATACATACATACCAAGAATTGAAAGTATAAATAATGTACGTGTATGGCATCTACATGAAGCTGCTGAGATGATCAGGCAGAAGTCAAATAAGGGCAGCATTCCCCATTTTCGTTTCCAGTCATAATATGAATGGTCTTCTCATACTTGAGAAACACTAGAATAGTTCTTTTTCTTGACAGACTATTACCACACTGCCCAGATGAAACATTTTTTACCTGACTTCTATTACTTAGTTTCTGAAAGCACACCTTAGCCTGGCTCAATTGCTGCCAACTCTGCAGAGCACACAGAGCTCACTACAGCAATGCTGTGATTTAGCATTTCCAGAGATTCACATGGAGCTGATAGGTGTGTATAGGGAAAGGCCACCCAAAGTTTCCAGTGTACATATGGATGGAATAACAATACAGGAGAGATCCTGATTGAGGAAAAGCAACCTCAGAAGTCCACCAGATTGCATAAACTGAAAATGAAAGCTAATGAGAGACTCATGAAGAAGCAGGGAAAGAAAGAGCTTTGGTCAGGGAGGGATGGAAAGCAGAAGAAGCACATTATGAAAACCTGGAAGTCAGACTATCAGGTTTGGACGACAGCACAGTAACTGAGATTGATTCTGTCATGATGTTGGGCTTGGCCATATTTTGGTAAGGGGTAACTAGAAGCCAACACAGACAAAAGTGGAAACTGCTGGAAAACAGTAGCCCAACAGACAGCTGAGATACACAACTATAAAACTGAATTAAGATAAATAAGTGACTGACCTTTCCTTAGAGAACTGGCTCCTCAGCAGCCTGAGGTGCTACAGCACCAGGAACACCTTGGGATCTCTACAGAGGCACTTGTCTGAGGAATGCTTGAATTTGCTCTTCTAACATCACCTGGAGCCAACAGGGCCTTCAGCTGGGTATGGTGTTTCCCCAAGCACACAGCAGCGGTGGTTTAAGGGGATTGCCACCTTCACCCCTCTGCAGGAAGCTGCCGGATCTGCAAAGGAGTCAGGGAAGCTCACACCCCACCTCAGACTCAGTGTTTTAATGCAAATCTGCCTTTGGGATCAATGTAAGCCACACTGACTGAAGCACAAGTACATTTTCCTTCTGTGCAGAGAGCAAACCACCAGAGACACTCCTTTCTTCAACTTGCCACCACCATGGCATCACAAGTGTTACACAGCGAGTGTCCTGAGCAGGAATGTCAAGCACCAGGCCTCTTCTCACCCTCGTCCTGTCCTCCTCAAGGGCAATACTCCACCAGACATGGGAAGGTGATTGCAAGTCATGCCCAGTGAATGATGCCCTACTTGGGTCAGGGAATCTGTCTGCACCATAGGCAATATTGTGCAATACAATAGCATTTGCCACACAGCTTCCCTTTACTTGAGCATAATCCCAGTTTGGGCAGGTGGCAAAGTAAACTGGGGAGGAAATGCAGTTACCGGCTCTAGCACTTTAAGACTAACCCTCAGAAACAAAGCTTGCAGCATTCCCTGCAAGTGTCATCACTGTAAAAGCAGCAATGAATACCAAGGATTTGAGAAACTATACTCACGTACAAATGCACATTGATTTTCAATGAAGCCATTTTCACATTGTTTTCCTTGGACTTCGGGTTGACTGTCACCACTGCTTTACAGTCGAGGTATCTCTCTATAACATTATTACTGCTATTATTTTGCTTCCAACAGTGAGGAAAATCATATGAAAGCAAAGAAACAAAAGGAGAGAAGAATTCCATTTGACTTCCTTTTCTTTCTGGGTAGAATTGCCTGAAAGCTAAAAAGAACACATAACCTCACAGGGTAAAAATGCATTTGTTTCAGAACAGCAACACAGATCGCATTGGCTTTTCAGCAGCACTGCTCCTAACAGGCCGACCACAGGAAATTAAGAATGGACAGCTCTGGGAAAGCTTCTCCTCATTCACATTCTAGGTGAGTGGCAGTTTTTTCCTTCCTCTCTCAGCACCTTTCCACTACAAAGCATCCCAATAGTAGAAGGCTGTCATGCAAGAGGAAGAGGTCATGTGAAGAAATTAAAAGCAATACAACTGGCTGATGATATCAATATCAACCTGGTGATAGCAGATCTTCTAATTCAGGCCTGCCTTAATTTGGCTAACAAGTAGAATAGCCCCTGAAAGAGCAATCACAGTAAAAATGTATGAATAGAAAGAGGGCAAAGAGGTAAAGAGCGCCTGTTTGGTGATGCTGGACACTTCACACACTCACCCTTCACAATACAAAAGGACTAAACCTTAGAACAACCCCCTTGTCTATTTTTCTTCCACACATAGTACCTATGGGACCTGACTTCACTTTCCAAACAGATGTAACTACAGCTGCTTCACTTGCAAGATGTCTCCTAACACCATTGATGAATAGCCCTGCATTTATCACCCAGGGATGCTGATCAGAAGGGAGACAGCCTCACACTCCAGGTTTCAGTGTAGTGCCTGAAACCATGAAGCACCACAGACAACCACAGACTCACCTGGAAGCAATGTTGTCACTGTTATGACTCCCAAATAGTTTTCAGATCCTGTCAAAACAAAAACCAAGCATGTCTTTGGAATGGCAAAGGGGTTTAGACACTGAAGGCAGGTCCTCTTCCAAGACTCTGTCTTCTTCGGGTCCCCAGCTCTTTGCCAGGAGTGCCCCAGTGAGGGCTGCTTTAGGGCCAGAAGTCCGGTACAGTCATCATTTCTACATGTCACTCATTAGTATCAATATTTAGCATCAATATTTAACAGGGGTAAATGAGATGACTCAGACTTCTCATCCCAACACAAGACCAGGGGGAAATAATAAAGCAGCCGATGCAGGATGCAGCTAAAAAGTGATGAAACAACATGGGTACTTCCACAGGCTATTTGACTTGGTAGTTCTAATAAAGGAGATCAAATGATACAAGATCAGCATAGTAAACAATGCATTAAAAACTAGCAGTCAGGGTTAAGCTTAGTAATTTGAACTAACAGCAGTTGAAAAATCATCCCAAAGCAGAAGCACCTGTAGGGAGGACCCTAAGGATTTAACTTTCAGGGAGGTGGTCAGCAACAACAACACATCCCTCTTACAGAGCAGTTGAGAAGCCATGTGCATTTCAGGACAGCCAAATGGACATGTCAAAACCCACAGATGATCTGAAAACAAAGAATGAAAGCCACAGTTAAAAAATTTATTTAAAAAATATAAATTTTGGAAACTTTAAATAAAAAACACAGGAAAAAAAATCAGTTTCCAGACATTCAGTGGAGGTTCCAAGGCTCTAGCTATGGAAAGGGGAGAGGAAGCAGAAGAAATTCCCTTAGAACATGCAGGGAGAATAAAAGGAAATAGTACTTGTTCCAAAAAGTGCTTCACTGATGACCCTGGATTTCTCATTGTTCCTGAGGCCTGGAAAAGTCATGGATGCTGTGGATGTTCTCACTTGCTGTCTCACCATTTTCAATATGTGAGCTCCAAGTAAGAAGTGGCAGGTCACAGTCTGGACCCAGAACTTCAGCACCCCTTCTCAGAACATGTTTAAAGTATATATATGCACTTAAAGTGTAGCTATGTTACCTGCCTGTGATTTTTGTGCTTAGGAATGCCATTCATTCTGCCTTCCCTGACACAGAAAGAAGCAGGTTAATTTGGGTGCAAGAAGCCCAGCAAAATCCTGCTCCCTTCTCATACAGAGTGAGCTATCTTGGAAGGCCTGGCTGAAAAGGGTTTATTTCAAATGGTAAAGAACTATTTGGTTTTGTGTTGTTATAAATCAGCATGGCCAACAGCCAGTGATAACTGGAAACATTGGATGTGTTCCGAAAGGAAGAATACCTGGGGAGATGGCTATAAACATCCTTCAAGACAAGCATCCTCTATGGAAAGCCCTTTATTCTTCTTTCCAAACACATATCCCAGGCACATTGGCACTTTGTGAATTAACATTTTAACTGCTTTAATTAAGGCAACACAGCTAAGCCATTGAATCCAGCTAAGCTAATGTGGCTTCTGATGAACAATAATGGTGGAAGTATTATTCCCCAAGACTTGGAGGAGGGGGAGTTTTACAAAGTATTCATTTCCTAGCCTGTCCATAATGACTCTTGTGCAAGACCAAGTCTGTGGTCTCTTCCATATGGAAATTCACTGAGCTGGAAAATGTAGGACTAGAAATATCCGAATATCCAGTCATCAATTCCTGCCAAAAGACCACTTTAGAAGATGCTTGATAAAAATGTTACTGGTTTTAAAAGCTGAAATCTGGTATCACCATTCCGCCCTCTCCCTCCTCTCGTTTTCAAGTCATACAGTACGTGCCAATGATTTCAGAAAGAACTGCTTCTACCACAAGAGCTGAAACTCTGGCCACAATACCTTATTATGGAGGAGGAAACAAAGGTGCTCTAGGTTTTAGTGCTTGCTGAAGAGAGCAATGTCTTGCATTTGAAAAAAAAAAAAACAACAAAAAAACCAACCAGTAATGGAAGAATACACTCTGCATCTTGTATTTGATTAATTGATGCATCCTATTTCATGTCCTCTGGCTGGGACCTGGCTGTGCCTGCCGTGGGAAAAGCAAAGGAGAGGACTGGAGATGGAGAGAGGTGGCACCGACTTGGAGACTGGTCTCACTGCTTTCCTACCACAGAGTGATGATGAAAGGGCTTGGGGACAGGCACCAGGATATCCCTGCCCACTGCTGCCACCCCTTGGCACAGGCAAAGGAGCCGCAGAAGTAAAACAGCTGCCCAAGGCAATGTCTTTCGTTCTTTACCCTGAAGATGGATGCCCATACACTGAGCTGCAAGAGGAAAGGGGTTCTGTAGCGTCAATGGCTGCACAGAATCTGCACAGTTGTGATCCTGCCCACACACACAGCAAATGCAGCAGACACAGAATGAGCTTCTCACCTTGGGGTTTACCTCAGCATGCAATATCCATCCCAATCTGGACACTGTACCCCTCTGTACCACCATACCATATGAGTGCATTCAAATATCCATGCAGCTAGCCTAGACAAGGTCCACGTTCTCAGATGCCCACTTTTCATAGAATCCCAGACTGGTTTGTGTTGGAAGGGACCTTAAAGCTCATCCAGCTCCAGCCCCTGCCACAGGCAGGGACATCTCACACTAGAGCAGGTTGCTCCAAACCCCTGTGTCCAACCTGGCCTTGAGCACTGCCAGGGATGGGGCAGCCACAGCTTCTCTGGGCACCCTGTGCCAGCGCCTCAGCACCCTCACAGGGAAGAGCTTCTGCCTTAGATCTAACCAGAACTTCCCCTGTTTCAGTTTGAACCCATCACCCCTTGTCCTATAACTACAGTAGTGTGAGGTGTCCCTGCCCATGGCAGGGGGTTGGAACTAGATGATCTTAAGGTCCTTTCCAACCCTAACTATTCTATGATTCTATGATTCTATGAACAGTCCCTCTCCAGCATCCTTGTAGCCCCCTTCAGACACTGGAAGCTGCTCTGAGGTCTCTACGCAGCTTCTGTTCTCTAGGCTGAACAACCCCAATGTTCTCAGCCTGTCTCCATATGGGAGGTGCTCCAGCCTGCTTATTTTGGGTCAGCTTAGGCAAGTTTACATGAACTGCAGCTGCACCTCTGAACTTCAGTGCAGGTATAAGAAATGATGTGAGGTGACCTGCCCAGCCAATGCACCCTGCTGCTGCTGGCAATGTCGCTGGGACATCTGTCCTCTACAGCACACACACCCCTGGAGAGATGCCTTTGCCCCCCCCTCTTGCTGACCTGAATCTCTCCTGTCACACATCCTGGGGCACAGCAGAGAAACCTGGCCAGATGTTTCAATTTCCTCATATTCACAGCTTTGATTGCATTAGACTAGACAGGATTTCTCCACTGGCACTACCCAGGGGTAATGTGAAATGAGTTATGAACATTATCCACTCTGTGGTGTACATATCTGATGCTGAGAAAGCCTTAATAGGGTCAAGTGGAATTTCATGCTTGAGGAATCTCATATGCTTGGACATGACCTAACTTCAGAATATTAGTTGGTTGTATGTGTGTACAAAGGCTTTGGAGATGTAGCTCCTAGTAGCAAGTGACTGCCAGCAGAGGAAGGCCGGCATGATCTGTCCTGAAGGGGAGTCAGCTTTCTGTCATTTGGACTGAAAACCATTTGGTACATTAAATGCTTCTTATTCTTTTTGAAGGAGTGACTCCAGCAGCCCAGTCCAAGTGTTTGGTTCATTTATGAAATGTATAACCTGATCTACGAAGGAAAGAAAGAAAGAGGAAGTTTAGCTTTTGAGCAAGTGATAACCATGACTCAGCTCTTCACACGAGCTCAGCATTTCAGATACGTAACAGAGAGCAGAGGACACCATCTCTTCCTAAATCAAAACTGAAGGGGTTGATCAAGTCCTCAGCATTGTTCACTGAGGAACAGCATCAGTGAAAGCTGGCTCCTGCACACATTTCTTCCCAAGGCGAGTGCCTGCAGGGTGCTCCAGCTCTGGTGTCTAATGTGGTTTAACCCAGCACTGCCCTCACTGCTCTATCAGGAGGATTTTCAGAGGCACTGTTTAAACATGTAAGGACTTGATGCCTTTCAAATCTCCACCCTCAGTCAAACCAGGCTGACACTGACTGAACCCAACAGGTCCAGAAGTGACAGGCATAGGGGAGAGGGAGAACAGTCAGACAGAAACAACAATCACACAACGTCTCATCTGATTGAGGAATCAGGCTAAAAATCATTAGCTAATTAAGATGATCATTTTTGCTGTTGGAACATAATATGCTTGTATCGACTCCTACATACATAATCAATAGTAATATTCAGCATTGTTGTGGTGATTTCTGTATGCAGCATGCACTGATTTAATCACTAACCAAGCAGCACTGAGGCTGAAATTGTGATTCCTGCACAGCTTGTGTATAACAAGGGAGACTAGCCTGACAAAGCCTGGACTGGGAGGAGTTAACACACAGCACAGACTGATCACAAAAGAATGGGTAATTGTCTTAAGATGAAATATATGTATTTTCTTTGAAGCACAACAGCTCACCCAATATGCACTCCATTATATCTGCATGCCAAAGATTTGATCCGAGTCCGCTCAATCAGCTGCACTTACTAACTTTGCTTTGTGTAAATCTGTGGATTTAATAACAGAGGAACTTTGGGAGTAGAGCATTCAGCAATCCATTTACTGTGGGTTACCACATACTTCAAGGGCAATTGAGAAACTCTTCATGGACTTATAGGGAATATCCTGTTCAGAGAAAAAGCCCTAATGAGTCAGAAGAAGGCTTGTACCCTGAAGCACAGGAGACATTAGAAGCTAATTAAATATAAAGAAAATTAGCATGTAGTTCATGAACCACACAAGCAAGACAAAACAGTGCCTGGTAGCACTGAAGCGAACTATTTCAGTCACACAGAAATTAATACTGTTGTTATTAATGTGACCTTTTCCTCTGCCCCAGTCTAAGTCTGCAAGAAGAGAAGTAAGGATGAGAATTCAGGAGAAAGAGATGCTGAGACTCACCAGTGACAAACAGTGTGAGGAGGAGGCGGAAATGGCAAGTGCTGCGCAGCCCCAATGGGTTCTATATCCCAGCCACCACCCCTGTGCCTTCTCCTGCACAAGTCATGTTGGAAACATGGTAACAGAGCACCAAATCCTTTTTATTTTGAAGAAAAAGGTGAAAAAGATTCCAAACAGCAGCTGAAGTTACTCAGGGAAAATAAACCTTAATACATCATGAAGGAAGGTATCACCTAGGAAACATGCCAGAGAGGCTGAATGGGTGCAGGGAAGAGCAAGCAACAATGTAGAGAAAAGTACCTGAAATGTGAATTTCCTACTGCACTTCAGTAACATCCTACTCAGAAGGCACTAAGAAAGAGTCAAAGAGATGCAGGAGCCTGATAAGCAAGTTAAAAGGAAGCTCTGAAAGGATGAGAGATGGGTAAATTTAGCTCAGCAGTATAATACAAGAGGTAAAGAGTGTGATACAGATCATGAGAATAACAACAGCATCCCACCAAACCACCCATATGAGGAATTAGAGAGGAGCATCAGTGCATACAAAAAGGACAGGCAGAGTATCGTTTATAGTATTAAAGATTGCAGTGCTTGCCAACGGCCTCCACCAGCAGTGCACACCAAGTTCCTGTATTTTCCCAAGCCATGCTACATTTCACATGGATTGGGATGTTTGTTTGAGGAGGGAGGGTTGTATCTTCCTCACACCCCTAAACTGCAGGTAACCTTCCACTTGAGCTTATAATGTCCCTGGACAAAGGTTTATTTTCTTCCTATCAGGCCTTCATGCACTTTCATTGCACTTCATGCTATGAAACTCATCACACTTTAATACTTCCATGTGTGTGGTGACCTCTTTCTGCCCATATAATACTCCTTGTCTCTATTGAGAGTGTCTCCTTCTTTTTATCACTGTATCTGCCTAAGAACATAGATTCTTTTCGGCCCTGCCATTGCTTTTCAAAGTGTACATCAGTTTCTCCTTTGGGAGCCTGTGTGAAACACATCCTTCTACTCCCACCTCTCCTGTTTTCCAGCAGACAGTGGTGTTCCCACTCCTGCTATCCAACACAACAAAAGCACACTCAACTAATCCCCACTGGCAGCTATTGTTTCGGCTTCTGGTTCTAGTGACAACACAAAGCAGAAAACACCCCTTTAAATGCCTGGGAGATTCATGGGAAAAGAAATATGGGCACCTAACTGGAAAAAAAGCACTACAGAGCCATAAATCCCAAGTTAAATTAGGAAAGACCTTCTTGTAAAGTACTGCAGGCAGAGAAAAGAGTGAATATATGTATAAACGGTGACAAGCTGCATGTTTACAGCTTTATCCTGCTTGTCTTGGAGCAGGATACCTTTTGTCTCTAATAAATATACACAGCTTTTATATATGTTGATGCAGACATAGAAAGCGATCAATAATCCTACACCAACATTAGGTAGCAAACCTGAATGAGTAATTTTATTAGGAGTTTATCAAACTGTAAGTGTGAAAGCCACAGTGTTGACTTAAAAAGCTATTCATAGCCAGTATAAATTAGGAATGACATGGCTACCAAGGCTTTACAAGTGTATGAAAAAGCATAAGTATCAAAAGACCACCACAATTACTTGTCTGTTACCCAGATTATCTTTTACAGATTATCATTTGCCTGCACTGCCTGCAGGAAGCTAGTGTCTGGCAGCTTTGGGTTAGAGCTTGTCTCAGTTTGTCGCTGCAGGTTTGGACACAGACCTCACAGCGGGTTCCTAAATTGGCTGGCACCAATGTAGGTGTCAATTCAAAGGCTGAAGTAGGCAGTTCAAGGGCAGCCTAGCCCAGAGCATTAAAAAGAGCTGACCTCTGCTGGTGCTCAACCCATCCCCATCTCCATGCTGGAAAGCCAGCATAATGCCTTATAGCTTCCTTCGCCAACCCCTCACTAGGCAAAGCAGAACTCTGCTCCCATTTCCTTCCTAACCCAAAAAACAGTTTATCTCAGTTTACATTTCCAAGGCTATCATGGCAAGGAAAAATGACAGAAAGTGGCTTTTTTAAAGACGAAAACGTAATTTACATGTTTATCTTCTCCAAACAAATGCAGCCTACACCAGGTTTGGAGAGGCCCAAAGTCTAGCTCTGTGCAAGTGAGAGAAAAACTGAGGGCCTAAATCTCCTTGAAATACATGCTGAGTGCCTGTGATTACCAGTGGAAACGTGCCACAACATGAGTCAATCTAATTGTGGAAGCAAAATGTCCAACCGGATGGTGCACAGCTAATTTTTCCTCCTTCCCTGAGATTCTCTGCAAACCCTGTCATTGCCTCCATCTCTCCATGTCTGCAGCCATCAGAAGTGCTGACTCCTGTACATTTAGCATTACATTTAGCATCGCATTTAGGGCGAGCTTGACAAGAGCCAGCACTTCTGATCGATGCCAGGTCTTGCCAAAAGAGATCTTGAGACTTCCAGGCTTGTTTGTGCCTCTCTTTTCTCTCCCTCTCCCCAACCACGTCTCAGCAGAATGTTCCAAGCCATTGTTTTCTCTTTCTGTCACTCTGCCATTAACCTAATTAGCCACAGGAAACAAGAAATCAAGACAGTGTTTAATATGCTGCATTGCCAGAATGACTTGCTGCTGCTTTTGTCTGTACAAAATGAGAGGATGCCACAAGAAGAATAAAACTGGAACTTTATCTAAATTAATCTATGGGAATCAGAAATGAAAAACAAATAGAAACCCTTATTAAAAGCCTTATTAATTTCTGCATTAGCCTTGATTTATTTTCCTTTTTTTGGAGAAAAAAAAAACAGTTACAGTGTGCTTAACAGTCAAGATTTCAAACTTCAGCATTATGCAAATGCTATAGTTACATAGCAGAGAGATTAAAACAGTAACACCTTCCTTTTCACTTCTTTTAAGGAGCTGGCCATCACTCTTTAAGCATGTATTTGTCTGGTTTATCAAGTTTAACAATGGTGGTGTGTCTCTGGACTATAGGGCTAATATAATTAAATCCTATTAACACATCAGGAGTAAAATCCTTTAATAGGCACATAAGGCTTTGAGAGGCAGCTCATTCCTGAGCAGATTTAATATCCTTAAATTAAGCAAGTGTGAATGGGAGGATGAATCTTATTAAAAAACTTAAATCTGATTATATTTGAAAATTATTGGTTTCTTAATGTAATAAATTACCCAATACAGACTAGAACAAATAATATATCCTAGCCTCACATAACTCCACTCTATAACAAGTGACAAACGAAATTAAGAATGACTGTGGGGCAAAATGGAAGGTCTTTTTATAAAAGTCATTTTGCATAATGAAATACTTAAATCATTTTAACAAACACGGGGGGGGGAGGGGATGGAAGATATATGTGCAGATGAGGGCATTAGAACAGTACTCATTTTTCCTCTTCAAAAAAGGAAGGCAAAGACAGTTGCATTGGGGTTTTTTTTCCCCCCCTCTAAAAATGCTATTCTGACGAATTTGTTGTAAATGTTGTAAAGAAAAGCTGAAGCTTATGTTGGTGAGAGCTGATTCCTTTTCCAGAAGGCTAATGCAAATGTAAACCATCTGCCACACATTCTGCTGATAAAGCTGTACTTCCGAACAATGGACCAACAGCACTGGAATACTAAAACACAAGCTCAACGTTAGGAAAAAGTTTGGAAAGAGATTGTAACTTCCAGAAAATAACTGTATTTTTACTGTCCTTTTGTGCAAAGAGAAATTATATTTTATATCTATATATAATACACACATTTTCTTCTGTAACAGATATGGAGTATACATCAGAAATACTGAGGAAGAGGTAAGGGTGTCTGTTAATGGGATCCCCTGCTAAGGTATAAATCACATTAAATCACTTAAGCAAACAGAAATACCTCAAAGCTTACAAACAGTATTGCTACTTTAAGTGAAAACTGGAGATTACCATTAATTGTTAACTGCTGACTATGTTTAGGTCTCTTCCTCTTAACATGGGGTCATTGCAAAGTGTTAACAAGTAACAGCTAAGCAAGTAGTAGCTTTACAATCAGTAGTCAGGTCTTTAATCATGCCGGTGCACACCATCCAAATCCCAGTGACTCAAATGTAAAGCCCCAGAAGATTTTTAATCAGGTCCTATGTGACACAGTTATGAATGAAAGAACTGGGGACCAGAAAGCTTTACTTGCAAATCAGGTTAACCAAAGTAATTTTCTGTGCAAACAGAAATAACTAACATGAAAAAAAAAACACCACCAGAATGATTTTTAGGGAGATAAAAAAACTACACAACTGATTAGAGAACATGCTCCAAAATGGGTTCTTAAAATACTTTGATGAGGGTAAGCACCTCTATAAGAATCTGTAGTGAAATGGCTTGCTTCTATTGTGTAATATAGCAGCTTGAAAGTATTCCCCTACTGCATA
The DNA here is from genome assembly GCF_012275295.1 of Melopsittacus undulatus. Taxonomy (NCBI): domain Eukaryota; kingdom Metazoa; phylum Chordata; class Aves; order Psittaciformes; family Psittaculidae; genus Melopsittacus; species Melopsittacus undulatus. Next base: position 64,424,827 of record NC_047532.1, on the reverse strand, counting down.
AAATGCACTGAGTGCATTCCAGGCTTTGTATAGGTCACTATGTATGTATCCACCACCACAACAGATCTGGATATAGCATGAAGTGATCTTAAAATGCTAATGATTTAACAAAAAAACTCAATATCCACCAGCTACCCCAACTGTATTAATTATTCAGGCATCAATCTGGGGCTGGGAGGACAAAACCGTATAAACAGTATAAAACATGTTAAAATGTCTCTAAAATACAACACCAGTAATGCAAGAACTATTTCTGTTTGGTTTAATGTCCCTGCCTACCAGAGCTGATGTTGTTTCAGGCTGCAGCAAAAGGAAGCCTCCATAACCCAAAGCTCAGAGATATCTATATGATTCTGCAAGTCCACCTCCGTGTGAATTTGAGTGTCTCTGTAGGGAAAAAGTGTCATTTAGTTGCAGAAACAGACGGAATTGTGGCTTCTTTAACATCAGTTTTCTTGCTATTCCTCAACATTCAGGTTAAAAAGACCCAAACCACAATTAGTCTTTCTGCAATCACTGCCTCATGCTGTATGTGTATTTTAGATGACCATCAAATTCACCCTGTTCCCTTTGATTTAAGTAAAATAGCAGATACATGTGTGCTCAATAAACATGATAGGTTATTCTAGAATAAACAGATTAACTCTCCTCCACCAGCACCTTTGGCTGCTTGTACTCATTTCTCTTTAAATCTGAGGCAAAAAAAAAGAGCCCCAAGAGTCCCGGTTGTTTCTTAGATGGATGACAGATTTTGTTCTAATTAATCTAGAGCACTGTGTATAGAAACGACTGCAAAAGCAAACATGTCTATTAACAAAAAGCAGTGATTACTGCTTGGCATTTAGCCAGTAACTCTACATAAGCAATGAATTGATGCCTGCAACTGTCTCAGTGCCATATGGGTTCTGCTGTAGCAATGAATTGGATCCAACGCAAGGTTAAGATGTGTCAGATTTAACTGGGGTTTAATTGATACTGGTAAAGAGGCTCTAAATAAAGAAACAGTGTGTGTGCTATTAGAAACAGGATGCATGTCAGCCTACATCCCCCAGCTTGCTGGCAACAAAACTATGCTGAGAGATCCACAGGAGTTTCCAAACTCTCTTTTTTTCTCTTATTTTTGTACAAAAAAGCCCCCAAAAAGGACAGAAACAACAAAAACTTTGGGTTTACTGGCACTTAATTGGAAATGAGAAGCAGAACACTGATCAGGTGTACAATGTTACTATCCTCATGCATTTCTGGCTTTTACATCCCACCAAATATCTTTTCCCAGCAATGCCAGTCATTTTGCTTGACTGAAAACCCAAGTTAATGTCTCCATTCACTTGCAAAGAAAATACCCTGACATTATACAAGTGACAAGACTGCACAGCTTAATATTCAAGAGCCAGAAATGGCAAAAGTTACCTCCAAGAAAGATTACCTCTTCTTGAACAGCAACAAAACACTGTCTGACCTCTAGCCAGCCTCAGAAGTTACTCATTCTGTATGAATATCATTTTTGTTCCACTGACAGTTATGGTGCAATGAGCCTTTTATACAAAGTGACACATACTGAGAGTGTAAAGCCCTGAATTACTCAGTGGGAGGGGATTAGTGCCCGGCCTGGGAAGCAGGGAGATACAGAGAGTTATTCCCACCCTTTTCATGCTTGGAGTGAGCCAGTGACAATGGAGCGCTGCAAACATCAGTCTGGCTGGCTCTCCCCTTCTGTAAAGGACCCTACTTCCTCAGTGCCACCAAATCTCACCCCAAGTGACAGCAACATCCCAAAGAAATCTGGTACCAGTCACCTGCCATCTCTATAAACTCTGCAGCGTCCAGGCTGCATCCAGACCCTTCTCTTCTGTCCACGCTCACACCTTGTCAGGCCTGAGCTTCTGAAGTGCCACTGTCCTCAGAGGCAATTGATGATGTTCAGAATGACAGCCCTCTGCAGACCTCAGGTGAGGAAAGGGGATAAAATGATAGAAAAAAAGGAACAGAAACCACTCTAGGTGTGCAGCCTTCCCCAGCAAGGAAGAAAATACCAATAAGAGCAACACTTCTGAGTGTTTTGGAGTTTTCAACTAAATTCTCTGAAAATAAAGATCATAAAATCATAGAGTGGTTTGGGTTGGAAAGGACCTTAAGATCATCCACTTCCTACCCCCTGCCATGGGCAGAGACACCATCCACTAGACCAGGTTGCCCTTATGCTTCAAGTTCTCACGGGATCAAGCCCAAAGATACTTGAGACTGAGCCCAATCTCACTTTTCATGATACAAAGAAAATGTACTGATCAAGAAAGCTGGTTAAGTAAAAATATGAAACTGGGGTATTTTGTAAGGCTCCCTGTCTTCCACTTGTTATGTTTCCAAAGATATACTGCTTCCTTCTAACTGTTCCTCATGCTCAAGTGGCAGCAGCCCATAAATATCTCTTGTTCCCTTAAAACAGCTTTGATTTACTTCCTTTAAAATGAAAACAGAAAGAAACCACCCATGCTGAGCCCATGTTGAAACTATGGATGGATGTAACTCAACTACATCCACCTTTTGTATTTTACATTTTGGTTTGGAATTAGGTCACCTCTTTACCCAGTATTGGAGCCATGCCTGCTGTAGTGAGATCCACATTGAAAGCCAGCATTTTTAGGCATGTCCCTCTAGCAGCAATAATTACTTTATTCTAAGAACAACCTTGATATGTGAAATTCTTCAATATCTTTGCTTCTTCTTCCCAGACCAGTATATTTGAAGTTGGAGACCTCATAGTAGCCTTCCAGTATCTGAAGGGGGCCTATAGGGATGCTGGTGAGGGACTATTCATTAGGGACTGTAGTGATAGGACAAGGGATAATGGGTTGAAACCTAAACAGGGGAGGTTTAGGTTGGATATAAGGAAGAAATTCTTTACTGTGAGGGTGGTGAGGTACTGGAATGGGTTGCCCAGGGAGGTTGTGAATGCTCCATCCCTGGCAGTGCTCAAGGCCAGGTTGGATGAAGCCTTGGGTGATATGGTTTAGTGTGAGGTGTCCCTGCCCATGGCAGGGGGGTTGGAACTAGATGATCTTGAGGTCCTTTCCAACCCTAACTATTCTATGATTGTATGATTCTATGACTAGTTTGGCATTTATACTCCAAATGGTACCAAGCTTTTCTTTGACAGCCCTTAGTCTTTTGACCCTGACATTGAATTCTTGTGATATTCTATGGCTATTCTGACAACTTTTTATCATGATGCTTTACTGTGCAACTAACTTAGTTTTTATAACCATTTGGATGCAATTTGGGTACCTTTTGCCAGCAGTGTAAAATGTTTTCTAGTAATGGCAATGACTTCTATTCACTTTGCTTTGCTGGCAATGTTCTAATCCTGTCGGTAGCTTTCTGCGCTGTTTTTAACCCCGCTGGGAGTAATGATCCTGTGACATATCTAGCAAAGGAACCATTTACAGTAAAGGACATTGTTCCATTACTTATATTAAGAAACAAAGACAAAAAACAAGACAGGGAAATAGAGTAAAACCAACTGTATCTGTACAGCTAATGTTTGGTATTAGTCAGGAAGACGTAACAGAGCTGCTGTTCTCTGTATGCAGACAGCAGAATCAATACTATCCTACAAATAAACCTATGACAAAGAAGAAGAAGTTATCCATTGCTTATTAATGCCTGGTAATATTACGTGCTCTATATATTTCAAGTAAAATGTAATCCCTGGCTTCATGCAGTAAGGAAAGCAAAAGATGAAAGAATTATTTACTACTGTATCTTTAATGCCCCACTGACTGTCTTGCCTGAGAAGCAGGAGCTCGATTTTCTTCCTTTCTGTCCTTTCAGTGTGTCTGGGAGACAAGATTGCCATGTTACTGCCAATTCTCTAATCCACAGTCTTGCACACTGGGAATCAGTATGGAACACTGCACTCCCATCTCCCCTAACTTTTTACAGCCTTTAAATTGCCAGTCTTCTGACTACGTTTCTTCAAACAATATTGCCATCTGACTGATATCAATCAAACGGATTGCCCTTTGATGTCAGGACTCATGGAGTCATCCCACTTGACTGAATTTTGATTACCTCTGTATTCAGGAAAGTAATGTGTTTTCCTTCAAAACCTAAAAAAGCAGAGCCACTGTGCATATTTAATAAAAGGACTATTGGCTTCTGCATTAGGAAAATAATGCTCAGAACATTAACTCTGAGATTCCAACTTTTCATGCATGTTTTACTTCCTGATTGGGGGTAGTCTTTCATAGTGTAGTATGGGATAGAGAAGAAACGTTTAGCGATCTAAACTCTAATAGCAGGTTTTCATCAGTCATGGCTCCCAGATTTCCCACACCCCACTAGTCCCACATTACCAGCACTGAAGGGGACGTGCACCGTGTTATGATGTCCAGTGCTCTTTCTTATCTGTCACAGCAGAGGAGATGCTACCACCCATCTTTTGGGTGGTCACCAGGAAGAAACCCCCCCTCCCAGATTCAGATTCTCTATTGTTTAAGTCAGATGCAAAGAAACTGTGCTAGCAGAATCATAAAGGATGGGAGTCTAGCTAAAAGCCTCAAAACTACTGATCATTATAGCTTCAGTCAGTCCATGTGGAAATTCAGAGACACCGGAGAGCCTACAATGAAGCATCACATAAGAAATAAAGTCTACAAAACTGTGCTGAAAACCGAAGTCATAACCTGGAGGCTTTGGGTTGGCTTTTTGCATGTATGTTTTCCCTGTGCTTTACTTTAACCCCTGCAGTATTCTCTGGGTTCTCTTTGCTTCAATGAATGCATACCTTTCCCTCAACAGAATAACTCCAAAACATTACATCTATTGCTACCACAGTGACCTCCATCCCTCCATTCTGCCAGAAGGAAGGCAAGAACTGCATAGTTTAAAAGCTGTTAAAGAAAAGCTGTCCAAACATACAGAGCTATTGCCCATCTTGCAGTCCAAGGCTGATCTTGACTACATATTGTTCTACTCCTGAACAGGAAAGAAAAAACACTTCCAGGACATGAGATCAAAGATAATCTAACCATATTGAAGATAACCATTTCCAGAGCAGGCAGGCTTGTGGAAATCACTTTTCTCTTCAGTGTTTAAAATGCTGAGGAGGTACATAGGGGCAATTTACAGCCTTAAGAAGGATGCAACCCATCACCATCAGGTGGAAACGGTTCCCAAACCTGTGGGTAAAAGAACTAAAACTATTAGTTTTCAAAGACCCCTCCTAAGAGATAGGCACTCATGCAGCTAAAACTCCCATCTTTCTAGAGGAACCATCTTTTCATAGTAAACTATGAGCTACAAATTAAATAGAAAAATGAGAACAACCAACAACCTTCCTTCTTGGTTGTCTATGTAACCGAGTGGTTTGTAACTCTTGGTCCCTGGTATACCTGTGTTACATTACCTACCCCAGCATACTGCTTAGCATCACTATATCAGCACAGTTCCTATAGTCTGTGTTTCAGACCATTCAGCATTGACTGTCTTTTGCTTATGTCCCTCATGAAAATTCAAGTCTTTTACGGTGCTCAGCTTTGGCTGCACTCTCACTCCATCACTGTTGCAAATACATAAAGTTCCTTGGCACATCAGGGCAGACAAACTGTTCTCCTGGATGGCTCATTTTTTCAGAAATGACATGTGTCACAAAGCACCTCAGACTCCTTAAACCCTGCACTCATTCCCAGCCAGTCAATATATCCTCTTGCCCTTGTATGCAACCTTCAGCCCTTGAAAGGAAGAGGAATTAACTTTCACAAAATCAATCCTCAGCACTCACAGCGTAACTGACTGTACTGTCACACCTAAAGCCTCTGCTGCTTCAAAAAGCCTCCTCATCCTTTGTGGGGAGGGGGGAAGATAACACCTACTTTCTTAATTCACACCCTCCAAATAAGTGTAAGTATTTATGGAGGTAGCAAAACTCAGTGACTTCAGAACGATGTCCTTCTTTTGCTGAGGACAGACACTGAACACACAGCATCATCTTCCATTTCTGGGCCAGCCACTCGCTCTCTGCTGAGGCTGATCAAGCAATGAGGCTTGCTTGAGGCTATACATAATACCTAAAATAGTACTTTGAAGAACGATTTTAACTCAAAAGGGTGGTAAATCTTTTTCTTCACTCTAAATGGCTCATGGCAACACATATTTCTATTGGTCAGCAAAATGAAAAGATGGGGTCTGCCAGACATTACAGTACATGGATAGTACTGGTCAGAAAGTACAAAGAAACAAAACAAGGTTTACAACAACTGAGCAGGTAGTTTGTATTTCTGTTACTCCTCTTTCTTATTCTGCCTTTTCTAAGGCCATTAAAAACTTCTTTTGAGCTGTACTTACAACACAACTTCTAACATATTAAAGAGAGAAATACCAGCGTGAGTTTTCTTTGCTTCTTCAAAGTGCTGTTCCTGCAGGCACACAGGCTCCCATCCCACATGGAAACAGTTCATGCATTCAGCATCCATCACCAATGCTCCACTTACTATGCCAGTTTTATTGCCTTGCTGAGTATGTTTAAGCAGAAACACCAGGGAAAAAAGCCTGGCACTGAGATAAAGCTGTCAGGAGCAGAGGTGAGCAGGGCTGCCCTCAGGCTCCTCAGCAGGGGAGGGCCACCTCCAGCACCCACCACATCCTGTAAGGAAATCACAATGCTTTTTGCATTAAGAAATGTATTTCCATTTGGAAGTAAAGAAGGCTGTAGTCTTACCAGGTCACTGTATTTCCTATTTCTCCATCCCCTTCACTGGCCCAGCCTCTCCTTTCCTTTCTTATTCCTTTTTTGATTTAGGAATGCATTTGCCTTTGACCCTAAACAAAGAAGAATGGATAAAGAGCTCAAGCCATCAAAATCCTTTAAGCTATAACTTCATGGTAAGGCACCTGGACAGGGCTTGGAGCAACCTGCCCTAGTGGAAGGTGTCCCTGCCTGTAGGAGGGGGTTGGAACTGGATGATCTTAAGCTCCTTTCCAACCCAAACCATTCTATGATTCTATGCATGAAGTGCTTAACAACTTGCACAAGAAAGAACCTGAATGACAGTAGGAAGAGGATAAACATGACCCTGCTTTTCAGAAGAAAACCATACCTAAATGGTTTCTTCTTTAAGCTATGCACAGTCACTATTTTTCCAGGCAGATTTCTTCTTTCCCCTTTTGACAGCCTAATCATAAATCTGTTGTTGCAAAGCTGGTATCTACCACTCCGTCCTCTGTGGGAGTCATGGTCTAATGCCATGGAAGAAGGTACTTTCACCATAAGGTCCAAATCATGATTGGACTTTCCAACACTCGAAAAGCACCAGAGTGTCTTACTTCCTTCTTCAGCCCTATCCCAACCTCTTAAATAATTGAGTCCAAGTTTCCACATTATGTGCAAATAGAGTTGCTGCTATTTAAAAGAGAATTCATTTTAGAACAGGGTGGCTGCTCAGATATTAATGGCAATTAGGGTACACAGAGATATGCAGGCTGTGGGCTGCTTTAGTGAGGAGCAAATCCATAACCTCCCCCAGAAGATGCTTTAGCCAGTGCAGGAAGGTATAAAAGCCAAAAATTAAAGGCTGCCCATCCATCCCCAAAGTGATTAGTGTGGATGTTGCCTGCAATAGCCAGTTCTTTATTAAAGTCCTCTGAGCATAGAGAAATACAGAGATAACTGAAAGTTTCTTCTGACGTTTGCTAGGGAATTAATGGGAAACCTAGGGAATAATTAAACAACATTTTGGTTGCCTGGGATGTCCATTTCAGCAACTCAGAGGACAAAAGATTAACTTGAGAAGCTACTTGCAGGAAGTTTCAGAAGTCAAGCACAAAAGAGGTTAGCACCAGTGGACACAATAAAACATCCATTTAACCTATGATCGAGACTACTGTATTGCTCTTTAAAAGCTTATACAATGCTGGAAAACTGTATGCTGTGTTCTATCAACTTCTAACTGACACTTTAAACACAGCACAGCAGTACTAGTTTTTGGTATTGTCCTTAAGTACTACTTTTTAGCAGAAGGAATGACCCATCACTATTTTGCCTTGTGCCAATGGGTTGTCTCTGAAGTTTATGCTGGGCCTTTTCTCTTTACACCCTTTTATAGCCCTGTATTTTGTCCCTGAAGCTTGCTAACTTCCCGAAAGTCAACAGAGCATCACCTCTTGCTGATGATGCTACAGGCCAGTGCAACCAGGTACATACAGCATAATTACACTCCCATGCCAGCAATAAGTGTTTTATCCCACAAGAGGTTTTACAAATCATGTAGTTACCAATACTTCATTTCAGTTCTTAGCTGCTGTGACAATTATTCCCAGGAAAACTAAATGTAAAGGCTCAATTTTACCCTTCACCAGCTCAGAACCAATTGTTTCATGAACTCCATTAGAAAATATTTGCTTATGGACACCTTCCTCTGAACCAGAGTATCAGTATATCTCTACTATTAGTTCAAATTTCTCTTTCACCCTGACCCACTGTGCCCACCTCTGGACAGAAAATAGCACAGCCAGGCACTATTATTTAATTGCAGATACACAACACGGTAATTTTGAGTCTATTATTCCCATTCTGCAAGGCCTTGTAAAAAAACCCTGCGTTTAAAATAGCAACAATAGTACATGTTGGGTGTTTTAATCAAAACATCACAAACATTGCCAACTATGGAGTGAAAACAACAAATAGTCATAGAAGGACTTTACCTGCTTCTGGTTCCAGCTGCGCAAAGTACTCACATCTTACACATGCAAAGGAGTTGAATCTCCCATTTAATCATTTCATTCATTAGTACACTCTTTATTTTAAGACTTTCTAGATTTTTTTGCTGGGAATATGCATTTTCAAACCAAGCTTACTCCAAGCTATCCCTATGGCAGCATATGGACCTGCACAGCAGTTCTTGGAAACCTTTGTTCCTTGAAGCACGTTTAGTCTACTCCAATACACCTGTGTAGGTATGTAAAACACGCAAGACAGGATGATAGATGGCACTGAGTGTTGCTATGAAGAGTATTCTCACTCACACATGCACATACAATAATGGGCTGTAATTGCCTGCAGTTCTTTCTATTTAAAACCTCACTCCCTTCTCTCATCGCCTCCAAGGACCAGCAGAATAATAGAGATATCTGCAAAGGGAAGCAAGGATCTTTACAGATTCTCCTGCATGACCGTAATTTACTGCCTTTCCATCCCATCCTGATGGCTGCTTGCTTCCTCCATCACCACCGCGCTTTTCCCATTATGACAGAAAACGAGGAGGCAAGAGGAAAAGACCTGCAGTCATGAAGCAGCCCAGCGATAGCGCAGCTAATAACGTGAAATAAAATGCATTGTGCTCCCCTGCTCCTGGGAGAGAAAATGATGAAGCACAAACCCCGTTCTCATCATTCAGCAGTCTGGCTTAAGGGAAAAGAAGAAAAGAGGCACCACATGACAGCTGAAGGAAGAGATTTTGCGCTATGTCACAGAAATCGGTCTATTTCTGTATTACCTAACGGATGGGTTTTAGGCCCACCTTTGTCCCCACACCTGTGAAACTGTCAGAGCTGATAAAAGCAAAGGGATACTACAGGATTTGAGAAGAAATCACATTCTCAGCAAGCAGTAACTGCCATCCTGTCTCAGAAAGTACATGCCTGTTCTGTTTTGCATGAGGATTATTCTCTCCAATAACCCACAATTAAAACCTCTTATTGCATTTTCTATCCTCCAAGAGAAACACTGATGATGATTGTAATGTGGGACATCAGTAGCCACCTTCTGCTTCATTATTTGCTGTAAGATTGCTCAAAACAGTGACAGTCTTATTGTGTTCAGTCTTTTTCCCCAAAGCTGAATGTTAGAAATATAATCCAATTAAATCTTTGCATTCCATTGCAGATCTTTGAGTAAAAAAAGGCAGTATGCTTTGAGTTGCCTTTGATCCACACAGGGATTTCCAATGGGAATGGCCAGGCTGTGCTTCACCCTGTGCCACACCGTATTCTCAACTTGGCAAGAAAGGGAGTTTTCACTCTGCTGGTCTGCCTCCAAGCCCTCAATCCAAACAAATAGTGAGTACCCTTGGGATCAGAGAGAGAAGAGATCTAACTCTCTTCTGCCAAAGACATTATCAGACATTCCTGGTTTTCACTATGATTCCAGAATTAAGTAACACCACTTTTTAAGACTATTGCAAAGCAATGGGTACAAGCTCTCTAGGAAAATCATCAACCAAGGGTGGGGGTTTTGCCCTCAAATTACTTCCTTCCCCCTTAAATACATAATATTACATTCAATTGCTCTCACTTCTTTTTCTTTCCTTGTGTTATCTCGGCCTTGCTGTGCATACATAGACTACATGGTCTTTGCTACTCTCATCAGCAAATAAGCAAAGGCAGAAGTCAATTTATGAGATACAGAGGTGTATTAGGCCCTGAAATGGTAGCATCCCCTATTACTACAGGTCCACATTTCTTTGCAGCATTTTCATCTTTATCCATGTTTCATCAGAGTGCAATGATAAAGGGATGTTGCATACCCTCAGGCTCACAAGCAATTGAAAAAAGATGTGCCATTACAGGAATATACAAATGCTAGATTTGTGATAAATACATCATGTCATGCAGCTGTATAGAGCAGACATATAACAGATTATGTTATTAGTATTAGAGGCACATGCACATTATATAACTTCATTCTAATAATGTATTTATACCCTGATTTATTCCAGCTCCATGTGATGAGCTTAATTATAAGCAGAGACAAATTGAGAAGTGCTAATAGTCTTCAGCTCAGAGGCCAGCACCTACTGTGGTGGCCTTCTGCACAGGAATGAATTTTCTACTTAAAAACCACTGTGCCCTGTAATTTGGAAGGAAATTACCTCCTTTGTCATGCTTCCAGCAAAAGGAAGTTAGTGATTAATGCCCAAGATGTTTTCCACAAGGAAGGAAGCCACTTCCTTCACACACTTTGATTGACTCTCTCTCACTGCTGCATTGTCTTTTGATAAAGGACATTGTACCCGTCCATCAGACCTGGTCTTAATCTCTGTAACTAAACACAGCTCCTGAAATACAGTCCTCACACAACCCATCAGTATTTGTATATAACCATATTACCAGCTGCCACAGAAATAAAGCAGCTCCTTGTAGCCAGGCCACCCTTTAAAAAAGCCTAAGTATTTCCTCTTACAGCCACAAACATAATCAAGAGGAGGCACCAGAATTCATCCTGCAAAACGACAGTCATTGTATAACTTCATAATAGAGACAACAACTTGCCAGGAGCACATCATGCTCCAGGAGTCGCTGCATCAGCCCTTGGCCTGACCAGGAGCATTCATTCCCTGCAGCATACTGCTCTCAGCTCCCAGCACAAAGCACTGTTTGCTTTGGAAATCAGATTACAACATATACAGTGATTCATAAATATCTGCAGTCTATAATTGTTTCTGCAAGTCGAGCCACACAGGGATGGGATTCTCCCCCTACAGAGGGGACAAACTGTACCATTTTAACCGGTTTCCTTCTTAGTGTCTATGAGCCTTGGTCACTTTTCCTCTCTTGGAGCAATTCACTAATGTTGTGCAAGGGAAAAAGCATTAATTCTTTCCTCTGCCTGTCTTCTTACTGGGAGCTGTGTGGGAAAGACAGTTGAAAGCACGACACAGGAATAAAGCAATGGTCCATTTCAAAACAGAGGTGGTGTTTCATTCGGACTCCTGTGGCTCCTTGCTGGTAGCATTCAAGAGTGTGTTTCTTCCTACCACAAAGAGGCAAAGTGCTCAGACTCCTGCAGCACATACAAATCCACCCATCATGTTCCAGACAGGACAAACAGCCTTACAAATCCTATTTACAGGAATATTAAAGAAATCCACCGGGAAAACCAAAGGAAGCTTAATTAGCCCAAGACATCAGGATAATGCACACCTAATAATGCACACCCTAAAGGGTGCTCTTCCTGAAGTCCAGTTATCTGGAGTGCCAGTGCCACATATTCTCTTCATCCTGCCTGACCTAAGGGGATGTGGAGGTTGGAGATCCCTACCCAGGCTGATGAATCAAGAGTATATGGGGAGGAATTACTGACTCACTTCTCCTTCCTTGTACAGCAAGTGATCTGCGTTGGACTCTCAAAGAGGAATCCAGGCAAGAAAACATAACGGAGAAGCTGGGCTGCAAACACATCACCCAGCGGGTCCTCCTGCTCTACCAAAGGGAAGCTGCTGCCTTCAGGACAAGCTTGCTTGCTGAGGACAGAGGAGATGGGCATGGCTAAAATTAAGGGAAATAAATACATTTACAAACATCACAAAGAAACTATCCATGTTTACCTGCCACAAAACAAGTCCTCTGTTACTAAAACAATGATTGAGTGCATACAAGGAAGACCAAATGTGCTAACCTAGCCAATCAGAAGTGTATTTCAAACCAAGCTGAATTAAGAGCATACTTTTAAACCCGTTGCAGTAGAAGTCCCATTTTGGACATCAGCTCCTTTCTCTCAGTAGCCCCCATACCTGGCAAGCTCCCTGAGATGCCTCCTGAATTCCAGCAAGTACACCAATTTCTGATCATTTGAATGAGGCTGTTGCTAAGCAACACCTTTTCTCTCTCTCTTTCTTTCCTTCTCCTGTTTTCAATTACACTTAAAAACTCCAGGATGTGTCCAAGATTCCAAATCTTCCATGGATTTTACCAAAACAACACCTCAAAAGCAGCTCACTTCTGCGGGGGACTGATTGTATTCCCTACAGTCTTCAAATCAAAAGCAAGCTTGTCAACAATATGATGTTACTAATCCTCCCCTCCGGCTCCTTTATAGTTTTGAGGGGTCCAGTGCCAATCAGGTTTCTTACACCCACCCTTTGCCTTCAATCGTGGTTATAGATGCAAAGGCTGAAAGACCCTATTCCAAGTTATCAAAACCCAGTGAAATCAAAATCCCACATAAGAGATGACCCAAAGTGTGCAATGTGAATGAGGGACTTTCTTTGCATTGCACCAGATTTGGGATCAGCCCCTAAGGAAAGGGTCAGGCTGTTTATACATATCCTGGCAGGCCCTGCACATGGAATTGTGGAGCTGCTTCTGTAAAGCGGCTCATTAATCTAAAAGGGTGTCTGATCCCTGAAGGGAAAGGCCCACTTCACCAGGCAGATTCCAGTGTCACACCAGGATTTCATTAGTGCTCTGGCTCGAAAGGATGCTAAATTCGAGCGTAAATAACTACCTAATTATGCATGCACTGTAAAATGGAGTGCCTCCAAAGTAATTAGAAATGGCCATACTTAGGAACTGTAAGCGGAGCACAGAGGGTTTGTGTTCTCCAGCTACAACAACACAGTAATCACGGAGAGTTTCTAGGCTGCCATGGGGCAACAAGAGATGGCATTTCCTAAGTGTGCTGCCTGGGAGCAAACCTACACGACTACAATTACAAGGGGTTGAACTATTACCAAACCAAGAGAGTCTGGGTTCATCCTTGTCTCTATCAGGGGGTTTCGAGGTTGGAACTAGAGCATCTTATGGCCCTTTCCAACCCTAAGCATTCCATGAGTGTATCAGAGACCCATGTTTAGGAAGGCTGAAATCTTGTATTAGCAGAGAGGATTGTTTATCACAGCTGAACCTCAGGAAAGACAAGTATAGCTCTCTGAAAATGGGGATAGCTCCAGGAGAGAATGAACATAGTGACAAGTCAGGAACTAAGATGTTTTCCCTTCCCCAGTTAAAATCTTCCTTGATTTTCGTGGCATTATTCTACCTGTAAAACCAAAGGATTAAATGTAAATGCTTCATTATTTTTTTTGGAGCTCCTTGTTAGACCTTTTTAAGCCTTGGCAAGGAGATGTCATTTTGACATGATTTTCCTTCTAATGAAAGCACCATCTCTGCGAGGCAATGTGGGGAACTTGCTTTGTCAAGAACACAATTATGCAGAATGGCACAAATTTTGCTGTCATTTGTAATCCTAAAACTCCCGTGGAGCTATTGAAGCTACATGGGCATTTCAGAGGAGAAGCTATTTTAACTCTTAGACTCTCTCTACCTTTTTTTAATAGCAAGAGCTGTCACTTCCCACTCAATTCTACTAACACTTCTCCTCTGCTGCAGTCTGAACTGAGCCCCTCTCGGTCACAGCAACGCCATGCTCAGCACCAGAGGTTTTGTACCTTAAACCTGGAGGAGCATTATTCACACCCAGCATAAACACCCAGCCTTTTCAGCCTACTGGTTTCCCTTCTCAAGCCCCCCCCTTCCATTTTGATGTAGGAATGGGTACACTAGGGAAGAGCCTCTTGTGTCTCTCATTGTTGTGGGTGCTACTGCTACACACTTCTCTTTTTTTGGTCATGTCATAGTAAAGCAAGAAACACCCCTCAGCTTTAAGGTTCTTTATGGCTCACACTATTGGAACCCAAGCCTCAGCATTTCCTCCTATAGATTAACTTCCTGTGCTTCATGCAGAAGTCTATTGACTCGTTGCCTTTTTCGTACCTATTTGTAACTTCTGCTCCCCCCCAGTGCATATCTGAAAATGCTCCTATCTAGGAAAGCCAGACTCCTTCTTCCTTCTTTTCTTTTAGACTTATTAAAAGCCTTACAACAGGCACTCCAGCTCAACCAGTAACCATTTTACATATGTTTTTATAATTTCTTAGATGCCACACATCTCTTCTGTTTGAACCATACTAGACTAAAACCCCTTGACCATCATCTCTCCTATTTCACTTCTTTTGTGCCTTTAGGGGGAAAGCAGAGCTCGGTGACATCCCAAACCAAAGTTCTGCTCCAAATCAGCACTGGATCTGATTATCAGGTACCTGCTACAAAACAAAGCAGGCAGCATCACTGTTGTTATACTAACCTACATCTTGGAACAGCGCTAGATAAAGCTGCTTTTACCATGTAGTTTCAATGCATTTCTCATGCTGGGTTCCTGATCTGTGGTCCTAGACAAAGCACCTGTTTTGCACTGCTTCCCCCTCGTGCTCCCCTCAGGCCAGCAAAGTCTGCTTCATCAATAACTGATGCTAAAAGACAAATCCATCTGAGGCCAATAAATACACTTTGCCAAATGAGGAAAGAGCCGATGGTCTGGAAGAACAGTGCCTTTTGATAAGAAGATCCTGAGATTATCCTGGGCTCGGCTGCAGCTTTGGTGTGGTCGTTTTCTAAACATGTTTGCTTCCCTTGGACATTTTGGGTTCCTAACACATGGGTTTTGCATGTTTGAAGGGAGAGGCCATGCTGGTCAGGCAGAGCAGTGCAGGGATAGAGACACACACCAGCCTGCCCATGCAGCAGCAGAAGGCTCTGACCACAGGCCACAGGAACAGAGGAGGGCTCACTTCGCACAGCATCCTCTCCAGTAACACGTGTTACATACATCACATGTGGCAGTTGCTATGGGAACCACCTTTCCTTTTCCCAGGCAGGGTACCACAGATGTGTGCAACCCACCAACTTGCTCTTTGTAAATGATTCCCTTCTCAAGGGCTCGGTAACTCACAGAGGCTCCTCTCCAAAAGTTGCTTGAAGTGTTGTTAATAAATAAACTCTTTCTGGGGGACTAATTCCCCATGTGCTGAGAAAGAGAAGAGAAAAGGGGAGGAAAAGGGCAGAAGGTGAAGTGCACTGGGGGCCAAAGCATTAGATGCCCCATTGGAGCTCCTGCATGGCCACAGGTACAAAGGGAAGCAGTTAAAGAAGGGAAGTCCTATGTAGGAAAACATAGCATGGAAACACAATTTCAGCTTAAATGAACCCTGAATATTATGAACTGATCAATCAATGTCAGTATGTTTCACTGGAGCCACTATTGTAAGTCATAGAATCAACCAGGTTGGAAAAGACCTTTAAGCTCATCAAGTCCAACCGTTACCCCAGCACTGCCAAGGCCACCACTAACCCATGGCACTAAAACCCAGAGGGTTTTTTCAATTCCATGCCATTTTAAAAAACACCTGCAAGCTTAAAATCATGCCTAGGTTGAAGCTAAGAGTTAAGAAGGGCACATGAACAAGGTGGGTTTCTTTTGGTACAGTTATGAGTAGGTTCCTTTCAAAGTGTTAGAAGTGAAAACTAAACAGTTCACTAATGCAGGTGTGTAAGCTGTGCATCCTTTCAGAACACAGCACAAAAATAAGTCCTTTGTGCATAGAATTTAGTTACCAAAGTAAAACAAGTAAATAAAGCAAATCAGTGCATTCATAGTCAATGACTTCTTTGCTTTAGTAAGCTCTCCAGAAATAAACACACAATTATTACACTAGAAATCATCTGCTCTGTTGAAGCCGAGGGGTGAATGCTGGCTTCCGAAGAGATGACAGATCCAAAGGGCAAAGCACACTCCTGTTTCTCTGGGAAGCGCTGCCTGCGCAAGCAGAGCATTTACAACTCTCTGTGTGTGCAGGCTTTGGGTTTGGCTTTTTGCTTTTTATAGAAACCAAGCGGGGAGAGCTGCTGCTGGTTTACAGGCTACAAGACAGGATTTGCAACATGCCATATTTTGTGTGGTCTAGCAAGCTACTACTGGTTCAGGGAGCATACTATTTGCAACTGTTTTCCTGGGTAATAACACCACGTGCAAGTGTTTTATAACCAAGGCATATAGAAGGTTTATAATCCCTGTGTATAAGCAGCCAAATAACCTTGTGCTAAAGCAGGTAAGAAATGCTGGAGGGGAAACAAATAACAAGAAATCCTGTTTGGAGGAGGAAAAAGAAGAGAGTGAAGGAAGGTGCTGCTACTGTTTTCCTAATACAGCGAGGTGGTTTGAAAGAAGCTTTACATTCCTGGAAGATTAAATTATAACCACACTTTATCCGTTCAAATCATTAACAAGATGATTTAAGCTATCTCCTAGCAAGGACCTGATCTGGGGTAGGTAAATACAGGAAAGAAGGTGCTTCACTGCTTGCTATATTCTGGAAGTATTACTTAAATTACATTCAAGCCATCAGATAATTATGAACTTTCTTTCCCTTTATATTTATATGGAATATTTATTGAATTGCACAGTGTGCTTTTACAATAAAGTGCTTTTTACATTGGTATCTTTGTTCATCCAAAATAAAACTGACAGTTATCCTTTTACGAGCTATTCTGAGAACATTTTCTCTCCTTTGAAACTGATTGATGCACTACTTTAAATGTTCCTGCAAATATCGTTTCAATTCAAGTTTCTGCATAATGTAATAAGAAGATAAAAGAATTCTATACTTCAAGAAGAGACATTACAAAGCAACTAGAGACATTATCAAGGGCATTAACAAGCTCCTAATAGCAATAAAACCTTTTAACTGTCTGATGTAGAACATGCTCCCACCAAACCACCACATATTATGGTAATTGGCTCCAATTTCTGAATCTTTCATTGTAAAGTTATGAAGAGTTGGGTAGAACGGAAAAGGGAACCTGGAATCCACAGCTTAGTTGCTTATCCTTTTTTATGATAATTATTATTGTTATGATGGTGTTTTCTTTACAATACACAGAAACAGCAGGAGTCCTAGCTGCAGAAGCACTTCATATTCTGCTCTAAGGCTCCTGATTCTCACCTGATTCTTCTTTCTTACTATCCAAACAATATGAGGTTTTAGTCCTTCTAACAGCTTATCATTTAAAGAGTATTACAATGTATGTGAGTTAGTCATATTTCAACCACTCCACATGTCCATCCACTGGAAGTTTATGAAATTAAATGTAACTTCACTTCAAGGCTCTGATTTACCTTAGGAAACAACGTGGGTGATGCTGTTTTTCTCCTTTTAGGTTCCCCTTTCAAGAACATAAAACTCAGTCTTCATCCAGGGTCCCATGGAAATAACCACAGAAGTCAGGAAACTAGAAACTGCTGCAGAAAAGTGGAGACATGACACAAGGCTCCCTGGTGATTAACCTGCAGTATAAAGCCGTATGTCCTGCTGACATGTCTATTGTGCCATGTCATTCTTCACAGCCTGGCAACCTGTTCACCTGAGAAGGAAAATCCTACTGGCATCTAGAATTGTGCTCCAAAGAAGAAGCTTTCATTTCATGTCTCTGGAACTATCCTGCCTTAATGGACAAGACGCCAAGAAACAAAGTGCAGCAAAAGAAAATCCAAGGAGGAAAAAAACCTAAACAATAAATCCTCCATAATGTTTCCAGCCCAAACCTTGGTGTTCAGATACCATAAAACCTGTCAGGCCAAATTTGTGTTAAAATGACCAGGGTTTGGGGCCTATGTGCAAGGTTTGCGAAAGAAACACATACTGGAAACACCAATTGGGATAACTGGAGTACAGACATCTCTCAAGATGAGGGAAGAATACCTCATTCCTGAAGTTCTGATGGCAAAAAAGAGGTCACTTGGACCTCACTGAGATCATAGAAGCACAGCATGAAATTTCTATCTACTCTGGAAAAGTAGTGCCACTATTTTCTGTCATGTTTAATGGCACAATCCTTTCATTACAGTCTAAATTAAAGTCGTCCTTTATTATTGTCATTATCAAAGGCTGCTTTAATTAGACTCACTCAAAGGTTTGTTAAGATTTTTGACAACAGAGCACAAAATTATTACACAGTTACCAACATGCTTTCAGCACTGTTCCTAACAAACCTCCAGAAGCCTGCTCAGAACTACAGTAAAACCAGGAGAAACAAACTCCTTAATCTCCAGAACAATGTGAGTGTGAACTTCCCACCAGGAAAGTTTGCAGGATAAAAAACAATAGACAAAAGAAGAAACCTTGAGGAGCAACAGAACAGAATCAGCATGCAATGACACCAATAATGGAGGTGACATTTGCTATCAAAACATGGTAGCTACAACAAAACATGGAGTTTTTGCTTGACACCAGACTTCCCGTATAAAATTCCACTGAAAGCTATATAGCTTTGTCTTGTGTTCATTCCAATCTACTGTATCTCTCGCATTAACTCATCAACTATTACAAGGGGAATATTAGCCCCATGAAAATAAAAATGACACCACTCCATGCTGTATTTCATGCATTTCTGCAGCGAGACTGGAGCTGAGGAACAATTCCTTCCCCAGAGGGTGCTCAGGCATTGGAACAGGCTGCCCAGGGCAGGGCTGCAGTCACCGTCCCTGCAAGTGTTCACACATCGTGGAGACGAGGCCTCAGTGCCATGGGTTAGAGGTGGCCTTGGCACTGCTGGGGTAAGGGTTGGACTGGATGAGCTTAAAGGGCTTTTCCAACCTGGTGGATTCTATGCTTCTACGAAAGCCAGTGCTGACCTCAGGCACAGACCCACTGTTTGAACGACATGGCACTGCTAAAGGCATTTTTAGGGTGTTGTAAAAGAATTCCATTGTTGAAGCAACACATTTTCAAGTCATTATTTTACAGGAAATAAGCAGAAAACAGACAACAATCCTAGAGCATGGGAAGGGGAATAGTCAGGCAGCACCACTTTAGCATATAGCCTTTAGCATAGAGCCAAGACAAAAATCTCATTAAAAACAGGGAGACACGCTGGTTATCCCCTGGGAACACGTTACCGGCAGACTATCCCTAAAACCGAATAGCAATCCGGGTTTGCACCCAAAGTTTAAATCACTGCATTAACGTCTTAAAGAAGCGAATAAAGAAATCAGGATTATCCTTAAGGGGAGTTCATTACAACCTCATTATACTTGTTGGGAGAGATGGAGGGGTCGGCAGAGGAAGAGGCACGCAAGGAGCGGGGGTGGGACCAGTGCGGAGTGGAACTGGGATTAACCGATGCAGTCAGGAAGCGGACCGGGAGCGCTGCGGGAGGAAGGACAGGGAGCGGGGTCCCGGCCGCCGCCGCCGCGGTCCACGAGCAGCCCCTGGCGGAGGCCGGTGCAGACGGCGGCTGACTCGCTTCTTCTACCGGGGGGGTCGGGTTTAGATGCGTCCCTGCAGACCGCGCAGCTCCGAGACACCCGCCTGGCTCCCGCGGCTCGGCTCGGGGCGGCGCAGCCCCGGTTTTCTGCTGCTGGCGGTCAAAGAGAGGGGAAACAGCAATAAATAAAAGGATAAAGTTCAAAAATGTCGCTTCATCTCAATAAAGTGCTGTTAGCTCGAGGAGGAAGACTGGACAGACGAGCTGCTTGCACCAAGTCAAAAACTGCCTCCTAAAAATATCCTCGCCTCGTGCTCCCTGAAGCATCTGTAATATTTGGCGTCTAATATGGACCCCAATGAACTTCTTGTGTAATGAAGACCAAAGTGCCATGCTTCGTGAGGGGAGGTGAGACACCCATGCAAGGGCCACGAGGATGATTGGGGCTGGAGCACCTCCAGTATAGAGACAGGCTGAGTACATTGGGGCTGTTCAGCCTGCAGAGGAGAAGCTGCCTGGAGACTTCAGAGCAGCTTCCAGTGTCTGAAGGGGGCTACAAGGATGCTGGAGAGGGACTCTCCATCAGGGACTGTAGTGATAGGACAAGGGGTGATGGGTTCACACTGAAACAGGGCAAGTTCAGGCTAGATCTAAGGCAGAAGCTCTTCCCTGTGAGGGTGCTGAGGCGCTGGCACAGGGTGCCCAGAGAAGCTGCGGCTGCCCCATCCCTGGCAGTGCTCAAGGCCAGGTTGGACACAGGGGTTTGGGGCAACCTGCTCTAGTGCGAGGTGTCCCTGTCTGTGGCAGGGGGTTGGGACTGGATGAGCTTTAAGGTGCCTTCCAACACAAACAAGGCTGGGATTCTGTCATTATAAGTGGCCCACCCATGGGCAGAGCTGCTGCTAGGACCCCTGGGGCTGACACTGCATTGGGATGGGACCCCCAGCAGGAGACCTCTGGCTGCTCCACTGCCCGGGCCCACAGTTAATCACAGAATCATGGAACACCAGGTTGGAAGGGACCTACGGATCATCTGGTCCAACCTTTCTTGGCAAAGCATGTCCCCAGCAACCTGTCCAGCCCAATCTTAACAGTGTCCAGCACTGGGGAATCCACCACTTCCCTGGGGAGACTATTCCAATGGCTGATTGTTTTCATTGTGAAAAACTTTCCTCACATCCAACCGGAATCTCCCCAGGAGTAACTTGTGCCCATCACCCCTTGTCTTTTTGATGTGACTCCCTGTAAAAAGGGAGTCTCCATTTTCTTTGTAGATACCCTTTAAATAGTGGAAAGTGGTAATAAGGTCTCCCCTGAGCCTTCTTTTCTCAAGACTGAACAAACCCAGCTCTCTCAGCCTTTTCCACACAGATTCATGTCCTTTGATCATCTCTGTTGCTCTCCTCTGGACCCTCTCCAGCCCATCCACACTTTTTTAGTGCTAACCACTCCATGCTGTGGGAGCTGCTGATCCAACTCCAACTGTGGGGTGAAGCACATCAGCACATCTGCCTAAATCACCAGCTCCCAGCACATGACTCATTCTTGCACCTAGGAAAGGAATTGCTTTTGCTCCTTCATGGAGCTCAGATGGCACCAGCAGCTCAATTTTATAGCCAGCTCTTCCTAGCCTTGTTCGCTTCTTTCAATAGCAGAAGTGTGTCCCTGCACATTGCAGTGTGTTCCTCAAGGCCTCTTGTTTCAGTGTGGCTGCAGAGTATTTAAGATGCAGACCAGCTGAGACTAACAAATTCCCAGATTTAGGTCACAATTCCAGCACTAGAAGCTGAGCAGGACTGGGGTCTCCGAGTAAAAGCAGCTAAATTAGCCCACAGTGTTAGCTTCAGGAATTACCCAACCAGAACAACTACAAACTGGTTAGATACCATCTAAAAACACTGCCCTGGGCAAACAGATCCTGCTCTAAGGGGTCAACAGAAAACACAACACCCAAATGTTGAAGAGCCTCAGCATCAGAGTATCCACCACTAAACTTCTGAGCAATGTATTTTGATCAACTCTTCTCTACCCACTCCCCATTCCATAGACCTGCCAGACAGCTCAGGTTGGAAGGGGCCATGGCATTACCTCCTGCCCAGCCTCTGCTCAGGACAGTCATTCATGACACCAGATCTGGTGACTCAGGACTTGGACCACTTCAGTTTTGAAAACCTCCAAGAATGGGGACTGCATGGCCAGATTCACACAGGCCAGTGCCAGGACAGACCGCTGGTACCCCACTTGTGACTTGCAGCATGAGACCCACCATACAACCACGTGTATCCACCTGGTCATCCACTCATCCAGGCCTTAACACCCTCATCTGGACACTGGTTAGTTTTTTCTCTTGTACTGATGTAACATGGGAAGAAATGCCATTGTACTGACGTGCTCAACAGGCAGAATAAGCAATCCCATCACTGTAAAAGACCATTTCTCCCAGCAAAGAGTGGGAAAACCACCGGAATGCCCTACATTTGACTTTAGAGACAAGCCTGTTTATGCAGTTTGCAGTGTTGCCTTATAGCGTTAAGTGAACAATTTAAGGGGTTATTACCCAGTATAACAGCTGTTTAAATACAGATGTAACTAGCAAATGATGGCCACACCGTGTTGCTGTCACTTGCTTCGGTGCAGACAGGGAAAGAGATGACCCCAACATTTTTTCTTTCACAGCATTCATTTCTTTCTTCATCACTGCCTCTCCCCTGAGTCCCCATTGCTTTAATCTTTCTGTTGCCCTGTGCCAAGGCTCCCATCTCCCCACTGTCCCTAGGATCCCTGCTTCAGTTTTCCCTTTCCTTCCACTCCTTAAGGACAGGAGCAGACAGAGCCACACAGGCTGAAACAAGGGGTTTTATATGGTCGAAAATACCAAGGTGAACCTCTCCTGACTCCTGCCTGTCTCCTGCTGGGGCTCGGCTGCAGGTTGCCTCCAACAGTTCACGAGGAACATTTTCCATTACATTTCTCATTTCTGTCTCTCAACCTCTCCATCGTACGATTTGAGGTTAAAACAGCAGGAATTTTGTACAGTTTATCTCATTCAATATGATCTTTCTGTCAGCTGCTGGAAAAAGATTAGGAGACGTTAAAGCCAAAAGCCAAAATCCAGCTGTGATTTGCCTCCAGCCTCACCCTAGAAACTTAACCTCAGCCCAGAGACAAGAGTTTTTCTAACTGAAACCAAGGCCTTGTGCACATGAACCATCATTTGTAACCTTAACACTCACCACAACACACTTTCAAATATCATAACCAGATTTTCCT
Source organism: Melopsittacus undulatus (assembly GCF_012275295.1). Classification (NCBI taxonomy): domain Eukaryota; kingdom Metazoa; phylum Chordata; class Aves; order Psittaciformes; family Psittaculidae; genus Melopsittacus; species Melopsittacus undulatus. Next base: position 64,401,748 of record NC_047532.1, on the reverse strand, counting down.
CAGCTGTGCATGGTTTTTAGTGATTAATATAGCACAATAGCTAAAATAGAAAATACCACATAATTTCAGCTATGGAAATCTGTATTTAACAGCTGCTTGCTGCCCTGGTTTGGCTACAGGCAGGTAGAAGAGCGTGAGAAGAGTCATGTCAGCTCAGACTACCAGCATACCCAGGCACAGGCTCTTTCCAGCAGGGAAAAGAAGGAATTCACCTACATTCCCTCTGGCCTTAATGCCTTTGTATTTAACAAGGAAGGATAAGAAGAAGACCACCACCTCAAAGGTGTTCCCCATGGCATTCCTAGAAAAAAAGAGGGAAAGCTCCTGACAAAAGGCATCCTCTCACAAACTGATGGTTTCCAGTGCTCAGTGCATAGCAGTTCCAGGAGATACACAGCAAGCTTTTGCCCTAAACCTAACACATACCAGCTCTGTAATTACATATGGCTTAAATGCATTATACTACATCAGCAAAGAGATTAATGTTCTTGCTGCCACTACAAAACTATTCCCACATGCAGACTTTATACACCGTTCCATGGAAGGCTGCATGCTCTTTTGGTAGCTATCACGTCTGGACCATGTGATAGTCCCCTATTTTCCATCTGCCTTGGGTCAGAGCAGTGGGTCCTGGGCTGTGTGTAGCCCACCAGAAGATGCACAGCTCTGCACTGCTTTTGGAATGTCCAATGAAGCCTAATGGGGAGAACACCTCATTCCTCCAATCAGCCCACCCCTTCCAACCTCACAGTTGTCTGTGGAAAGGCAAAGAAAACTCTGGGAGTCACTGTCTGCTTTCTGCTCTTAAGAATAATGTGTCTTTAATGGAATTTTCCAATGAGAAAATTAATCTGGCCATATAACCAATTAGAAGAACTAAGAAATTCATGAAAGCGTGTCTCTGCAGCAAAGTAGTCAGATTCCAGAATTCTGCAAATCCCAGACACCAACTGCCTTGATCTCCTAATTGACGCTGACACCACGTTACAATAGCCTACCTATATCTGACATTAAGCATAATTTAATGCTTGCTAATCAACAATGAGGGGAAATGTAAGCCCTGCGTTCCTTATCTAACACATTCCCTCTCCTCTGTTAGAGGATTTGCCTTATTCTGTTTATCATCTCCTTCGGTAAATACCAATCACTGGAGTAAATCTGATGAGCAGGCTGACTTCTGACCTCCCTGTTCATATTTATGTCATCTATAAATATGTTGCTGGCAGTATTTCCTGGTGGTAAACTTGGGGAAGGGAGTGCGGGTTAACCCATTAAACAGAAATGCCTTCTAGAATAGAACATAAGGGAATTTCAATGTATTACAAATATAGGATTAGGAAACTTGCCAGCAATATCTACTGCTGACAGCTGACTTTATTAAAGTTCATCAGCATTAATTGCCTCATTGTTGAATGACTTTTGCATGTAATTACCACCAGTCTAAACACAGATTGCCTCAGGTACAGTATCTAATGTGATCATGTGTTCTGAATCCTATTAAAATAGCCAAGATGTAGCACAGATTATTTTCTCCCTAACAGTGAGGAAGTGAAAGAAGCAGCAGAAACAGGGGGTGAGGATTATTTTACTCAGCCTGAAGGGTGTTCATTTCTCTGTCAAATTCCAATGTTTCCGGCAATGCTTTGGTGCCACAGATGCTGAAGCATGACTTAGAGATGCCAATTCTCTACCAGTGTCATTTATCTCAAGGACAAGTGAAAATTCCTATGCCCCACTAGAAAGAAAATGCCTGAGGCAGGATTGCTAAAATGGACTTTAAACGTCATGCTATATTTTAATAGACAGAAAGATGGATACATCAATGCCTAAACCAATAATTCTTAGATTATATTTATCAGAACAAGGCAAGGCTGGAATGGTAATTTGAACAAGTCTGGGCTCCAGCATTGTGAGCTAATACCAAAGGAGAGAGGACACACAGCCCCTTCTTTGAACTTCTATGCTGTTTTAAGATGTTTTCAAGATCTAAAGGCTCAGCATCAAAGACAATACCTCATACTTTTCTACACTGACAGAAAACTGTCACACCACGTTACTATCTCATTCCCAAACCCCACATCCTCAATGAAAAATAAATAAATCAATTACTATTCCCTTTTCCTCAATGTCTCAGTTCTTTCGAGACTTAAGAGAACACACTCTACTCTCCTGAATCATTCCATGCAATAGGTGCATGAAAGGGTTTAAAAAAAGATTGAAATTAAAGAAAGTTTGGCAATTTGGATTGTAGATTTATCTAGAGGATTCAACAGGATCATCTTAAAAGCCTCAATATCATCTTAGGAAAAACTTGCTCATCATAACAAATGTTGTCAATGTCAAATACCCATTATTCTCATGTAGATGCCTCCTGATATGACATCTGCTTATCACCTGCCAGGGTTCTGGAGTGATTTACCAGAGAAATGAATCTTCAAGATTGTGTTTCAGCCACATATTTAAGAGCAAAGGACTTTAAAACTCTGATATGCAGTATTTAAAACACAGCGTGTTGAATAAGGACTTTCAGCAGAGAAAAAGGATCTGACTGTAGGACACAGACAGAGAGCTTCAGGAAATATATAGTCTTTTTAAACATCACTAAGCTGCTCTTGATCTGCTGTTTGGTGTTGTCAGGGGCTTTTGCAGACATAAATGCCTGAATAAAGACAAGAGTTGTCCCATATTACCTTCCCTCCCCCCTCTACACGTTGCCTTTTCCCCCAAGTTTTTCAGCATTAATAACTGGAAGCACTGATGTAGCCTTTTAGGGTTATTAAACCAAACCTGTAAATTAATGCATTGGTTTATCACAATTCATTAATCAAGCCTGTGCTGGATTTAACAGACAGCAGATTATTGAAGACACCAAATGACACAGATGAAAAACCCCAGCTCCCAGAGGGTCAGATGCAATGCGACTGGTTTTGCATAAAACCATCAACCTGCTATTAAATTAAAACCAGGCAAAAATTATGTCCACTGCTTATCTAAAGTCTTTTTTTTTAAAGGGGATGTTACGCTAATTTACTTCTTAACTGGTCCTGGTTACCCAGCAAAGGACTAAAGGTTAACTGCAATGGCTCCTCTGATGCTTGGTTAAGCAACTTACACTAACATATCCTGACTGAGGTGAGGAAATTAATGAAATTACTACTATAATTCATTACTAATGGAAAATTGGCAATGCTTGCAGCCAGCAGTTCACACAGATTCTGTGCAGACATGAAGACCCAGCACGGTGACTCATGCTCTTAGACGTGCTACTCTTATTTCAAGTCCTAGCACCATTCATCACGGCTGAGCTTCCTGCCATGCTATCCAGCAAAGTTTAGCAACCTTTGATCCCAATAGCTGAGGTCTTTCTACTTCTGTGACACAGGTTTATGAAGGAAGGAAAAATAACATGTAATTTTCAGCATCAGTCTAAGGAGTGCTAAAACAAAGAGAGAAAGGAGGCAGAACCACTGCAACCAGCATCCAAAGCATAACAAACAAAGGGAAGATTGTAATTTGCCAACTAATGATGCCAAAAGCAAACAGTGTAAATGACTGTAAAGCTTATACATCAGTTACCAATTTAAAGGATAACATTTATAACAAATAGCTAACACTAATAGCTAGTGAAGAGCCTGAGCAAGGCTGGTCTGTTGTGCTGCATACACTGAGAGTAAGACCAGCAGAGAGCTTCTCATGGAAGAATACAGCAGATTTGATGTCCCATCCTTCCCTCCCTGTGCGGAGTGGGGCTCTGCTGATAAGGTTCAGCAATCATGGCCAGAAAATCCCTGTACATCACCTACTTTAAGTGATATATGGTCTCCTCAGGAGCAGCCAGCACAAGAGCCAAAAGGATGAGGACAAGGGCAGAGCCCCTCTGCAGATGTTATCCATTCCTTATTCTCACTCCACAAGCATCCCACTGGCTGCTTTCACAGAACAAGTGCTGAGGCAGACAGGATCCCTATGTACCCCAAATGGTATATCCCAGGCTAAGCTTTTGCCAAGTTCAAAGATTAGCATTCCTCATAACTCAGTGAAAGGTATCACAAGGACAAACTCCAACTACCCCAGGCGTCTCAGTGCACACGGAGAACAAAGCAGTGTGCAACAAGGCATCTACTTTGCTTTGCAGCTCTTACTCCTGCAGATTAGTACCTAAGCAGAACTCAAAAATGAGGTGATCCAACCCAGAAATTGAAGTAGTGATAAGGTCTCCATGGACAACGGATGCTCACAATGTATTCCATGTAAATCCTCTGGTTACATTGTTTCATATATAAAAATGACTTACACTTCTAAGTTAATTCTCTCTGCAATCAGCTGAGTACCACCTTTGCATACACATCTATACTGTAATACTAAATATACTATTTATACTAAACCAATTATATACATTAATATGCTATCTACACTATAATGTACTGTACAAGGTACAGTCCTTTTGCCAGCATCCCAGGCCAAATCTCTACTTTAGACAATGGACTTGCAACATCTTACAATTCAAATCAGTAACTCTTCTATCAGGTTTTTAAAGCATTATTTTTAACTCCCACTTTAGCTTTCAGTGGGATGGTACATACACTTCCAATATTTGGACTTCTCTGGATTACAAACAGGTGAAAACAAGGAGTAGTTTAATAGGAACAACAAAGTACACCTCCCTAGTGCTATAAAAATTACAACACTTTGATGTTGAATGTGTTCCTTAATTACACAAAACACTGCAAAGAATAACATGGCTTAAATTTATTATGCAAATATTCTTAATTTATGACAGATTGCTACTTCAAATACAAGTATTAAATCTCTATTAGATTCATTGAGGTAACACACTAATATGCATCAGTGAGGTCTTAAATTTCCAAGCAGCAATAGTGTTTGTTAGCTGCAATAAGGATTACCTTAATTAAAACACTATCCCCAGCATCTCAGAAGATTTAATCCAAATCTTTATGTAGGGCACATTCATTATCTATCTCCAGTTAATAAAAATATGACCTACTTTGGTTACATTTCAGAATTTAACGTTGATTACCATTTTGTTAATAGAAATAAGATACTAAAGACTTTAAAGACAAGGCAAAAGCAATTCTGCCAGCCTAATTAAAATCCTATTTAACAGCCTCAGAAGGAGCTCTATATTTATTCATAAGTGTAGAGGTAGAGCTTTTAGGGATATTTTAAAAATATCAAATCAGACAATAGACTCCTATAAATATACCTAAGGATAGCAAGTGAGATTTATAACCAACAAGCTTAAAGCAGAGCCTGAAGAGATTCAGAGAAGAACTCCTAAAACCCCACAGGGCCACTTCGGAACATGCGAGCTGTTCTGATAAGCGCAACAAGACTCCTCACTTCTGCAGGAGGAGGCCTATACCATGTGTCTTTGCAGAATCAAGGCTTAAATTAATCATAGCACTCCAAATGTAGCGTCAAGTTACTGCTAAGTAGTAGTTTCCAAGGTGACATGATGCTTATCAAAATACTCTGATGCACTGCAGCCTGCCAGATCTAAGACAGTATCTGAATGAGTTAGTGCACTTCCTAGCAAAATGTATCTTATTCTGGATTAAATCAGGGACACAGCAGGCTCAGTGAAAAGGCAGAGTTTGGGGAGAGTAGGGGGAGCATACATTCTCACCATTCAGCTTCTTCTGTAGGAGTAGTAATACCTACTAGTGCCATATTAAACAGGATAAAGGGGATCAAGAGAGACCTCAGCCACACAAAGATCCCATGGGGTCACTGGTATGAATCTCTTACTAGGGTTCTCACCACAAATTCACAGTTTAAATACAGTCAGTACATACTGTTTTCTATTGATCTTCATCACACAGAAGCCACTTGCTCCAAGAAGGGATCCATGCAGCCAGTGGGGTTTACAAAAGTTGGGAGACTTCAGTGGCAGCAACATCCTGCCCCATCCCACCTCGGGACCCCATCCCCGCAGCCTCCCAGTATATTCACTGCCACAACCCCAAAAGCTCATCACCAAACACAAGGAGTTAATTTTATGAGAGAAGGCATTTTTGAAGCGTAAACCACCAGATGACATTAGAAAGCTCATTGTAAATTTTACATACAGAGGTCTTGTCTCTTTATCATGTACATAAATGTCACCCACTAAAAGACTGTTGTCACAAATGCCTCCTATGAGTGCCAGATCTGTCTGTAACATAGCATATAAGATGCTTGCTCTTCTATTAATCTGCACTTTTCAGCAATTATTAATTCCTTAAACATTTAAAAGAAGACCTTTTCAATTGTGCTTTCACCTCTTGAGGTCACTGCAGCAATCTCAGCCCATGTGGCTTACAGTCTCCCTTTTAGCATTCATTTTCAAAGACATATAAAACACCCAGACAAACCAAAAGTCACAAGCAGACTCCTGAGCCCAAGATCTGTTTTTTAATACCCCTCTTCCATATGTTAATATAACTCCCTTTTACCAGGTTTCATGCACAAGACAAGGGACTCTCAAACATTCCTTATCTCAGGGAAAGCACAATAGTCAGGATTTTTCCCCTTTCAACTCTCAGCTACTTCTCTCCATGAGAGCATAGGCTGGGGAGATGATAAGGAGAGCATTACAGCAGATCTAGCCCTCCCTCTTCCTCTATTAAGAAAGTAAAAGAAAAGTAAAATACAAACCCCATTACCTCCAAAGTTGAGGCAGGTTTTTTGTGAGGTAAATCACTCCCCCATATCATGTATTCCACCGAAGGGATTCATATTGGGCTCAGTATCTTCTAACAGTTTCATCAGTTAAAATTAAATTGGTTTCCGATAGGGAAAGAAAAAAAAAGAAAGAAGAATTTTCCTTGCACTGCACTAAATAATTTGCCTTTATAGAGACTGCAAAAACTATGTTTCTGAAGAGGAACAAACTATTATTGTTCCATTTATATAAGTGCCAGTGGATGGATTCTCACAGACTGTCAGTCTGCATCCCATCCCATCTGTATTTTGCTGTGCAGTTGACTTTCCCTACTTGCCATTTTCTTACACTTTTCAAATGGAAAGATATTTCAATGTAAAACCATGAAAGGTTCATGTTTTGTATCACAGAGCTCTGGAATCAAGGTCTTCTCATCCTTACCATGGCAAGATAGCACAGAGTGCTAGAATTGGGCTAGAATTGCCCATATATAACAACAATTCATGTAACTCTTTGCACAGTTAATGGGATAATGTGGCATATAATGTACATGGGTGACAGCTGGGTGTGCCTAGAGGCACTCTCAGTACCAGTTCTCATGCAACCTAAAACCATCTCTGATGCCCACCTAACTCCTTTTGCCTGCTACAGGGTTGGCCAGGGACAGCCACTGCTGGGAATAGCCCCCTTTGCTTGGACAGAAAGCACCTCACCTTCCCATTTCCTCCATCTCCAGCTGCCAGTACAAAAGACCAGTATAAAAGGGGCTGTGAAACAACATGGACCAAAGAAGAGCAGCCTGCTAACCACTCACTGTATAGCTCTGATCTTCACCACACTGTGCAGTGACTTTCCAGACCTGCCAATGCTTCCTATTTCTACAGAGCCTAAGTTTTCTATTCATCAGTGGAAAGTCCACCCTTTTTACTTCTGTTCTGTTACCCCTTCATGACATGTTCCCAGAAGCAGATCCCTTTTCTTTCTGCTACTGGAAAAGGGCATAAAGAGAAACTCTTGCCTATTTCTATCCAGAAAAATCTTAGACCTCCTTTCTGCTACTCCCAAAAGTCCCAGCAGAATACTGAGTAATAGCAGTTACACACATTCACACCTTTCTCTGGGGTAGTTTATTCTATAGCAGCTGACATTTTCTACCATTTGTTTCTCCCCTTTTAATGATATAATAAGAAATGAATCCATTTGTACTTTGGATCCATAAGAAACATAACAGATAACCTTTCTCTTAGGACTTGCCACTTCACATCCCACCTAAAGGCAGGAGAACTTTTTATGTTGCTGCTAAACAAGTATTCACAATTCATTTGTTTCAACTTGGCAATGAATTCATAGATGAAAACCCCAAACTCATCAAGTACATGAGAATCAATTACTTCCCCTTTTACATAGCTATTAACTACGCAAAAAATCCCAATGATTAGCTACCAGGAACATTCCAACTGTCCAGCTTTCAAAATCAGTACCCCCAGTACTGAACAGCTTGAACTCCTACAGGCACCATCTCCCTTTGGAACTTATTATATGGTTTCAATTAACCTTTTCCAATAAATTTGATCAGTTAAATAAGTATTTCTGAGCCAGTACTAGAGCTCCTGTGGGTAAATGAGCAGCCTCCCCTGAGGTTTTACTACTGTTCCTTTATGTGCTTTAAAAAGCATTCCCCAGATTCTTCAAAATGAGTCTGAATGAAACCTGAAACATCTTTTAATAATGAGTAATGTAGGAATAACAGAATCCTTTTCTGCAGAGATCAATCTGGTGCATGGCCAGCAAGGCAGACACACACTCTGTGCCAAGCTCCAGGAACAATCCAGATACCACACAGCTCAGAAACTGAGTGACATCCTCACACCAGCTGAGTTTCTAGCATTCAGCTCCTCATCACTGCAAAGGTAACAAAACAAGTTCTCCTTTGCCATACCAGTGCCTCAGAAACCCAATTTCCTGGAATTCTTGTAGCCATTCCAGTGGAGTATTTTCTTTCCCTCACATTTTTGCACTTATTAGATGTTCCCTGTCTAACCCATACTTACATGGTGGTTCTTAATCTCATAGCAAACCTCTGATCCGAATAGGTTTGCAGCACTTAAAGCTTGTAATGCCACTGATCATTATAAGCCAAATTGGTTCTTGTATTTTAGCTCCACATCCCAAGACATTATGCACTATTTAAGCAAGGAGCACACCATATCTCTGTAATACCAATGCAGAAGAAGTCTCATAAACACTTACCTGTGTTCTCTGATTCCATGTATGAACAGACATAATTTTCCCCTGAAAGTGATTTGTCAACCCTCTTAGTCCTTACTTTCCAGAATGCCCATATTTGAAGATAATGTTGATCCTGGGAGCTGCTGGTCATCTTCCCAACCACATGGAGCTCCCATAGCCTGGTTTCCCAGTTTTAGAAGACTTCTGGAGGTTGTTGCCTCAACATAGCCTCTGTCATCCCTGGGTCATTTGAGGAAAGTTTCTAGGAGTTGCTCTAATTCCTTTGCAGACAGCCTACAGCTCTCGAGTGCAGTTAGTCAGCTCTACACCCAGGAAAACCTCCATTACTTGTTCTCAGTTCTACACATAGTTCCTGCTAAAAAGAGAAAATTACAATGAAGCTGTGTATTTATTTCAGGCATTTCTACTTGAAGCTTGGATCCCGTAGCAATCTCTTTGCTCATATTCTCAAATCTCTTTCCAGAGAGTTCAATCCAAAAAAGACCTTTAGTTTGATTTCTCCAAGAGCCACATCACCAGTGTCCTTATTGCTGCCTGTTCCTTCCCAACACCTCCACTTCTACCAAATAAAAATCAGCCTCTGGCATAGCTCTATCTGTACAGCTCAGCTTCTGTTCAGCATCTCAGGTGGACACTGTTCTCACAAGTAACTCAGTTATCTTACTTTAAAAAAGAACTGCTTTTCATATTATCTTAACTGAGAGGTACTCAGAGCCTCAACACCCACAAAGATGTACCTCGCCTCTCTATGCTACTGCAGATTAGTGACAGATTAGAGACCAACAGAATCATGTTGCACTGATTTTTTTTCCTGAGCGCATCCCAAGAATGGTAAAGGTACATTGAGTTTAGCACCTTCAGGTGTAAAAATTACCCTAATTTTTCTCTGTGACTAGAGCAAGGGTAAACTTTAGGCTACCAGCCCCTGGCACTAACACCAAATGAGTCCCAGGCAGCTCTCCTGGTGTAAAGCTCCATCAAGCAGCAGTCAAATGCTTTCTACATAGGTGAGATTAGCTCCCTCAATTCTCTACATCAAGAATTAGCCAACTAATTGCTAAGAGTAATGAGATGCTGCCAAAAGCAAACGGCCTAGAGAGTACTCCACCACCAACCAGCAGGTATCAAGATCTAGTGTATGTAACACAGTGAGTTGGCCTGTTAAGTTCAGCTCAAAAGAACTGGGATCAGTTGACTACTTCCTAGAAATCAGTCTCTATTTCTCATTTGCAGGAATATAAAAGGTGACAATAGGACAAGCAGCCCAAAGTAGAGTTGTTCTTAAGCTGAGATCTTTTTCTATCAAGCTTCATCCTAAAGTGACAATTTGCATTCAAGTTGCAATAGATAACAATGCATACATGCCATGAGTCATAGGTATTTATAATGGGAAATACTAATAAAATATTGACCCCATTTCCATGATCAGCTATGTTCTAACACAGGATACAGATTATTTGTATTCTATTAATAAGCACAAAGAAAATCAAAAGTGCAATTATTCTTATCTGATTAGCATAAAATTAAAGCACCTGAATGCATAATTAACTGAAAATATGAATTGATTCATTTTTAGAGTCTAAAGAATCCCTTAAACTAATGTCTTTTTGTCAAATTTTTCTGTCACTAAAGCGTTCACTGCAGGTTAATACTTGGAGGTTAAAAAACACAAACTAATATAAAAGCCAATATATGAAAATAGCACAGAAGAGTAACTGCAAAATGCTATTAGTAGATTTACTTTTCAAGTTCCATTTATGTCTATAATTAAGCAGATAAACAATAACTCTTGCATAACATAAAGAATACATTTAAAATAGAAAACCAGACCAGAGTGCTGCCAGTGTTGCATGTGTTCCACACAAAGAGACAGCATGATAATGATTAATACTACTACAAAATATATGAAAGTTGATTCCAGAAATCACACTATTTCATAATATAAGCCATTTTAGTCTCAAACTGCGGCAGAAATACAGTGAGTGCACCATTTCATTATCTGATTTCAAATGAACTATAACATGATTAGGTTCGTATTTTCATAGACAAAGCTGAACAGATCAAGGGACACTTGGTTTTAAGTAATCCATTAAACTTATTAAACTACAAATAAGCAGCAAATAATCATCTATAGGAAAGTGAGATAGAACTACGAACCCCCAAAATCAGCCTTATTCACACAACAATCCAATCTACTCTCCATTTTTTTAATTGATTATATCAAGGATTTTTATCTAGGAGTTCTTTCAGTGTCTCATCCTCCCTGTAATAGCAACTAACAAATATTGAGGGGGGTTAGGGGAAGGGTGCAAAAATTATAATCTTAATGAGACTGAATAAGTAAAAGAAGTTAGCGAATTCCCGACAGTGATGATGCCCCCCATTAAAAGCATTCCCCTCCTCTGGAACTTTGCATTACTTCCACTGAAGTTATCATAGAATCAGCTAGGTTGGAAAAGATCCTGAAGATCAAGTCCAACTTATGTCATTCTCCTGAGTGGTAGGCTACTTCACTGTATGTGCTGCTCATAAGTTTCTTCCCAAGAGATGATAATAAAAACATAAGAAGTAGAAATTTTGATTTCTTGCAGAATCAATTAATTTAATCTGTTAGCATTCCAATGTCCTTGTTTCCACAGACATCACTATCCTAGTGTAGTAGCTCCAAGACCTGATGTTACATGTAAAATTTACCTGAATTTCATGTTGTCCTTTCAGTCACTCCAGTTTACACTTGCCACATAAAGGGTAATGAGAGACGCACTCCTCAGATGACCAGAGCATCCTTCTTCTCACACTACAGAAAATGCAGACATACATAAACCACTCATGATCATATGAAAGGAGAAGAAAAAGTGAACAGTTCTCCAACAAACATGCCCGACACAGCCAGAGACACCTCTTCTAGAGACTTGCAGATACTCACCCACGGCATTCATTCAACTGCTGTTTAGCATACCCTCGCGCAGAAACAGCACGTATCTCCAGGGTCAGAATAGATGCTTTGGATGTGATGTATTTGTGCAAAAACAATGGGGCAAACAGGGATGATGTTGGGTTTGGAGTTTTCTTCACACTTAATAAGCCAAGGGATTGAAAAGAATCAAGCAAACCTCAGTTTTGTCCTAAAACCTTGGTTCTTCAAGTTCTCAGTCCTATTGCAACCGCTTTCATTTCTGCCTGATTTTCAAAGGAAACTACAGTTTTACTACGCAATTCTTCTCCAACTTTTTAATTCCTTTCAATTGAACTGAGAGGTTAACAGCCTGAAAGAAACCAAGTACCTACAGCTTTGATGAAAACAGGTAGCAGTGAAGAAAAATGCTATTGAGACTTCATTGGATTTCAGTATGAACTCACCTGGGAGAGCACCATCATGCGTCTTCTGCAAGGAAGTCTACAGGAAGCAAGGCTTTACTAAAAATGCTGTTTGAGGAACTATTTGTAATACAATATCCACAAGAAAGCTAGCTTTTTATTTGCTAAACTACTTAATTTTCTTCATGGATTGCCTTTTGCTTGCAATTTGAGTTGTCTGATTCCAACAGCTGTATACACTTCACTAACTTTTTAGACACTGATAAGCATTCTTTAAAGGATTCTCAGGACTTTGTTTCCATGTGTATTGGCCCCCTGTGTCTGCTTCAGTTCCCTTGGAGTGCAGGAACATGTACCACAGCATGTATCTTGATGAGTTTTGTGCCCCAGGGGCTCAGAAGCTTGCCCATCTCTTTTTACAATAAATGTAAACAAACTCTCAGTGAACAGACAGCTGCAACATCCTTCCAAAAGAACACCTTTAAATGTATTTGTTAATTTCTCTGAACACAAGATCATAGAATCATAGAATAGTTAGGATTGGAAAGGACCTCAAGATCATCTAGTTCCAACCCCCCTGCCATGGCCAGGGACACCTCACACTAAACCATATCACCCAAGGCTTCATCCAACCTGGTCTTGAACACTGCCAGGGATGGAGCATTCACTACCTCCCTGGGCAACCCATTCCAGTGCCTCACCACCCTCACAGTAAAGAATTTCTTCCTTATATCAAGTCTAAACCTCTGCTGTTTAAGTTTCAACCCGTTACCCCTTGTCCTATCACTATAGTCCCTCCCCAGCATCCCTGTAGGCCCCCTTCAGATACTGGAAGGCTGCTAAGAGATCTCCACGCAGCCTTCTCCAGGCTGAACAGCCCCAACTTTCTCAGCCTGTCTTCATATGGGAGGTGCTCCAGTCCCCTGATCATCCTCGTGGCCCTCCTCTGGACTTGTTCTAACAGTACCATGTCTTTTTTATGTTGAGGACACCAGAACTGCACACAATACTCCAAGTGAGGTCTCACGAGAGCAGAGTAGAGGGGCAGGATCACCTCCTTCGACCTGCTGGTCACACTCCTTTTGATGCAGCCCAGGATACAGTTGGCTTTCTGGGCTGTGAGCGCACACTGCTGGCTCATGTTCATTTTCTCATTGACTAACACCCCCAAGTCCTTCTCCGCCAGGCTGCACTGAATTTCCTTTTTGCCCAACCTGTAGCTGTGCCTGGTATTGCTCTGACCCACATGTAGGACCTTGCACTTGTCATGGTTAAACTTCATGAGGTTGGCATCAGCCCACCTCACAAGTGTGTCGAGGTCCCTCTGAATGGCATTCCTTCCCTCTAGCGTTATCAACAGAACCACACAGCTTGGTGTCATCGGCAAACTTGCTGAGGGCACACTCAATTCCATTGTCCATGTCAGCGACAAAGATATTAAACAAGACCGGTCCCAACACCGATCCCTGAGGGACACCACTCGTTACTGGTCTCCAGCTGGACATTGAACCGTTGACCACAACTCTTTGAGTGCGACCATCCAGCCAGTTCTTTATCCACTGAGCGGTCCACCTATCAAATTGATGTCTCTCCAATTTAGAGACAAGGATGTCATGTGGGACAGTGTCAAACACTTTGCACAAGTCCAGGTAGATGACGTCAACTGCTCCACCCCTGTCCATCACTTTTGTAGCCCCATCATAGAAGACCACCAAATTGGTCAGGCAGGATCTTCCCCTAATAAAGCCATGCTGGCTGTCACCAAGCACCTTGTTGTTTTTCATGTGCCCTAGCAGGCCTTCCAAGAGAATCTGCTACAGGATTTTGCCAGGCACAGAGGTGAGACTGACTGGTCTGTTATTCCCTGGGTCATCCATTTTCCCCTTCTTGAAAATGGGGGTTATATTTCCCTTTTTCCAGTCATCAGGAACTTCACCTGACTGCCATGATTTTTCAAATATGATGGCCAGTGGCTTTGCAACTTCATTTGTCAGCTCCTTCAGGACCCACGGATGGATTTCATCAGGTCCCATGGACTTCTGTACATTCAGGTTCTTAAGATGGTCTCGAACCAGATCCTCTCCTACAGTGGGCCCAGGGTCTAAGTTCTCCCCCTACCCTTCAAACTAAGTGACTGATTGACAGGTAGGCAAAAGCATTTGCTTTGACAGAGTCAGACTGTCATCAGTTTTCATGTTCTCTGCTGTCTGAACTGTATCAAGCTGATCAGATTTGTAATTCTCCTGCAGCAAATCAAAGCAAAGCAAAAAAACTCCAGTCCTTTCCTACACTGGACTTGATTTGTCCAATGTAAGTTAGTGAGCAGCACATTCAACTATGATAAAAGTTCATTGTATAAACTGCTTTTTACATCTCCTGAAACACAGAAATCATCCAGCTTCTTAGAACAACTGTATTTGGTAAGAAGATGAATGCAGATAGAAGACAACTGCAACTTATCTAATTGTAATTTGCTCTTTTTCCACTTGGCTCTTGCAGAATGCTGGCTCTGACCAAGTAATTCACCAAGAAGCCATCAGGCAATAATATTCAAGAAAATACATGAACTTATATCCAAGTGGCAACCACTGACACTACAAACACCTTTTCTTATGCAGTATTACAATAGCTTGGACAGTAGGAAGGAACAATTTGGATAATCTGCATCTGATCTTGCCAGAAAGATAACCACAATTGTGTGTCTCAGTTATTTCTGCAGTCACATGCAGTTTGGGATCACATGGTTAGGTATGCTATTCACCCCAAATCAACAGCAAGCATACACAACTGATTGATATGCATGCTGGATAAGGCCCCACCTAGACTTTAATGGCTAAGATTGTGATAGAAGATTTGTTCTGAAGTACCTTGCTATTCTCTTTCCAGAAGAGCGGAGCATTTTAAAGTAAAGATCTGGCTGAGGAAAGAAAATCCATCTGGCAAAACCTTCCAACATTATGATTTGCAGAGAGACACTGATTACATTTTCTTACACTGTACATTTCAGATCTATCACACAGAGTAAGGAGAGAACGTCTGCATCTTCTCAAGGCTTATACTCCACTGACACACAGTTTTCCAGCACAGATATTTTAACTGAGAACAGCTCAATTCTGAAAACTATAATTTAAAATACATATTATTTTAATATTTGAAATATACTTTGGTTTTATTCTTCTTTAGAAAAGTGAAATTTCATCTACACATTCATTTAAAGTGATAGAAAATTCCACTTTGTCTCCAGAAGTCATTTCAAAATAACACAGAACAGATTTGTAAAACCTGTTTAACCCAGTCTGGTTTCTACTGTGCCTGAAGTACTCTATGTGCTACACATAAAAGCCTCATTAAGAAGACCTTTTGCTGCTCTCTCATTAAATACACCTCAATGCAAAAAATAACATGAAAAGTAAGTATTTGAGACACTCCGTAATAGGAAAATTACCAAATTCTTCAAAAACTAAGAAACCCTCAAACAGCCTACAACTTGTTTTGCATTTAGTATCTCAAATAGTAAAACCTACAAATTCTTATAGGTTGCTTTAGCTGCTTTTCTAGTGTACATACAGAGATATGATCGCATGGGCTGGGTATGAAACTGGAAATCACAGTGTCTTACCTAATGATTTGCCAGACCACACTATGGGAACTAACCAAATTGTACCAGTCTTCCCCCGGTACAGCAGAGAGAAACTGGTTTACACCAACTTGATTAAATCTGTTCAGTTAACAAAGAATACATGAGACATTTGGTTTTTAGGAGTGAGATTTAGAGAGCAGTAAAGCACACGTTTAGCTACATGCTAAAACAAATTGAAATGGCATTGCTAGTTACTGACAAAGCGTCTACTACTGGACAATTTATCTAGTCCTGCTAGAGAATAGTATCAGATAAAACAGAAACCAAAGCACATTAATAATTAGAAATAAGTATCCAATTCTCCCATATGCATGACTTCATTTGTACAAAAGCTAAAGGTGAGGAAATTTTAACTGGGTGTAGAATTTACCAGCTTCTCAAATGACAGAGACCTGACAGAAGTCTTGAGAGGCACAAGACTGAAGTCTGCATATAGACTGCTCTGACATTTTAATTCAATCAAGGTATCTATAGGCGCACAGACAGTAAAACCAGATCAAGTGCAAAAAGGAATCTGTCAGCTATCAAAGAAAATACTACAATTGCCTTTACCTTAGGTTTTTAATCAGTTTTAATTCTCCACTTAGGTATTTTTGTGCATTTTAGAACAAAAACTAACATTCAAAATGACACTCAGAAGTTTTTTCAGGCCACAAGTGACATGAGTTTTTCCTTTACATCAACAATCTAGCATTTATAATCAAATAAATGGAGAAGGGGAAGTCAGCAGATGAACTCGTAAGGGGTATTAAGTATATGTTGTCCTCATACTCAAATCTGTGTTTGATACTCTTTTTATAGAAATATCCTCATATAAGCTTTCAAATCAAAATTAATCATGCTTTCTAGCAGGCCATTATGAAAAACTGCCACTGTGAGAGATAAAACTCAAAACACTGAAAAACAGGGCTTGCAAAACAGATTCTAACTAAAAGACCATTATTTTAACATGATTTCTTCCCCAGTCTCTCATGCTTAACCATGCAGCTATCACAATTAATTTCACATTCCTTGGAATAAGTTATCAGTACATCAAGGTCAAGAAATTATCTGTTCTTAATGTAGGAATTGCCTTCTCCTTCTTGTAAGAGGATGGCTACTTCTGGCATCTTTTGCAGAAAAGCTTTAATGTTGTTTGCCAAATTAGACATTTTATCTTCCGTCAGCACCTGCAGTTTACTACTGGTTTGCTCAACAGTCCAGTGCTTTCTTTTAACTCTATTTCAAGAGAGGAGGCACAAACTCCAAGAAGAGAGCTGTAAGTCCTGAGTTTTCAAATTCCTTTTGTAGCTCATCTAGTGTTGAATATTCTTTGACTTCAAATGTCTGAAACCTGAAATTGTAAAAGAGTAACTCATAAAGATGCCCAGATTTGCCAGAATGTAATTCTCAATTCTGTTACTTTTCTATCCACAACACTGCTACATTATACCTTTTCTGCTGTGCCTGTACTTTTGTCTCACACAGTACACTAATCATTTTCTCTTTGCATTTCTTTCCACTTGAGTCCACATCTACCTTAGAAGTTTTCTGCAGAATCAAGTACTCCTAAGTGGAAAAAAAAAGAGTAAAATATTAAATGTCACCTCAGTAACTCTGAGGGTTAAGTAAAATGCAAAAATCTTCACAAAACATACAGTTTTTTTCAGCACATAGCAACCAAACTTTAAAAGTGCCCATCCCATAAAGTGCATGACCGTCTCTAGTCATCAGCTTGAAGTTAGATACAGTCTTCAGTGATGTAGAGAACATGAATTTGAAAAGACTGAACATTCTCCTTTAATATCGCCACAAAAAGCTGCCTAATGCAGCGGGAGTTTTTAAATACAGACAGAAGATCAAAGCCCAGGTGTGCACCAGGAGCACCATGTGGTCTAGGGCAAGAAAAGAGATGGTAATGAGCTAGAAATATATCTGCTATTTGTTTCTAATTGCAAATGTTCTGTTTTCTGAGGCATTTGGCAAATACAGGAGACTGAACCCAGGCATATTACAGTCAGGATACACAGGGGTCTAACTACAGTGGGAAGCAAAGCAATACAGGTCACAGGTCTGCAAGTATCTCTGGTTTCTTTCTCATAGAATACCTTTGCTTCCTTAAATACAGCATGAAGTTGCTGGGCCTTCCTATTCTCCTAATGATCAATTTGCTTCCAAATTGTTAATCTTAGAAAAACACACACAGAATATTCAGACACCTAGGTTTCAGTGGTAAATCAATAGAACTAGTCAACATTCATTGCTCCTGCACCTTAATGTTGCTTCTGTCACCCTGAAGAAGAATCAATATTATCTTGCCCATGAACATCAGTCTTCCAGTCAGCCTTAGATCCGAAGTCCATTTTTCCACAGTTTTGACATATTTTGCCTTGGCTCTCATGTGATCTAAATGCAAAAGGAGCATCCAGGTATCATCCCCTGTACTTGTTCCTTTTGACAAAGTAGTTTTTTCATGGCAAACTGTTGCTGATTGCTTAATGATATATTTAAGATGCTGCTGTATCCAAAGAATCAGATCGTGTACCATGGGTTCAGAAAGATGCTTCTTTGCTTGTTCAAGCAATTTATCTTTCACATCCACACATTGGGCCCTTGTAAGCTGGTCTGAGCTAACAGAAATATCTGGTAGAGTCGATGGATAATTGACTGGCAAATGAAATAGCAGCTTTAAGAGTACATCTGTATCCAGGAGTTCTTTCACACTGATTTGAATCCGAAATGTGATTCCATGTGTCTCTAGAAAGAATAAAAAAATCAACATGAACAGATTGCTTTTAGTTGAAATATAAATGTATTATTAATTCATGGCATTTTCTTTAACAGTTCAACTCAAGTGACTGCCAGTCTATATAAAATAAGGAGTGTGGGGTTTTTTTTTGCAGGGTGGGAGGTTGCAGCCAGTGGCTCAAGCTAGACTTGCAGGGAATCCTGAAATGAAACACTTCCATATCATACTAGAAGGGAAGTTATTAACACATTCTGAAAAGCATGCACACCTTTTGACTCTTTCAAAGTCTAGACAAGCCAGTAATAAAGAATTGTTTCTCTTAGAAACACGTAAGTCAGCTTCTACAGCTCAATACCAGAAGCAAGGACAACTGAAAATAAAGACTCTTCTGGATGGACTCAGCACTGCCCTAACTTTGCTCCTAGAGAAACCTATAAGATTTCTAACACCAATATGAATGCAAAGCAAATAGACTTGCACTGGGTATTTTTTAAAACAACCACTCAGAAGCAGTTCCACACTAAAGAGAGACATAGAATATAAAAAAATAAGATTCTTTGCCCCCTACAACTTTCAGATAAAATCCACTTAATTCTGTCCTGCCGACTTCTCTACATGTTGAACTGACCTAATAACATCTCTGTTGTACATCTGAGCCTAGATGCTACATACATGCACATATATGCATATACTTACATACACATATGTGTATACACCCACGTATCTGCTCAAAACATGTTGTTGGTCTACTTTAGAATAGAATTATTTTCAGAGTGAAAGAGATACATACAGTATGTAGCAGGAAGGGCAGAAGGCATCCTCCTGACAAATCACATATCAAAGATGCTGAATATGAAAGTTATGTATGGTAATTCCTGCCATAAAACCTTCTTGACTAGAACACAATTCATAGAAAGACAATACAAAACCTCATCAAGTGAAAAGTGGGGACAAAGATCTAACCTACTTTTGGTCCTCTGCCATGAAGAAACAGGGTATCAGATAAAAGAGGATCTTCTTCAGATGTTCTCTGCTTCATCCTTTTGATGCCTTCTAAGCACTTCACCCCTTTCCTTTAAAGAAATAGCTAAAATGTCTGGTTGATTCATTCTATGAGGGCAGGAGAAGCCAGATCTGAGAGGCAGATTAGAGTAGGGCTGAGTTTCAGAGGAGCTCTTTTGAAGTGACTTGCCTTCTTCTCCCTCTACCTTATTTTACCTTCCTTTACATGACAGTCATTTGAATTTTTAGTATTGCTGATGCTGCTAACCAACCTCAGTGCTCTCTCTGATTTTCGATTTGAACCCCACTAAATAAGTGAAAGAAGCTAAAAGTGACTAGAACAGACAAAAAGCACCTTAGAGAGCTTAGCCAAGGGCTTGTTCCCAAACCTCCTCCAAGGGTCATAGGAAGAACTTTTTCTAGGTCAGAGCAGTCACCAAATAAAATAAGTAAACCCTCAAAACCCAATAATCAAACTCTAATGTTACCATGAAGCAAATATCTGCAAACCATTGATAACTAAACAGTCAAATCCAGTGCTGAAAGTAGTGGATGTAAACCCAGTGAATTAAATGAAATTACACCCAACCATACGCATACCTACAGCCACTACACATCAAAGCCTCATTTGCTGCCATCAGGGAGTGGTTTCCAGCCTTCTAAGATGCTATGAAAGGTTCCAGATTATTTTTAAGGCAAGTTTATTCCTCAAAAATGCACCTGCCTTAGAAGAGACTCCAGTTTCCACAGCATCTATCTGGCAGCAAGCAGCCCTTGCTCCCCTGGGAGTAACTATGCATGAGGACCTTAAGCCTTCCTGTTCCAGTCTGTGTCTTCTGCTGCCCTGACATTTCTTAATGAGCAGCAGCAATGCTCTGTAATAGTGCAATTCCTCTGTCACTAGGGTAGGCTCGGTACACATAACCTCACACACAAGAAGAAAAGCCTACACTGCACCTTCTGGGAACCCCAGCACCCTCCTGACCACCATGGAGGGTCTCCAAACCCAGAGTGCCTGTTACCCATCTCTTTCAGCTGCCCCTTGCACAGGGCAGCCACACCAGGTACACAGCCAAGCTGCCTTTGGCTGAACAATATGATTATACCCCTGCCTTGAATCACTTCATTTTAAACCATGTTGCCAAGAAATGTAAAACTGCACAGCGTATAAATGAGTTGAAGAACACTATTGCCAGCTTAACTACAGTGACAGAAATACACCTGATAATCTGATAATCCTCCTCAGTTTTTTTTCACTAGCTTGTCATACCAGATCTCACCAACTCTGAAGTAACTAAGGGATAAACAGACAGGCCAGCCCTGCCCCTTTGGCAAGGGCCTCCTGTTGCAGCAATCATATTTTTAAGCCTGCAACACAGGCTTTCCCTGTGATGATGAACTAACCCGAAGGAAGCAGCGTGGCTTTGAATCCCAAGGTGTGTGTATCACTATGAGCTATGCTCATTTACATCTGCTTTGGACTTACCTCTGACAAGGAGAACTGGTTTGAAACATCTGTGGGGCTACAGCATCTAAAGTTTATGTCACCATCCCAGCCTCTATCCCATTTTCTGCACTAGCACTGCAGACACCTACCTGGCAGAGCAAAGAGTAGAGCACCCCACATAATGAGGCTCTGGAGCAGTACCTCCTTTGTTTGCTAAAAAACTTCTTACCAGGTCTGAGTTGTCTTCCAGGGAAATGGTGATGATTTCTGAAGTAAAAGCCTGGGTAAAACCATTCTGCTGGCATTTAGTGTGCTAGTAAGACTGAACTCCATGCATTTTAACTTGTTTTCCCCATGGCTGCATGCTTATCAGTATATTTAGCTCTAGCATCCTTGAGATTTTTTCTTATGTTCCATGTCAAGCAGACAGATATCCCCCTCGTCTCCTGCCCAAAGGCATTTTATGCAACACATGCAATCTATTTTTACATTCAGAAAATGGCACCTACTAACGTACACGCTTCGAATATATATTTTTATAGGAAGCTTGGTGAGCAAAGCAGAAGAGAACAGATTAACAAGTACATTATGGATTTCCATCTGTAACACTGATCTTTGTAAATAGACATGGAAGGTAAAGAAGATATGCTGTAATTAGTTTATTTAAATGCAGCAACACACTGGTTTTGATAAAAACATATTTTACATTATGAATACTTCAATTGTTCAGTTCCAGAAAACCAAAGTTTTTAGCTTACCAAGAGACATGCAAAAGCATTTTCCTACATTCCTCAAAAACATAAGTCCCCAACAGCCTCCTTTTTGATGCTGTGGGTCTACACACAAATTACTCTTAATGTATTAGTGACAGCAGAATGTAACAGTCTTACTGGAAGTTGATTCTGCGCACCGTTTGCTACTGACAATTTGTATGGTTTGAAGATATAAAGCAAAAGTGAGTTAGCAGTATACAAACTAAAGAATTCTGCAGCTCCAACACAAACAAGAATTCCTGAAGTAAAACTACCAGTAATCATTCTTGTAAGTAATCCTTGCTATTCCAGCAGGAAACAATGGAAAACAACCAAATATACATGATCCTAACATATCATGAGCACAGTCTGGCTAAAGGCCTTGCAAGGTCACATACTATCAATACAAATACAAAGTGCTGTGCACTTGTGGCACTTCCCTATATGTTTCAGGCAGGTTTCTAAGCTTTTACATCCCAGTAACTTAAACACAAGCCCATTTTCCTGTATACAAAGCAGAGAGAAGGATGTGCACATATTTCTGTAACAGCTTTGGAGGAACAGACGTGCATATGCAATGTTCAGATATGTTCACGTTTTAAAGTGAAACGTCTGTTAGGCCTGGATGCTGTATTTCCAAATGATGCCTGAAATAACAGCCCTGAGGTTCTTGACTTTTAAGAAAATAAAACTCACTTGAAACATTTCATCCATCAGGTTTTCAAACTAGAACTCTAAAAAAAACCCCAATCTCCAACTAAAATGGCAGATTTACAGCCCCACACTGGCACAAGGTGTCATGGAACGCTAGACACAAAGCAATCCTGCTTTTAGACTACCCGTTACTTGTGCTCCATGCACACACTCATGCCTTCATCCCTCTCAGGCTGTCTGTATGCAAAGTCCTCTTTTCAAATCACCACTTGCTGTGCTGTGCAAATCCAGTTCAACTGCTTTAAATACACGTTTGAGGTTTATTCAGTTCATTTCCTAGGGACTTTTTTGTTCAAGTGAGTCAAGAGAAGCCATGTTATTTTATACCAAAGTGATTTTTACAGCATCACAAAATCGGTTGAGGTTGGCAGAGCCCTATGGAGATCATCCAGTCCAACCTCCCTGCTCAAGCATGGCCTCCCAGAGCAGGGCACACAGGAATGTGTCCAGGTGGGTTTGGGATGGCTCCAGAGAGGGAGACTCCACAACCTCCTGGGCAGCCTGTACCAGGGCTCTGACACCCTCATGTAAAAAACACTTCCTCATGTTGAGGTGATACTTCTTGTGTGCTAGTTTATGGCTATATGGTATATGACCATAAGCTAAATGTTAATATAGTATAGAGAATCACATCTATCTATATGGTATATGACCATAAGGTATATGTTATACAGTATCTTAGAGAATCACGTCTATCACAGAAAATATATGGTCATAGCATGTTCTCTATAATAGAGAGCACATGCACATTATCTGTGTGTATCTACAACAAATATAGATGAGAGTTCCCATCTACTTAGGCTCTTTATCTGAACAGACACACAACACTCACATATCCCACCTGACACTTCCTTTAAGGCTGACAGTAACTGCTGTTGGAACTACTGAGATTTGCTGTCCCTTGATGGCAGGGCATCTTCACAGCACTGTGAAAGTTATCTCTTTCACCCTATGTGACCAGCAAGCAGCGGCAGATGGCACCAACACTGCACACCTCAGGCTCCCACCCTCAGCAGACATGGCGGATGAGCCTCAGCACCCTGTGAATCCACAGCCATAGCACACTGCTGAAGCTGGAGAACCTGGTCCATGGTAAGGCCCAGATTACCAACTTACCCCCCGAAAGGCAGAGATCACCCAAAGCTTCTCACACACTGCAGCAGCCGCACCCCTATGAAATACTACAGGATAAATACCCACTCTTGTTACGTGCAGGAGATGCTTGATCTCTGCCCATGGCAGACGGGTTGGAACTCTTTAAGGTCTTTTCCAACTTAAACCATTCCATAATCCACCTCAGTAGGCCCCAGCCCATTCCCACAGCTGCCCTTCACCTACTGCAAGTTCCAGCGTGCACAGCAAACAGCTGCGATTAAGAAGCTCGTTAATTACAAACGAGTAGGATCCGATGGGATTTGTCCCCTACAAAGAGTGAGATCCAGGGACGGGAGGGAAGGGACCCATCCTTGGCGCTGCCACTAACAGCTAGCGCCTGAGCCTGCGCTGCCCCGCTGGGCAGCCCCCCGTGAGCCGCTTCCCCCCGGGGCCGGAGCGGGGCAGCGGGCGGATCACCCCCGGCTGAGACCCTGCCAAGCGGGACGACCAGCGGCCGCCTTCACCTGAGACCGCCAGCACCTCGCAGGCATCCGGCTCGCAATAGATGGCGGCGAGAGCCGAGAGCTCCTCCAGCGCTAGCTCCGACATGGCGGCGGGGCGGGGCTTCCCGCTGCCTGCAGGACCTGGGTTCGGGGACACTTCAGCTGGCAGCCGGGCGCTTCCAGGCTTGCGGCGGCCTCCTCCGGTGTTACCGCTCGGCTCCGGCAGCCTCCGAGGCACCGAGCAACAGCAGAGGCGGCGGCAGGGAGAAGCTCTTTGCCTTAGCGCCGAACAGAAACATGGCGGCCTTGTGAGGTAGCGCCGCGCTCCCCGCGCCGCGGTGTACGGCTCCTCACGGCAGCTCCGGCACACCGAAGGGAATAACAAGCCCGTCCTCGGTGTATGGAAATCAACGCGCGTACATAAAGCTTCACCAATACATAGGGTTACGTTGGTTATAGTCAACTGTTGTGGCTCCATAGCTCTGTTAGCTGACAGGGCTCCTCCAGCCAGGTGTAATCACCTCTAAAACAACAGTCGGCATGATAGCTTTTAAAAGGAAGGGAGGTTTACTTTTATTAGACAATACATCGTCTAATTTTAATACCCTAAATTCTGTTCAAATAACAAGAAACATCGGAGTGCTGAGCTGGGAATGAGAGACGTAACGGAGGAGAAGTGCCAGCAGCACTGCCAGGTAGGAGTCCATGCTGCTGTCAGAGGAGGCTCTGCTGGAAATTAGCCTTAAAAGAGCCTTATTCTACTATTAAAAACTTCTTTGCCCCTGGTCTGGCTCCCCCCCCCCCCCCCCCCCCCCACTTTGCATATTCCATTTTACATGCTTAAATAGAAGAAGTCGATGTAAATGTCTTTTAAATTGACACTATCACAAGACATTGAGGTCCCCATGAATAAGTCACTGCACTCTGACATTTGGAAGTCATCAAAGGAGACAGTATAATGTCAGCTTGATATTTTTCACGCTAGGAAAATATCAGCTTCATGTCAAAGATCTGAATTCCATCTTAATGTAATAAATTTCCTTCTATTCACAGACTGGTGAAAATGCTAAATATTTAAATTGGAAATGAACTTCTACAGTTACAGCCTGGCCTTCATATTCCACCATTATTAAATTGGAGTTCAAGATCTTATTGTCCCCCTCTCTTTTTTCCTATGGTTTCTTCAAACATTGCAGTGTTGACAGAATAACATTCAGTACTCTAAAAGAAGGATGCTTTCCTATCAACGTGGCAAATACAAGTTAAGAAAGATGAACATCATGCTTTTTAGAGTTGGCCTGTATTAAACCAACTCCAGCATTCCGTCATAAATCAATCTACCACTGATGATACCAGCATTTTCCACTTTGCCTGACAAGGCAAACAGAAAGCAACTTTCATATGCAGGTAAGATTCATCTTCCCAGTCTTACTTGCAAAAGTACTATCATTTGCTTTCCACTCACTATAGCTATGGCCCAAACCAATTAGGTGCTGTGCCGACAACCACTAGTGATTTTACAGAAAACTCTGTGTTTGTACCTGTTTTCCTGAGAGTAAATAAGAGGAGGCAGACATTTTGGGGACAAAATGTAAATTTGGAACATCTATCTACATCTTTTAATCATCATTTCCACACCAGCCACTCTCCCATCTCAGCAACCACTGCTCTAGAGGGCATTAAAGAACTAGGAAGAGTCTAAAAGCCACTGCAGTAGCCCATTTTGGGGTCACAAGACAAAAACTAGCAAGGAACTCATAACCTCACCTCTGCAACACAAGTCACATCCGCATTTTGGCACTGCTGCAGGTCCTGTGTTTTCTGCTCCAACAATGCTGACAGCTCTAATGCAGTCAGAAGGGTATTCTTGCCACCTAAACCTGTTTTAAACAGAGCTAAACAGCACTGATTTTTTTCAGATACCAAAGAAAGAAGCCATTATTTCTGCAATAACAAACCTCGAGTGTTGCCACAGCAGTAAAGTTTTCCCAAAAGTGCCTTGTACCCAAAATGGCAAAGAGAAAACAACATGAAAACCTCTAATACTCACTCCAAATAAGCTAAAGGGCAAAAGATTAAAGGCAACAGAAAAAGCAACCTTTGTAATTGTGAGAGATCGTGGTAAACCAGAGATGTTTCTCCTCAGTATCCTCAAGCATGGGTAGTAAAAAAGTTTGCAGCATCTTTTTCTTTTCCCCCAAAGCATGTATTTTAAAGTTGCAATAAATACATTTAGCAAAGAAATGATGCTGCAAATTAAAAGCTGACAATGTTTGTATGGCTTGTTCTGAGGTTAAATTCAACATTTGCATGAGGTTTTGCTCTTTGGTTCTTGAAAGTGAGCCAATGAATTCACATAAAAATACCTATATTGATAAAATACATACATAAAAATATATGTTTATGGTTTTTATGTAAAAAACCCTTCTCTAATTTGAGGGAAAAAATACAAATTGGAGAAAAAAATCTTTTCTATTGCTTTTCCTTTAAAGTATTTTAGAAGCAAGATTTTCAAGGATTTGTGCTCTAGCAATGCTTTTTAAAGACACTTGCATTTATCCTCCAAGCATCAAACTGCTTAAGTCAGTTCCCCAAGACATTTAATCTTTTGGCAGATGGAAACTCATTTTGAAAGTCTACTAATGATCAATTAAAGCATTAGCTGTCTCTATAGACAGGAGGTTTATGGGGTCACAGGCTTCAGAAGCTGGAGGCAAGAGCAGCAGCATGGTAGAAAAACAGCTAAAACTTTCTATAGTTACCTCAAAACTGGCAAAACATCAGAAAACAAAAATCATCACTTGTTTTTTTTGGTCATCATATGTTAAAAAAAAATGTGATGTTTTCTATTTCATAAGAGAGGACATGGTTCAAACTAAGCATCAGCAAAAGAAACTGTTCTTTTAATTATTTTTATTTTTTAATGAGGCCTAATAACAATCCCAATACTTCCAATGAATTTCCATTATCCTTTGAAAATTGGGTTCACTCAGACTCCAGTCATAAAAACATGCACCCAAGCTGCAAATATGCAGCCGTGTCTTGTGAGTCAATGCCTTTGGGATGAGCGGTTCACTCGTAGGCACCTCCCATATGGAGGCAGGCTGAGAACAACTGGGGTTGTTCAGCCTGGACAAGAGAAGCTGCCTGGAGACCTCAGAGCAGCTTCCAGTGTCTGAAGGGGGCTACAAGGATGCTGGAGAGGGCCTCTCCATCAGGGACTGTAGTGACAGGACAAGGGGTGATGGATTCACACTGAAACAGGGGAAGTTCAGGTTACATCTAAGGCAGAAGCTCTTCCCTGTGAGGGTCCTGAGGCGCTGGCACAGGGTGCCCAGAGAAGCTGTGGCTGCCCCATCCCTGGCAGTGCTCATGGCCAGGCTGGACACAGGGGCTTGGAGCAACCTGCTCTAGTGTGAGGTGCCCCTGCCCATGGCAGGGGTTTGGGACTGGATGATCTTAAGGTCCTTTCCAACCCAAACCGTTCTATGATTTTATGTAAATAATACAGCATTTCACACACACTCAAGGCCACAGGGTTAGGTTTGGAGTCAAGGCTGGTACTCTGCCCACAAGTTTCTACAGTATTCAATGTACAAGTTGTAAGTCCAAATAGATGCATCTGTCACATTCATAAAAGAATTTAAGATTCTTTCTCTAGGAGTTTGGCAAGCCATTTGTTTCTCTTGAAGGAGATGCAGATAAAAGTGATTAACCATCTAATGCAAATGAAGCATGATCCTTCTTACAAAATGGACATAGCTGGTATGCCCATAGGTACCTGTTATTACTAACATTGCTGAAAGAATTCGTACTTACTTTATTCACTGCATGTAGAGCTTTGCCTACAATTTACCTTGTACAAAGTAAGACAGAATAACAAACAGAACACACTTTTCAGTGAGAGTAAAAATACATGAAGTTGCCTACTAAAACTTTGTAGAAAACCAACAATGCTGTCTATTTTAAAAGAGAACATAAGTAAAGATACTTGTGGGTAGGGAAAGGTACGATACTGAACATGTAAGCACAGCTTATGAGCAGTATATTCTACCCTCACAGTAAGTTCAGCTTCCACATCAAGTACATCTGCTTGTGGAACATCACTACATGAATTTGCCTCCAGGTGTAAGCAAAGAGAGACAAAGAATTAAAGTGTCATTTAATTTAGTAAATGTTAGGGACAGATCTCTTTAAAAAGTAAAGAAATGGTGTTTCTGAAAGGGACATTTCTACCCTCTAGGAAGAAACACAGCACTGGGAAGAGCAGTGCTCCTTAGTTTACTAGTTCCTGCAATTTTAGCTGCTGAGCTTCAGCAGCCTTAGGATCTGCACCTCCATCTTTTGAATGTGGGCACACTAGATATTATTCCCCACACTTTGACACTAGAGTGACCAAACAAAATGAGAGTGCATAAGATGACAGACTATTCATGGTGGTTTTCAGAGCACCCAGAGATCCTTTACCACTCACACCTTTTGGAAGCAGAACAATATTCATCATCATATTTTAAGACTAATTAATTATTTGCAAAACACATTAAAGTCCTCATAATAAATACATTTATGTAAGCACCAAACAGTATTATTATCCCATTTCACACTAAATTAGCATCCCTCTTTCACACCAGAATTCAAAAATGTTAGTCTAGAACACTTTGCTTTGGCAGTAAAAAACACTAATAATCAAGGGGCACAAATACCTTGTTCTCAGCAAGACAGTTTCTTCTGTAGCAAAGCAAGGCAGAAATCCTAGACCTTAGCTGAAAAGTTAGCCAAGACTGAAGCTAGCACTGTTGGCATAGTATGAAAGGAAGGAGTAAAGCTGTTTCTAGGGGAGAGGGAGGGAGTTAGATGATAGACAGATAGATAGACAGATAGACAGACAGAGACGGAAGAGCTACAGCTCCCCTTTTCAAATTGCCTGCTAGTGCAGTGCAAGGGGAAAATGTCATAGGATGACTAAACATGAGCAGGAACTCCAGGCATTCCAGCATAAGCCTGTGAATTACTCTCTAAATACAAGGCACTTGTGTTGGCCAAATGCTAACAAGACATACTGTGGAAGAGCAGATCATTGGGCCAATGTTACTGAGTAGGGAGGGTGTTGTGAACACAGCCACCCTGTGTTGGGTGCCTCTCTAGACTGGCATCACCCTAACTGCAGGGCAGTCACTATCTGCCTGCAGCAATGCAACAGCAAGAGGTCAAACCCAGGTATCTGAATGCAGAGGAACCTCCTGCTCCAGGGAGTAAAGATCAGTACTACCCTTGACTATGTATGTATGACCCAAGACCTGATTACAATTGAAATGTTAGCAGGAGTCCTTCTCCATCAATCAGCCACAGATTTGCAGTTCCTAAGCACTATAATATCCTTGAAGGACACATCTTCAGCTGCAGGCCTGGAGAGCTCTAACTTGTTTCAACTGCAAGAGTCAAACACAATAGGTCAGGTGGGGCTTTGGCACATTATAGCACAGCTTAGGTGAACTTTAGATGTGTAAATACACAACTGATTTTGTGACAGTGACCATATTTTCCCTTTTGAACATGCACAAGGTTAACCTGGTTTGAGGTCCTGGGTTCTATACTTCTATTTCATTCTGACTGGGAACCTCCTGCTGCTGCAAAATTCCCTGAAAGGGCCTGATCAGGATATACCTTCATTTGTTTGAGCTTCCTGAACTCCCCACACCTTTCCATACTTACAAAGAAAGGATGCAAGTTATTTATGAAGGCACACGCATTAACTTGAATCTAGCCTAAACAAGAGTTTTACTGCTCAAACATTCCCAAAAGGGTAAAATCACATTCAAGTTGACATTAGAATTCTGATCACTCTGACACCCATCTTCTGAGAAATAGTGAACTGCCAGCATCAGGCATAAAGTAACTCAAACCAAAAAGGGAAAACTCCATGTTTCCTTCCTTCAGTCTTACTTTCTGTAGATATTACGTTAACTTCTACTTTAAGGACTGTTAAAAAACCTTGTAATTCCTTGCATTCCTCTCTTCAGAAGCTACCCAGACTCAGGATGAATATATTTGTTGTCATATGCTCTTCTGTGGAGTGCTGCTGCACTTGGAATTTACTCCTTGGCTCTTCTGTATTCACCTAAATAAATGAGTAGTATATATAAAGACATTATTAGTTCTAACAGACTACAATCTCATATGACACATGCTCATCTCAATGATTCTTACAGCTAAAAATACAGTCACCAAATACCAAAGTTTAGAAAAGTATATTTATTTGTCATCACACAAAAAGGAGACTCAAAGTGGTACATTTCATTAAGAGCAGCACAGAAGAGCCGTTCTGAATCCAGGCATGTGGCATGAGACACCTTTCACCACAGTTAGCAGCTATCACACTTCCCAAATAAACCAAACTCATTCTCTGGAAGCTCCTGAAGCACTCCCTCCACTAGTGTGCTTTTTCCCTCTTCAGCTGCGAGAAATACACAGTTCTGTGTGCCAAGTTACTGATGCATAATCCAACCAACCAAAACAACCCACCTCAAAAAGAATGAGCCTCAGTATTCACTGTTACAAGAGAGAGAAGCAGCTCTATTCACTATCAGATACACTTCATCCAAGCTCACACAATTCTCAAATCTCATACATGCACTGCTTACTTAGATGATTTTTATTTCCCCAAAACTATTTCTCATTTATATATATATGTATGTATGAATCACTAAAAAGCAATTAAGGAGTGGATAAGGGTAAAAGTGTGTTTTTCACTTAGGATTCTGGACTTCTGGGTAGTATTCTTACCATGCAGGACAGCTGGTTCTGAAGTGGGAACCATTCATCTCAACCAGTACCCTTAAACTATAGAAGCTTTGCTGCACAGTTTTTTCCTAAATGGCAAGTTACTTGACTGGAACATTGAGGAGCTTTCCCCTCAGTTAAAAATAGCTACTTTCCAAATATGAAAGTACAGCTTGTTCCCTGTTAAGGTTTGGAAGTTTCATGTAGCTTCTCCCATTTGAGAAACTACAATGTGAAACTCTCGTACATCTTCCATTCCCAAGTGTTTTGTGTGGAAGACTCAGGCTCAGGAGTAATCTATGCTGAAAGGAAGGAATCATTTAAATTTAGGGACATGTGGCACCTGAAATCTAGCAAGCCATGCAAATTTAAAGCTATTACAGTGAAAGACTTATTAAAAAAGTTAAGTTTCCCTTATTAAGCATGAACATTAACCAGATCTTTTAGCCACACAGCATTAACACACATCACTCTTAGGAAACACTCAAACCAACCTTATTCCTTGGCACTTTTGATACCCTTTTAGCCAAGTTATACACACATCTGTAAAACCCCCCACTGCAACCACTATGCAGAATTATGTAGAACTGTGTAGTCACACACCTTTGTGCAATTCTGTAGTACAGAAAAACCCCACACTTGATGAAGGCAAGATGCAAAACAGAGATGCATCACACAACAGTTTCTTTAAATAAGGCTTAATTCTGCCCTGAATGTATTACATGAGACACACATTAAAGACATGAAAATACTAAGAATGCTCTTTTCTTAAGTCAGAAACCAAATCTTTTAAATACTCAGAATAAATAGTCATTAAAGATTAATTTTATCTTTTAGAGTAACTGACACTTTCTGCTTCTAACAACTGTTTGTTCAAAGACAGACTGCAGATTAAAGCATGAGTATATCCTCCTTCTCAGTTTAGCATTCCTTCAAAAATACTCCTACTATACTTCTTTTAACAGAATAAACTAGACTAAAGTTTTCTGAGGAAGCATGTATTTGAATAGGTAAAATGCCCATGTGAAACAAACAAATGGTTTTATACAGGTAATAAAACATGCAGTTTGGAACAGTCCTTTTATTCATCATCTCAGTATCCAAGTACTGAACTATGTTAAATTGGTTTTGACATTTCCAGTTTTCACTATGTAATACTCAGAACTCCAGTCAGGCTCAGGTAGCTAATGGATGTGGTGCAGCACTGGAGTCAGGAAATGAAGGCAAGCTTTCTGAGCATCTGTGACAAAGTAAGAATACCTTCCCCAGCTCTTAAGAAAATTAAGATACAAGTTTTTGCTACTATCACTTTATTCTTTCAAAACAACGCATTTCCCCACCCTCCCTTCCCACCACCCAAAGAACAGTGGTGATGACGAAAACAACAGCAATTGTATTGAACTTCTATATCAAGTCCTAGTATTCACTCATCCTTAGTCTAGGAGAGTGGTTCACATTTTGATTACACACCACAGGAGTAGTCAGGAAGTCCACCGCCACCAAGCTACCTTCATTCTGTCCCATACAGCTGACAGGGAGTCAAAGGCAGGGCGAACATCCAGGATAGTGAACTGGTAGTTCTTGTCTACTGCTCCACCATCATAGTAATCAATAACGTATCGCACTTCCTTTCCACATCGGTCAACAATCCAATCATGCCTGTCAAAGGGAAGTTCATATCTGGAAAGACAGAGAATGGACCATGCAGATATTTTAATGGATATTATGAAGCAGGGAGCGGGAGTGGAAATCCTGTTTGAGAAGCTTTATTTATCCAGATACTGGCATAAGATCCCACTAGTACTTCTGGTATTTATAACTTGCAATTCCAGTTCTGAAACAGCTTAATTCTACACCATGTTTTCAGACACATCTCCTAGCCCTCCCACCTCACAGCAGACCTGCCTCCTGCCCACGTACCCCATCCACGAACGTATTCTGGCTCTTGGTGAATACTCCTTTGCTTTGCCTCCAAATCGCATCAGTGATGGTCCACATGGACATTCCCTGTGCAGACAGTTAATAAAGAAAGTGTTTAAACCACTATGGCAGTTTGGTTTAGTAACAGAAAAAGACATATAGGAGAAACAGCAACAGTAAAAAATTAAATCACAAGTGATCTAAACCACCATCTTAAGATTGGAAAAGCTCCCCAGTTTCTGACAGCACTTACTGCTGGTATGATACAGAACCTTTAACATGCTCCACACCATCATTCTGATTTATCTACAAAGCACTTCTCAACAAATCTAATCCACAGATTCCGTAGATGAAAGAACAGAAAACCACAATCCAATCCAGTGTAACAAAGATCATGGAATTCCAGAGAACAATTTCTACATACAGAATGCTTAACTAGTCTGTCTCTTCTAGGAACAAGGCCTGTCCTGACCTAAAAAGTGACTGTTTTACAAACTTTTAATCTAAGTTTACATCTCATAAAGTCTATTCATAACATAAAGTCTATTCTCCAAGACTTACAAGAACAAGAGCTAAACCAAAGGATTTGCTTTTCATCCCCTGTGTACATACATAGCATGGAGAGCTTCCCATTTCAGAATCTCCTTCCAGGCTTGCTCATTATTTTGGTTGTGAATCTTAATAATGTTGGTCATGTCTTCACCTGTTATGTCATCATCTTTCCACCTCCACCTGAGAGAGAAATATTTGAGAATAGCTTACAAACATTACAGCGTAACTACTCCACCTTCCTCCCTTTATCTGGAAGGCTTTTGAATCAAGAGGTTTAAGACACAAAGCAAGTAGGAGAACTTCTGGCTCATCTGCTTACACCTCTTGAGAACCACTATCAGTTACCCCCATAGAGATCCACAGATTCTAGTGAGACAAATTAACTGGATCAGAAACTTATCAGAGTGTGCAAACATCAGCACATCCATGGTATTTGTAAAAATGAGTTGGAAAAATCCCACTTGCATTCCTAATGCACACAAATCCTGTATCAATACATTCTGAATACACTTAGAAACGCCTTTCATCTCTCCAACCCTGCACTATTAACTACACGTGCGCTTGCTTTTCAACAGGCAGAACACTGAACACATTTAAGCGTTTACAGAATTGAAACCTGTGTGCTCCATACAGACTGCTTATGGCATATTGTCTTAAGAACACCGATATGCAGAACAAATTACTATTGTTTTAACTATAACCATCTTTAAAGTTGATCTGCTTGAGAATGACAAACAATTACAAAAGAGTGAGGAAACAGCAGCACAGAAGGCTTTGAGAACCACAGAAGACATTTATCATTCAGATCTTGCCTACACTGAGGTTTGTTTACAGACTGCAAATCTCTACTTGTCAAACCATTTCCACACTTTTAGCATCTCTTCAAAGTCAGATTAGATGTTCTCACAGTCACAGAGCCTTTATTATAGGTTCAGAGGATTAGCATGAAGCCAACTGAGTCTGAAAGCTGGCAATCATGCAGATTCTCTATGCCTATGCACTGAGTTGTGGCAGTTGCCTGCCACTCCCCATCATCTTGCTGCTCACTGGAGGAGACATGGCCTTTGAGACCAGCTCACCCTTTAAAATAAAGCTGTGTATAAAAGCAGTCATTTAAGAGTCCACAAACTCTTCAATAATACTGATTAATAATAACTAATGATATTACTTCATGAATTTCAGACTCTCACATTCCATCTGGTAACTGAGAGTGTATTTACCCTTTTCTTAGCATAGCATTCCAGAACATTTGCTCTGAAGGGTAGACCCATTTCTTGTCAGAATGTGCTCTAGGAATGGAGGATTCTTCTCTAACAGTTGACAATGGAAAGGGTTGACCTGGGGATGGCTGCTGATTAGGAGGAGGCATCTAGAAAACAAGGAGAATCAACAACAAACTTGAATATGAATATGTTCTTATGTTATGGTGCTTGAAAAGAAAAACAGAATTAAAAGCATAATTCATCAGCTGCTAAAAAGATTAAGAAGTTCAGCCTTTATTTAAGTCTACCAAAATTATCTTTCTTTTCAGCAGGAGAACTCTTTGGATGAGTTCATCATCTGAAAACCTAAAGGAACCCCTCAACTTCCAAAAGTGTAGTGCTTTTTGTCAACCACAGGAAATCTATCAGACCTGAATGAGAGCTTATCAATACTGCTAGCACACAGAACCCACTGATGCAGCATAAAAACCATGTGTGTAACTAGCAGATAGAAAACAGACAGCAAAAGGTATTCACAAACTGGAAAAGGATGTTAATTTGAAGAAAAGGATGTTAAAGAAGGTCTAACCTGGTCTGATTCAAGTATTTGCACACAAAATGAGAAAAAGCAGTGTTTACAAAGTAACATTATTTACCTTGGACAGTATCATCACCAATAACATTCTGGAGAGAGTATTTCAGAACAAGACCAAAGAAAAGAGTTTAAACAATCAGAAGTTACCATATTGCTAGGATCTATGTCATCACTCATCTGAGATGCACCAGTCACTGGACATGCTACGTATTCATAGGCTCTTTCTTGATGTGCAGGAACATCTTCTGCGTTCTCAGTTCTATGATCAGGAGTCTTCATGTGCATTGGACACCCTGAAATACAGGAAAAAAACACGATGTATTTTTCTGCAAAGGAAACTCTACGACATGACAAGGAAGTAGAAAACAGTTAATTGAACGTTCTTGTTAATGCAAACCAGTATTTCACTTTTCTTATGAGCTTTTCAACAGTTTAAACTGTTCTTTCCTGTGTTTTAGGACCTATCATCATGGTAAGATCTAGGCTTCTTCTGTAGTCCTTGAATACTCAATCCCCACTCCATGATGGCCCCTATACTGAACTGTTTGTACCTAAGATTTCCACAGCAGTGGAATCCAACAAGTGGTGAATGCACCAGTGAAAGAGCTGATGTGTTCCTTCGCCATCCACCTCACTGCACCCTTTTGCTGCCCTTTCCCAGGCAGTGACAACTGCTGCTCTCGGTTACCATCTCTGCACTACCCTGACCCTTTCTGGGTGTGCAGCTAGATGGGAACAGACTGCAGGACACCTGTGAAACATAACAGTTGCTATGAAACCCAGAGGTTCTACAGCAAGCACCTCTGGAGATCACCTGGTCCAACCCCTGCCACCCAGAGCAGGGCACACAGGAACATGTCCATGGTGGGTTTGGGATGGCTCCAGAGAGGGAGGCTCCACAACCCCCTGGGCAGCCTGTACCAGGACTCTGACACCCTCATGTAAAAAGCTCTTCCTCATGTTGAGAAGACACTAGCTGTGTGCTAGTTTATGGCTATTGCTCCTCGTCCTGTCACTGGGCACCATTGGAAAGGGTCTGGCACCATCCTCCTGGCACCCACCTTTGAGCTATTGATCTGCATTGATGAGATTCCCTCTCAGGCTGCTCTTCTCCAGAACAACCGGGCCCAGCTCCTGCAATCTCTGCTCACGAGAGAGATGCTCCAGACCCCTGAACATCCTTGTGGCTTCCACTAGACCCTGTCCAGTAGCTCCTTGTGCTGAGAAGCACAGCACTGGACACAGTGCTCCCCCCTAAGAGTTTACTTAAGTCTCAATAGTAATTACCACTCAGCTTCTCCTGATGCATCGGACATTCTGAAGGCAGCGATGCCGTGTGATGCTGCTTGGATGCACTTGGTGACTGAGCCGCAGCAGCTGCTGGGGAGGACGCAGACAAACCCATGGCTTCTGCACAGTGGGTCTTTTCAGACCGGTTTTCTCAAGGGCAGAAAACACATCCACGTTACAAACTGCACCGGTGAGGCCCTTCATCACCAGTTACATAGCGCCTTCAGTAACGAACACTCACCGTTAATAAAACCCCGCAGCGCCTACCAGGGCTGACAGCGAACGGGACCAGGCCCCTGCAGGGGACCCCTACCACTAAGGCCTCCCCGCACGGCCCTGCCCGCACCCGAACCCCGCCAGGCCCAAGAGGCCAGCACACACAGTACCCGCCCGCAGGAAGCGCCTCATCCACCGGCGGCCGCGGCCAAGGTCAGGCCCGCCCCCTATGCCCAGCGAGCCCGGCCCAGCGCCCTCCTCCCCGGGACCCGCCGCTCCGCTCCACCTCACCTCAGGTCAGGTCACCTCCGCCAGGTCAGGCCCGGCGCTGCCCGGTCCCCCGCGGGCGGCCCCGCTCGCTGCACGACACCTCGCGACAGCGCGGCGCCAGCTCCGCGCCTGCGCCTTGCGGGGGGGGCCGAGCCAGGCCGGGAGCGGGGCGGCCCAGCTGCCGTAAGGCCGGGGGCAGGCTCGCTGTGGGGTGCGGGCAGCGGAGGGAGCCCAGCGCCGGTGTGCTTACGGCTCCATCAGGAGCAGAACCGCTGGGTCAGAACTGGCCAACGCCACGGATGTTCCGGACCGAGGGTCACCTGCAGTCCTTACTGCAGCAGGGCAGGCGTGCTGGGGGCGTGCTGTGAAGTCGTTATCCACATGCGAGTAATTCATAATTAGTAGTTAACGTCTGTAAGCTTAAGACGTTCTTTAAACATCGGCTAGGCAAGAACAGTATCCCAGCCGTAAGATTCACTAATAGTGCCTCACCTCAGTGCCAGAAGGTGCAGTTTAACCATGTGAAATTCTGTGTAACGCTTGGCGAGGCAGAGGATGGAGCTCATTCCACATCAGAAAAGGAGGAGTGCGTACTCCATCCACCCACCTCGACCAATGGGGGTAAGAGCCAGCTCTGCAGTAACAGTGCATGCAGACCCTACAGAGCTCAGCCCATGCTGTGGCCTCTGGAGCTATCAAGTGCAGAAGGCACAATACAGACATTCATTATAGATACATAACAATTAGAACTGATCGATCCTGTGTCACTGGATGGATTACAAATGACAGTACAGTAGAAAGGAGCTGAGGCTTCAGTGAGTACCTGAACTTGGGAATGCAGAAAACCCATGTTTAAATTTGTGAGAGGCATCTCTCGCAGCCTCTGTATCCAGTCTGGTGTAAAGGAAAACCTGAGTGATTCCCATTTCCCTTGAAAAAGGCCCTGAAGATTAATGGAGATGAACTCTAAACCCCACTGAGGCAGCTCTAACCAGCACTATTTCAAGCTGCACAACCACCTCCATTAAAAAGCTGCTTTAGACATTCCTTGAGTGCTTTGAAGCCCATATTCACATGCCACCGTTCACAATCAGATCTTTTTCATTAACAAGAACATTGCCATTCAGGGTGAACAGGAGATAAGAGCACACCTATAAAGCTATCCAGGTGCTGTCTCCATGCACACCACCCTTCATCAGAAGCAGCCACTGCTTGTTGCAGCTTTTGCTTGATTAATCCTTGCCTAGCTCAGAGTTTCCGCCCTGTGTAGGCCAAGCCAAGTAACAAATGCCTTTTCCTCAGCGTAAAGCAGAGCAAAGTAAGATGCTCAGACCAGCAGTCCACCATCTCCAAAGAAAGGAGATCTGCATGGTGAAGATTAAAAACAATGAAAAACTGCAGTCATCACAGTAATACAAGTACAGAAACCACAAGTTTTCAGCAAGAACAAAAAACATCATGAATTTGGGAGAAAATGCAGAGCACCTTTGAATCAAATGTGACATAGAACTGGATATACAACATGCTTTCTGTAGCCTACAATCGAGGGAGAGGCGTCTCTCACACTTGAAGCAAGAGTTTCTGGGTTAAGAACAGCTCAGTGAAAGGCATCCCTTGTTCCCAGCCATGCTCAGGGCTTCTTTCCCACCATTCAGTGTTGAAGGCTACCCAGTGCCAATACAAAAGCCTCCCACGGAGCACCCACTGTCCTTCCTCAAGCAGTTGGAAATCTGCCCTCAGATACCATTTCCAGACATTCCTAGTCACTTCCAAAGGGGCTGGTTAGTAATTAGTTTTCTACACTAACACTGTAAAATTAGTACCCTAGGAATATCACCTTTAAATGGAACTGAACACCCCTGAAAGATGAAAGGAAAACAGTAAAAAGCACTGCAATGCTTTGTGGTTTCTTCTAGGGACTGAACCACTGCATAATACAAAACAAAACTCCAAGAAACTTGAGCAATTCCTGTGCTTGGAAAACAATTAAGGTACAAACCAGCACCAATTTCATCTGGGGATGCTCAGAGGAGTTTCACCACGCAATTCACACTTCCCAGGCGTATGTCCTCGGCACATCCAGAATCTGGGAATGGCTGTATTAAGGAACTGAATTACCCATCTTAGTATTCAGCAAGGAATTGTGTAGTGCATCGCGTTATAATGTGCTGCAACAGTAGTCCTTTATCCCCAAAGCCTTCAGACAAGTGTCCAGTTTATGTCCTGAAACACGTGGCTTTGCAATGCAGTGCAATGTAATTATACTATCCAATATAAGAGGTTTTCCTCAAAACACAACAAAACTTGTACTTCAAGATACATTGCTGGTCCATTTCAGCCTTTAAAAGACCTCAGGCCTCATGCTCTTCTGTTAAATCAGAAAGGACGGAGCATGACATTTCAGGTTACCATATAAGCCAGTTGTTCCTGAACTCAACCCAAAGGAAGATGTTCTCTCACAATGCATTCATTACAGGTACATAAGTCATCAATGTATTAAGTCAGACAAATTCACAGAATGAGAAGATGTGTTCCTTTCCTTTATTATGAAGTACCAATATCTTGCATACAACATGCAATTTATTGCTCATTGAGATTATTGCATATATCAAAAGGGAAAAAAAACACATAAGCCAGTATCAATTGAGGCAAGCTCCTAAAGTGTTCAAACAAAAGAGAGAAATGCTTTACAGTATCACTGAAATGCAAACAATTCAGGGGGCTTTACTAAAAGGAAATTGAAACCCGTAATACTTAACCATTTGCCTTACTACGACTGATTTATTACCAATCTGCACAACTGTTATATTGCATTTTGAACTTCTTGTGCTGTGGTAAGGACTGCTACTACAATCAGGCCACATTCCTATCTGACAATAGTAATGTGACTCTGATTTTGTGATGGTGTATTTACTGCAAACCAGATTGTCCAGACTTCCCAGAATTCATACAGTTTTCATCCTTGCTCTGCATATGAGTTAGATGGATCTATCAGATTGCTTCTTAGAAGATTAAATAAACACTTTTGACTTGAAGGCCCAATTACTCATGCCTAACTTGTAACTCATTCGCTCTTTGTAAGCTGGGTTTGTATCAATCATATTAGCTGTGCTTACGTGTTAAATTATCCTAAATATATAGCCAGTATTAAAGAAAACACTATTTGGTATATGCATGCTCAAAACAAATCCAGGATATTTGGATGTGTGCATATTAAGTGTGCAAATTATATAGCCGAGATCACAGTTAGCCCTTTTCCTCCTCTTCCCCCAACATATGCTGGATTTCTCTTGTGACAGCGGATAGGGTTACAACAAACCAACCCCATCAATTCTGCACTGTGTTCTGCATTACATTAGTGCTGATATTTAAATGGTGCTATCAACCCTAGCAAAGTTGTTAAAACACCAACATTTTAAAACTTAGAAGACAAGTCACATGCAACACGTGCCACTTGGGTGCAAGTTCTCAAATACTTACATATTTATAGGCTCATACAAGCACGTCCAGTCCACAAGACAAGTACAATCTTTGACATCCCACACATAGATCAAAAAGTAAGATACACTCTGGAATATCTTATTTACTTTTCTATTTTCAGTTTCAGTAAGAAGGAACTCAAATAGCACACTGAATTGTGATGTGTTTGATACCAAGCCATGCGGAACTCTTCATAGTTTGCTCTCTTAGGGACATTTCCCTTACAACTAGATTAAAAATGGAAATACTTGGGTATCATCAGATGACCGTTCATTGCAGGACATCACCAAATGAAACTGATCACAGAAGAGATTTTGCCAAAATACTTCTGACACCAAATGACACAATTGATTCTTCAGAGCTACCTTCCATTCTTTACTGAGCTATAAAGTGCTTGGTTACTATAAACAGAGCAAGAACATCAAAGGAGGTAGCTAGTAGGGATTTGTAATGGGTAACAAACCTTACCAAGTGTTATCAACTCAAAAATATGATTTGATGCTTTAATCCCAGAGCAATAAACATCCCAAGCAGCACATCTTGTATCTACCATAAAAAGAACTTTCAAGTTGCTTGCAAAAAATCCTAAGACCTCCACCTGTCCAAAAAAAAAAAAAAGATATTTTATCCAAGTTTGGATGAATGTTAAAGCTCATAAATATTGATGGCTAATTCCATTTGCCTGCTGTGAGGATCTCAGCAATGAAGTAGTGTTCTTTTTCCAGCTGTCAGATATATTCCACAGACAAAGACACTCGACCAGGAGCAAATCCTCCCTCACCAAGTTCCTTGTAGCTAGATATGATGTTGTACAATAGGCTATTAATAAACTGAAAGAACTTCTCCTGCTTTTCAAGGTCTTCTACACTTGTACTTTTCCATCTGACAATTCGAGCCCCTTTCTATTCACTTTATCAATGGCTTTCACCAGCAGCCAACACTGCACCTGGTCCTAAGCTGGAGTAATGGTCAAGCAGCCCTTGATTTTCATCTGAATGGCTCAGCAGAAGCAACACAAAACATTTTAACAAACTTCTCTATTAAATGATCTGTTAGGGACATCTTTCATGTACATAAACCACACACAAACCCACAAGAAAAGCCCTCTTCATACAGAAACTCATGATCTATTTTATACAGTCTGAAAACATTAAAGGATAACAGTTCATTTTCCACTGTGAACAGAGAGATAGAAATACCCAAACCTTTCTGCTGTTCATCTGTCTGCTGTTGTGCCAACCACAGCAGTAGGAAGACACCTGGATCTCTATATTTGTGCTCACAAAGTCTCCTCCACCTCTCCTTTGTAAACCTGCTTGAACTCACTTGATCCCTAGTGTGAGCTTCTACTCTTCAGTTAACATTAGTTCTGCAGACTGAGTAATCTTCTCCCAGGATATGCAAAGTAAAGCTGGAAGCCATCATCTTCCAGCCAGTGGAATTCATTTCATTTGTAATAAACTTTAATACAAAATTTGGAACTGTTAAGAACTCCTATATAAAGTCAGCTCCCCTCATTTTCTCGTGCATAGGATATCTTTCATGAGTCAATTTGTTAGGCAATTAAGCTGTTAAATTATTGAGCTCACTCAAGACAGCATTTATTTATAGAGGTAGAATAGGCTCCAGAGATGTTACTCTTCCCACTGAAGAATGCACACAGATAACCCCTGTAGTGTAAGGCCCTTAACTTCATGGACATCAACTGGAACACTCGCCAAGGAAATGAGTATTTCATGTACATTTCCTCTCTACAGGTATCCACCAGTCAATTATGAAAGCAAAACTTAACCTACAACTCCACAGTAGTAGTTCTGGAAGTGGCATTTACTCAGCTTTTGATGATAAAGTAAAGCCATAAAAAAGGGGAACTTGCAGTCCTACATACAGCCTTACCGGTACAAACAGACTCTCCCATGATCATTGTGCTGATTTTATGTCACCTGGTACCCAACAGTGTAAAAGAAAAGAAAACCAAGGTATTCGAGCATCTTTTACAAGAGGAACTCTTTCCATTTGATATGTCCATCACAAAGACACCTGATGACACACCACAAGCTGCTTGTAGACAATGCAGCTATTCAAACAGAGAAGTTTTAAGTCATTAATAAGATAACATTACATTCTAAAGGTAGCATTTACTGTGATGCTACCTATCATGCATTTACTTTCTTGCATAAAAAAAAGCAAAGACACACACTTGCAACATTAAGTTTCAGCAGTATTTCACCACAGCTTTTAAAATAATAAAGTGCAATTAAAAAAATGGGTGCTGCACCTGTCTAATTTGCTGTATTATAAGCTTTGAATGGCAGGTAAAAAGTGCTCTGTATTTATGTATTCAGTACACAACTTTGCAGCCTGTTTACTACATTCCTTGCTGATACACAAGTGTTAAGAACTTCAACGGGAAGTTGTCTCCTGACACACAGTAGATGCATTAGGACAAAACTGTAATACATTTAAAAGGAAATCTAACCAAATGTAGGAACACATTGCAAAATACTGCTTTCATTACACTAATTTTGTCCAGCAATCCAAAATACTACATGTTTTATAACATGTTATCCCTTGCCCTTCCATTCTGGATTGTTGCCCAAAGTGTATTATACTGGGGTTTGGGTTGGCTAGGTTTTTTCAGTCTGGTTTTAAGATAAATCTTATTACAGCTTAATTTATATTTGTGTATTATAAGGGAAAAGAAGTATCTAAAAGTGACAGAAATTGAGCATTTCAATGGATGTTCTCCATTGAAAACAAAGATACTGAAATATTAAAGATTATGCTAAGAAGGGATGAATTAATTTTTTTTAATGAGTTATCACCTGAACAGTTGCCCCAAATCACTTTACCCATGTTTTTCATCCTGCCTCCTGAATAATGGAAGCAGAAGGAACAAGCTAATACAAAACCATTCCCTGATCTAGCGACTTAAAAAGCACAAGAAAATGAAGTATTTCACGTACACCTTTAAATCCTAAAGGTGACAGAAACACAGCCTTTGTATGCAGTCTAGATTGTGCATCTGATACACTGAAATCACTGGTTTAAAAGATACCAGGTTCTGCAAATCAGTGTAGAATGGAGTCTTTCTTTCAACACAGCAGGTCACAGGATCTCAGACTACGGATTTACTGGTACCCAAACCCATTCAGTGCTCACTCAGATCATCCAGCTAAACACATTAATTGCTAACTTTTCCAAGGCATAAACAGCTCTTTTGTCTGCAGGTTTTGGGTTGTGAAGTATCCATAAGCCCAGAATCCAAACAGGAGTACTAACAACCCTTGATACCTCCCTTAACACGGGAAATGGTTTTGGAAGAAAGCCTGTCCAATTAAAGAGTGGAACTAGGCTTATAAAAGTGTATATTATTTAGCCCAAACAATACTCCCTAGTACCATTTAACTGGGGAACTACACTTACCACAGCTGCCTCAGTTAGAAGGCATTTCAGCCCACATAGTCCTCTTGGGGCCTTACAGCTATCCAGTTCCTGAAGGATGGAAACACTGAGAGCAGAGGAGTGGGGCAATGACACCTCTGACTACAGAGGGGAGAGTTCACATCACCCAGCTTTGTTACAGGGAGCAAGACAAGAGGAAAACTAATGATTCTACACAGGGTAAATGCTTTACCTTTCTGTTGAAAAAGGAATTGCTGAAGCAGTCTGCTGAAGTAACTGGGTTGTGCACTGAGGGAAAATGCAGGCTTTCAGCACACCTTACCAGAAGGTGTAACAAGCAGCAAACAGAGAACCCAACCAAGCACCACAGCAAGTTAAAAACCAGGAGTTAATCAGTCCCAATTCAGCTATGGTATAAAGCGAGCAAACCAAAACCAAACTACACAGCAGTGCAGCTCTCAAAACCCTTTAAAACTCAGACAGACCCCAGAATTTCCTCAAACTGTATTAGCAAATAGATTCAAGACTAGTCCTAGATGGTAAGATTCCTCTTTTATACCCTCCAAACCTCTCAGCTTGCAGAAGAAGGAACAGAGTACCTACTGACAGATCTGCTCTGGCAGAGTTAACTCAAGAATGGGGTTAGTCAACACCTCAGGCTGTGATTAACAAGGAAAATATGACAAAAACCTCAGTACTTCAGATCAAATGGGTCATCATGGATCAGAAAATGAGGATCACTGCAAGTTACACATCACATCAACAGAAGAATTTTACCTCTTTACAATTAAACTTCGCTTCCAAATAGCCAGTGGTTACAAATACTCTATGGAGAGCTGCAACACTTCTCCAAGGTAGCAGCAGCAGCAAAGAAAAAATGTGTCAGAATGATGCTATTTCCACACCTCATTTACCATATTGACTGCCAAAACCAGTTCCATGGGCGATTTAGAAGAGTTAGAATTGCATGTAATGTAACAGAGCAAAAGCGAATCCTTCCCATCAGAATCAGAGCATTTTAACGCTTCTTCAGCTATTCTCTAGTCTTATAATACAGCATTTTAGATCATTGTATCTCATACATTGCCCAAACTGGTTTGCATTCATATAAGGCAGAACAAAAAGCAGTAAAAAGACTTCACAGAACCAAAGCTACATTATTAGGTTTTCCTGCAA
Source organism: Melopsittacus undulatus (assembly GCF_012275295.1). Classification (NCBI taxonomy): domain Eukaryota; kingdom Metazoa; phylum Chordata; class Aves; order Psittaciformes; family Psittaculidae; genus Melopsittacus; species Melopsittacus undulatus. The sequence continues at coordinate 64,356,749 of NC_047532.1, read as the reverse complement.
AACTTAAAAAGTTGTCAAGACTGAAATCTTGATTGTTATTCCCAGAAGAAAACATAGAAACGTGCCAGGAAAATTGCACCATATCAGGAGTTTGGGAAGTTTCCATTTCCTAAAAAAGAGAGAGAGATCTCAATATTCGCTGGATTTATAAAACACATTGATCTGAGAAACCTGAGTGAAACACTTCGAACACACTGGTGGACAACAAGCAAGTAACCAGTCTGCTCCTTTCTAACTTCAGTAGCTTGTAGCTGCTTAGAACACACACATGAAACTCATCTGTGGGAGCTTTTGCTTTTATTCCTCGCCGGACAGGATCCATAAAGCATGGCCCTGGGTGTGCAGGCAGTGTGGTTAGGGAAAGAGTAAGGTCAGTACAGAGGTAATACCTTGTTTTCTTAAGAGGATCATTCCATGGCAGAAATGTGCACTGTTTCAGTGAACCCAGATTACTTTCACAGCAGGAATTGCATTTTATGTGTGTTATTTCTAGTCAGATTTGCCATTTCGGTGAGTTTTGACTTCCTCCCGTCCGATAAGACGGATGACTCTGTAGCATCCTTTTGCAATTTTGACCATCCACATCACATTCATAACATCCAAGACAACACTTGAGATAATCCAGGCGCTCTGGGCTGCAAATCCTAATCTGTGGAAAGCCTCTGTTCCAAAGGAGGAAATGACGTGGCTGTAATACACAGGCATGACAGCAATCCTCACCACGAAGAACACAACCGTCATCAGCAAACCATTGATGATGTTGGCCTTGGAAGATTTGGGATATCCCAGTATTTCAAAGAACCACCTGCAAAAGAAGCGTTCACAGAGACAAGGCAGACTTGAAGCCATCTCATTAAAGAAGGATTTTAGTCCCTTTTTTAAAGCAGTAAGTTATTAAATGCTTCCACCCTTATAATTTCTAAATGCTTACACTGTGTCTTGGCTTAATTACAAGTTCTTCCACTTGGCTGAAGCCCACTTAAGCAGTATGTGATAACCGGTATATTGCAAACTAACAACGAAAATCCCAATTGGAACTGGAAGCCAGTTGACAACCAGCATCCTTTCAGTGCTGTAGTGCAATACACTATAATTTTAATTCTAAATGATAAATTTTATATGAGAAATTTAGGATAAACGATACAGATTCATTATTTGATACTATATTTTGCACCAATGGGCAAATAAATGTCTACTTTCCTCCCCCTGAAAGCAATTCTAGCATTGTATTTGGATACGGTAATCTAGACAGTGCTCTAGTTTCCAGTTTCTCAGAGTTGGAATTGCTTCTGTTCCTCCCCACCAGTGTAAATGGCACTAAACCATGTCACAGCCAGGTATGCTATGAAAAGATAAAACTAAAAAGCCCCTCTCCTGCTACTACTACTGTAAATGGTCTTAAAAAGTAATTACTGCATATGAATTCATTAGTAGGGAAGCGTAATGTATGTACTGCTTCACACACAGAACCCCTGCATTGAACTCTATTAGGAAAAGGAACACACCAAAACAAACACATGGAAAATCTGTGCAGCAGTGGTAGGTTAAAGGTAGGAACAGAAGAAAATTCCTTAAATCACTGTATTCATGATGAGAGATGGGGAAGAGAAGTGGAACATTCAGTTTATTTCCAAGGAGATATGAGGGTAAAACTATTTAACACAATACCAGTTCTAAAACGTATTTTGAAAGTAATTTTCAATGTAATTACCTACAGATTAATGCTTAGTATTAATTAGAAATATACCAGGTAATATATATGTTAGGTAATTAGAGATATACTAAAGAGAATTGCCAGACATCCAGCTCTAACAGAAGTATTCTGAGACAGTTAAAATCCAGGTACTCGAGGTGGCAGTCCAGCCTAGAAGCAGGATACCTCACCACAGAAACACTCACTGGGATGCCAAACAGAGAGAGCTGATATCTTTGGTCAGATTGACAATTAGAGTCTGTACTTTCATTGGTATCTACAATGCAGATTCCAAAAGTAATATAAAACCAGGGTTTAAAATACACTGCAATGGGACAGTGTGGAAGACAGGACGTCTGCTTAGCAGCTTCCCTCTCCCAGCAAACTGAGCTAAATACAAGTCAATAAATCATGTGTATCACTACAAGTTTACCCACAACAGTTCACACGTAATTACATAAATGCTGATACTAACATTACAAGATTTAAATGCTTAGCATGGAGACACCCTCCAATTAGATCTCCCTAACAACATAGACAGAAAATAAACAGACAGTTCTGAGATTAGAGTATCTTTTTATACTTTAATAATAGCTATTCTGGTAATCCTAAGAATGCAAACAAGAAACATAATGGAAGTCATTATCATTATCCACAGCTTTCTGCCTTGAGGGTCTGGTTCTCTTCAAATTTAATTAAAAAAACCCTGAAATATTCACACAAAAAAACACCCAAAATAACCCCAAAAAACATTCCTGCACTAAAGAGATTATGTCCTTTAGCACAAGGAACTATTATCTCCTGCAGTGATTTCTGGTGTTCTGAGAAAGCAGTAAGAGCCCGTATTCAAAGACACATGATCTCCCCCCAGGCATTAAAAAAGCATAATATATATTACTTTTAATAGCCAGATGTATCACAATGCTTCCTAATACAGTCTGAATGATAAGCATTAGTACAGGTACCACTTTAACCCAGGATGTACTTCTGTCTCAGGGGAAGTCAAGTGGGACAACAGCCATTCACTCAGACATGAATGTCAATATAGAAACCGAGACTATAACACACCCTTTTTCATCTTCTTACTCTCTTCTTCCTTGTATTATTAAAAATAAGTTTAAAGAAGTTTACTTATTCCTCAGTTCTTCTGTGCACATGGAGCACACGCTACATTAGACTCTAATCTCTGACTCCATTCTGCTTAGGCAAATGGGCAACTTCTGGAGACCTCTGCTATCCCACCCTTCCCTCCTGCAACTTCAATTTGCCAAGCTCATGTTTGAAAGGGGTCTCAGCACAATCTTTTCTATTCTTAGAAACCTGAGGAATGATACAGTCTCATCAAATATTTTGGGGTTTACAGTCGTAATGCAGTGATGGTTAATACTCAAGATACCCTGTTTGCACAAGGACTACTGTCCCTCTTTGCCTTACATTACCCTTTCTCTACCAGATGCCTGTAAAAGAAAACAGATGCCACACATGTACAGAAGTTATGGGAGAGGAGGACAGCACTGCCCTATACCAAAGCTCCCCTCCTGAGGTGAAGGTTTCCTGGGGAAATCCCTGTACCAAGCTGGATCACAGTGGCTATGGCACAGGAGAGAGGTCACCCTTCCCAGAGCACTGCAAAACTCCCCTGACTGCTTCCTTTGCCAGTGGTACAGGGCATCATTGTGCTCCCTTTCTGATGCCCACAGCAGCAATTCTAGTAGCAACACTATGACCAGAAGCCATGGCAGGCTTCAACTCACTGAGCTCTGCAAAATGCCTTCTGCCACTTCCTTCACACAAGTGTGAAGATTAACCAGATATATTTAGGTGCTTTATTATTTTTCTAGTTTAAGTCCTCAAAATAATACCCAGATCTATTTTTGAAAGGAAATAAAGAGTATGCACTTATATTATTCTATGTATTCATATATTAATATTGATCTATGTATGCGCAGCACTGCAAAATAATCGTCCAGTTATGTAGGGCAATGCAATTCCATTCTAGGATTCTGATGGTGTTATCTTTTCCTAATCCACAATACTAAAAAAATCCCTATTGAAAATGATGGCTTTATTAGAATAATTAAATGAACATGAAAAGGATAATGAACAATATTATGTTTGTGAGGTTTTCTGTTCAGAAGCTTCATTTCAGAATGGCATTAGATATGAAGACTGGTCTACTCTAAAAAGGACCTCGGGTGAATGCATTAGTTATATTGCTGCAGCTATAGCAGCAAAAAAGGTTTCCACATAGTAATCCTTAGTTTATATATATGAATATATATATTTACAAATACAATATATATAATTTCCCATTTGACAACAGAAAAGACTTTGCAAGTGACAGAAATCATGATACAAATTAAGATGTAAAGTAAAGATGCAACCATTCGTTGAGCACTTACCGCTGATTGACAAAAGGAGTGGAAAACTCTGCAAGCAGACGGAAGTTTCCAAAGTAAGCCAGCAGACCTTTGCTCTGGTTAGCAAAACAAAGCAGACATTGAAATATCAACAGCAGAAATGTGAAACCTTGATTACAGCCTTCAAGTACACACAGATTGACACAGCATCTTAACTTCTTTATTAAAGCAATGGCAAACAAGTTCATCAGCTCTAGGCAACTTCCTCCCAGCTTCAGAGTAAGGTTTACCTCCAAAGCTGCAACTGGCCTTCAGGTAGCTCAAATCAATACTGTTTAAATTAAGACGCTTACAGTTAAGTGGCCACGGAAAGCTAGCTACACAAGACTGGCACAAATTAGCTTAGAATTATAATAATGCTATTACTAAGAGAATTATAAAGATTTGGGGTTTCTCAATGTTTAAACAAGCCCAAAAATGAACACTATAAGCTAAAGAAATGTCCCTGCATTGGTTTAGGAACATAATTCACTCAGTGAAGATGAATTCCCAGCTCTTATTTGGCAGCAGAAAGGGCACATAAAGCCTTTTCTTCCCTCTTGCACACTGCAGGGGAAACCCTTTCCAGCAGTTGCGTCAGAGCCCTAGCCATGCCCTGTGAGTTGGAAGATGATCGCATCTCCTCTGTGGCAGCATCCAGATGTGCGTGGCACATTCACATTGATACACGTTGTAACTGAGCACTTTCCTCCAAGTGACAAAGTACAGCATATTCTCTGCCTTATCATTTGGTTGTGTTCCATTACACAATGGCTGGGCCAGCAGCAGATGTGGAGATAAAAAGACTTAAAACATTGTGATAGGCTTCATGAACAATCTATATAGTGTGTGTCATGATTCCCCTTTTCCCCATCAAACATGTTTGCACCCACTACTTCAGTGATTTCATGTCAGTTCACACCACTCCAAACAGAGAATCTGTGTTCTTCATCAAATTCTAAGTCATATTTTAAATAAGATACTTAGGAGTAACTTTCTCTGAAAATAAGAGAATGAGAGTAACACACAGACATCCAAGGGCAGAGCTACAGCAAAATAATGAGAACTGATTTAAATGAAGTTCCCACAAAATAGAGTCCAGAAACAACTAATGATTTTCCTGCATCAGGGATTAGCCTTGCTACTGGTATTTTCATTTCTCTAATCTTCAGCTCTAATTCACTTTCATCCATGATAACATTAGAAGATCTAATTATCTTCAGCCCGAAAGAGAGCATTTACTTCTCAATATACTTCATCCCCATTACGTGGGCAATCTGACAGTAATCTGGCACCTCAATGCTTTCAGCACTGTAAGGGTGGCATTCATACAGTAAGCAGGCAAAGAAATGTGGTAAATGAAGTAAAATGCATTTTATGATTTCTTTTTTACTGCATAAGCTTTACAGAAGGAATTCAGGAGCATTATTCTAGAGGTCAGTTGGACTTCTACCAAGTCACGTGGGCAGCTTTGAGAACTTCCAGCAGCAGCAAGGAATAACAAAGTGAGGTTTTATCCTAGGACAGTATCCCTCTCTTCCCCTTTTCCCTTCAGTGTATGTATGTGACTAGTATTTACAGATAGACACAATTAATCATCTGTTGTTTCCCCACCAAAGTAACCCTAAAGAAAAAAGCCCACCCAGCTGATTGTAGCACATGCTCCACCAGGATTATGGACCACTGATCAATGGCCTTGCAATACAATTACAAGCAGAACATAACCACTTGGAATCATTTCCTTCCAATTCTTCAACTAACTTCAGACCTGGGGGGTTGTTTGAAAGCCTTTTCTACAACCATTTGAAAAGCCCCTCTGTCAAAAGTCCCTCTACAGCAAAAACTGAGTAGAGTTTTAAGTTCAGCTGTTAAATAACTTACACATTTGTGTTGAAGGACTGTAACAGTGAAATATTACACACATACCACAAATGACTGATAAAACCATTTAGAAAGTAACAGTGACTGTAAATAAAAATACACCTTTCACAAAGCTAAGGCACCAACCAATGAAGAAATTGAAAAACATTAAGCAAATGAGATCTCTAAATTGTCTTCAATGCCACCTGCTTGTTACATGACTGGAAAAACACAGCACTCACCAGTACAAAATAGTAAGCATACAGAGCTGCCAAGTGATGTATTACGAAATACTTGTCACCAATTGCCTTCCAGTAGTAAATAATAAGCAACAAATCTGCAAGAGAAAAGAAAGAACGATAAAGAACAGTTTATGTTATTACCTTTTACCTCGCAATAGCTTTAGAGGTGTAAAAGCCAACAGAGGGCATCAGTAGAAACACTATCTCAGAAGAGAAAACCTTTATTCTGAGGCTCATCTTTAGTCAAAGCATTAAGCAACAGTTTTTTCCAACAGTTGCTATAAATTACAACTTTCCACTTCAATACAAGTGCAGAGGCTGAAATATCTTGGAAGAAAAAAGTGCATTCAGACTCTTGGAGCAAGACCTCGCACTTCTGAACCCAAAGATTTGGAAAAAGTGAAAAAACAACCAAAACCAGGAGGGAAGGGGCTATAGCAGGGATAGCCATATGCAAATACATGCAGGGATCTATTACAGGGCACTTGTGAATCAAAAAGGAGTTACATTAGCTAACAGTGAACCATTTACTAAAAATATTTTGCCAGGGGCACTTGGAATGAGAAGCATGTTTGCTTTCTTTAATCAGAACTTTCCATTTATTGCAGCAGTGATGCAGTGGGCCTGAGTTAACGCTTTGACAGAAACTTTCTTCTCGCATGATAGTCTAAGATTTCAGAAGATTTTTGTATTGGAACAAGCAATTTCTGCCCCTCCTTGCTCCAAATGAGTACTTTAAACTGGCATATTAGTGACCAAGGTTTCCAATCAAAGACTTTACTCCTGTGCCTTTTGTATATCCAATGAGAGTCTTGATCTCTTTTATATTAGCTACCTTCAGGCAGAACCTTGTATCACCTGACACAGCTGCTCCACTTCCTATTAATAATTAAACATTAACTATACAAGGAAGTGAGAGAGAATGGGTGGCCAGGTCCAGGTCTCTGTTCAAAGGCATTCATTAACTCATCATGAAATTCTAATGCATAATTATTCAGAAATAGATACCAATGAATTTAAACATGAAAGCTGAAGTTGTTATGGAAGAAAACAGAGACTTGAACTAACCCACAGGTTAACGGAGGGTGCCAATCACCAGACTACCTCCAGTGGCATGAGAAAACTAGTCTGGGAGATACTGAAGTCCAGTCTCTGACCAGACTCTGTCCTAACATGAGTACTTTTCCCTGAAAATAGTCCAAGGCACACCAAGTTTTTGCTCTGATAAGTCAGTATTATCTCCACACACCATAAAAGAAAGTTCAAAAGCAATTTGCAGCAAAATTGCCACAGCAGTTTTAGGTGACAGTAAATACTTAAGGACACATATATGGGATAAAATGCCATTTCAAGAAAATAATGAAAATTGCCCCATTGTATATGACTAGATTTTGGCTTCAAGGGAGACTAAGAGGTGGGCAGGCAGGATCCTATGGCATCATTTGCCCCAGCTTCTACTGAAGGCTTAAAATCCTTCTGCCAGCATTCTGAGCTCATAGGAAGAAACATACGACAAAAGAGCCACAAGCTGTAAGCACCCCAAGGGAGTGAAAGGCACTGCTTTAACACCTTCTCAACTGGCTGAAGGACAAATCTGAGCTGGAATTGGTGGTTGTGTAGCAAACGGTCATGAAGCCACACAGTGGCATTTCCTCCATACTTGAGGAGATGATATTTCATCTTCCACATTCACTGGCAAGATCCTGTGATTCCACCACAACCCACAGCTCCATTAGGAATTTTAAAAGGCAGGGGAGAAACTGCATTGTATACACATGTCACATCCCTGGCACAGTGACTCAGTGTAAATATACAGGCATAGTGACTCAATGTAAATATACAGGTTCTGGGTGTTATATAAACATTGCATAATTACCAGAAATGAGGTAGCCTGTGGTAATAGCAATATTCAGTTTCACAATTGAAGGGTCACCCCTGCAAACATACCAAAAATACATAGTTACACACTTTGTAACAAGGCAATTTGCAAAGGATATACACATACCACACACATAATGCCTATCAGGTCACCTTATTCTTAGCCCATCAGTAAGATGTTTCAAGATTTGGTTAAGAAAGATCCCAGTTATGCAGATGGATTCCTTTTTCCACCTAGCTATAAGTCATCTACTAACTACCTTAACCAAGAATACCTACCTCCTGCCTTGGGGCAGAAAGTGCCCCAAGAGCCTTGCTAGAGTCTAAGACTGGAACAGAGCAAGTACCCTTAGCTGGCTTCTCTGGAAAGAGGATAAAAGAATGCTGCATCTCCATTTTTGTTCTTCTGCCAGTGTTAAAACTTTGTTAAGGATGACAGAAATATCTTGTTCAGCTGGTACTTTTCATATTCATAAGAGGATGGATACTTATAGGGATAAACAGAGTAGGAGGAGACATGAAAGGAATTATTTGCCAGTTCTCTGAAACCAAGGAACCTTTGAGAAGAAATGCTTTCCAGAGCAATTTCACACCTTCTGTCCCTTCCCTTCTGATGCCAAACATTCAGCAGGCATTCAGTAAAATGCACACAACTTCAGTTCCTCAAGGATGTTCAACAAACCCAAACTTGTGAATACACCTCAAGAAAGGGAATCATCCACATTACAGCACTTATCCTTTCCTCCACCATCCTTTGTATGGGCACATTTTGAGTTTGGTAAGCAAATCTCTTTTCCTTAGCATAAAGATCATAACATGTTTTTAACTACATGGTGTAAGCTTGTTTAAGTACGAATAGAGCTTCAAGTGACAGCTTTAGAGACTTACCCAATGTTGACAGCACAAGACAAGCTGTGAAATAAAGTTTTGCTGTAAACCTTGAGATAAAAGGAACACAACTCTGCTTATAGCACCTCCAACACAAAGTCTCCCTTAGCTAGAAAGCAGTAAAACGCTATTAGTTAGCCTTTATTTTTCAGTCCTATTGGAATGAAGGAGTGAAAGAGATTTCCTGTATTACTACAATCTGTTCACTAGATTTTAAGGCCTTCTCAGCATCCAGAACTAACTGCTTCCCTGAGGGAGACGGAAGCTTACAGGAAAACAAAAGGATTCGCAAAACCTCATTTCTGCTATTAGATGAGAAAAAACCGTGACCAGGAGAGCCTGGAGCTCACTCAAGCCCTTAAGAATGGAGCCACAGAAGCTCTCTTAACTACAACTTGAAACAGGAACATTTTTCCATAGCTTCAAAACCTGGTTTCATAGACTATGTGGGTTGAATTTTGGTGTACCTGTTCTGAAAGTCACAGCTAGACACAGAGCATAAACAGATGTGCTCTTACACACAGAGACTCTTTAGATAGTTACGTTAGAGCTCTACCAGCACACCCAAACTTGCAAGTGCTCCCAACACACTTCAGTAAATCATCACCAAGACTGAGCCTGCTCTCAAGAACCTTCATATTCTTCTCTGGAAGAGATGCAAAGGATTGAATGTATGCTTGTTCCCTGGTATTGGTAAATGTGACTTAACTGGATGAGACAGGGAACAACTCATTTCCCTTCGCTCTTTCCTTGAGAATGGTCATCTTGCAACAGACCTTCTGTGGACTTGCTAAACCAGCACTTCAGCAACATACAAGGCTGCACTGCCAATCTGTCACATCCCTTCAAGAAGAGTCCATGTTAGAATCCCAGATTAAGGTTCATTAATGGGAAACTCAGAATTTAGACTACAATCTTCCCATTCAAGGAAATAAGTCAGGAAATCTGGAAGTGCAATGGAGCTTACAAGCCCTGATGTTTGCAGCATAGTTTTGATGCAAGCAAGAATCAGGAGTGGCAAACAGGAAGTTATGTGAATAAGCGAAAGGGAAGAGCTCTCTCTTTTGTGATTGCTAAGGAGGTATGTGTGGCAAATGAACTACACATGAACACAGGCAGATAGAACAAACAGAAGTCCATATGACTATCTTCAAACTTCTTTGCAGATACAGAGTCATATAAAATGCTAATCAAAGAGTAATAACTATCAAGTGGATAGTTGTTTGAAAAAGCCTATTCTGTGAAGCTCTGATTTAATTCACTAATTTACAAATTCTCCTTTTCCCTATCTGATCTCTAACACCTCCACACTTTCTACCCTGTTATTCTTTCCACCTCAAAAAGAATGTCTACATCGTCTACATTAGCTGGTCTGTATTACACAGAGAGAAAAGGCAAAGTGTTCTGCAAAATCCTAGAGCATCAAAAAAGATAAACATACACTATGCTGATGCTTCCCTCTAACTCATCAGTGCTCCAGTCTCTATTATCCTTTTTAGCATCTATCAGACCTAGATTCAGGCATTACCTGACAGTAATACTGCATGTCTCCACTGAACCTAAACACCCAGCAGCAGTCCTGATACCTTTCAAGACATACAGGTACCATAGGCATCATGCATTTAAGCTTCACATGATGCCAGAATTTAGGTTGACATAAACAGGGTCTCAGAACTTGTGATTTGCCATTTTAGATAAAGATAACTTTAAATCCCACAGAAAAGAGCTGACTGGATACCGTTCATACAGTCAATGACTAGACAAGGATGGTGGCAACTGTGAGAGAGAAAGAGCATCTGTATCAAAACCTTCCCAGTAGTCTAGTAGCATCTACGTAATATTTTCAGGCTGCCTGGGCTAGAACAGTGCAAGAAAGCTGCATGAAGGATTCCTGGACATTTACTTAGAAACTGCTAAAACTAGATGCAGAAATGTGTCTTGTATTGGTAATAAGAGACTCCTATAGAAAGCCTTATGTATCCTTCATATCTGTAAATGACTAAGTCCTATAGCTTATGCCTGCACTTCAAAAGGACATTAGTTTTCCAGACTAAGCAGCCCTGCATCTGGCATTTCCCATATAATTTGGTGGTTTTCCTCTTCAGTCGTATTCAATTAAAATCAAGACTAGGAGTAATACAAAAAGTCAGCCTTAGAAGATGCACATCTGCATATTCTGGGGGAAAATCCCCTACAGTTCTGACTTCACTTGCAGAAGAAAGCCTAATGCAAAGTTGTATTTCACTCACAGACTGCATATAAGTACTGGTCAAGCCATGGGCAGTATTCTGTTTGGTCATCCTCTACAATTAATCCCTTGCATGAACATGAATTCAAGTCATTGCAACTGTTTTAAGTACATTGATACTTCACATATTTTAGAATTACTAGTTTAATCACTGGGAACACTGATTTCCACATCTGGAATATGTTCTGTGCACTTTCAGTTGGGAAGACCCTGAAACCACTAAGATAATTTTGACCAAGCAACAATGTACAGAAATACTGCCATGAAATGAAACCAAAGCTTTCATTTAAAACACGCAGATTAGATACACTTTCACTAGATTTATATATATATATAAAGTTTTCCTTTCTCTACCAAATGTAAATAACACCACTGACAGCAATCACTGTAAACAGATCCAAAGAGAAGAATCTATTTAGAAGCAATAGTTGAAATAAAGTGGATTGATTTCTGATTAATTTGACTTTTTCCTGGAAACACACCAGGATGATTTAGTAAATGCAAAGATTCAACTTATTTATCATCACTAAGAGACTTTTATTTCTGCCTTCATGACTTCCTTTGCACTATTTAGAACAAGTTCTACTCAAACAAAGCAGAATAAAAGCTTCTATCTAATAAACTTTACCACAAGAGACACACAAGAGGAGTCATAATAATGTGCTGCTTTCCAACATGATTAACAGATCTCATAAGATATTAAGACTGTACTTGGTCTCTCTAAAGATACCAGAATGCAATGACTAAAAATCCAAAACAGGCAACAATTTAATCATCTATTACTACATACAGCAAAGGTCAATGTTACAATTACTGCTTATTTTAATGGGATCTTAATTATTTCAGTAATGAACATACTCAGTTATGTTACTTCATTGTATAAACACAAGATACATGTAACACTCCTTACCAGAGATGGTCAGCATTAACGGCGTCATCGTATACCAAAATATAGAGACAAAAGCCACCAACCACCAAGGCGTGGAATGTGGACACTGTCCTAAAAAAGAGATTACAGTCACAAGAAGGTACTGCCACTCACAACTGTCTATACTGTGCTTAAGCTCTCAGCTGCATCCAGAACCTCTGTGAAAGCCAATCATCTCTTCTTTATGCTACATCCAACCATAATACAATGAGAGGTGGGAAAAACAGTCAAAAAGAAGGAATCTATTAGATTGGAGCAAGGGGCCTCTTAAACAGAACACAAGGTCTTAAAGTAACAGATTTTCATTTTCCCCTATATGAATGAATCCTTAAAGACAATATAACATCCAGTTCTCTAACAAATACTTGCTGTGTTGTCCCATTTTGCTGGAAAATCTGTATGCAATCCACATTCAGACTGGCCCACGAGTCCTGCAGCAAGTTTCTCCTTTCAGGCACCAATTTAATAAGATGACCCATAATAAATGTGCCAAGTAAAGGTTTTGAAAAGAGGGGCATTCAATGAAAAACCTATCAAGGAAAGCATCAGAATTTCGGGTGCATTTGGAGTAGATTCTGGTTGTCAAAGAGAAAACTTGTATAACAAAAGGTTGTAGCTGAGTATCTGAGGTGTAACAGTTACAAGTTCATATGAACTAGCAGCTCACTTTGCTTTATTTACACTCCTCTTAAAGTTTTGCTTTATTTACACTCCTCTTGTCCTATATAAAGTCACACTAATCAGAGTTGCCTTCTCCATACTTGGGTACTAAACACTCCCCCTTCCCATCTAAATGACACCAGTCTCAAGTATACAGGGTGCATGCACACCGTAGATAAACTCTGAATGTTAACAAGCACTTAAAAAGAACTACCTATTTACAGAGGCCCTGACAGGGTTTCTGCCAGCACACAGGACATGGCCATTCCTGCCCTTTGGAGTCCACACATATTCTTGGAAGGCAGAACAATGCAATGGGCATGGGTCCAAAACATGTCACCTTGTTCCTCTAACCATGGGTTTAACACTGCTAGAAAATGCATCTAATCCTGTGTTGCTGCTGTTTGCTCTCCCAGTTCTCAAGTGTGGCTAGGAAGGAAAAAAAATGTGCTAAAATAGCTCTACTGAATCATGGATACTCTTCAAAGATGAGAACTCCAAGTTTGATGCTGTGTCATCAGAAACATCTTTGCACCACATTCACAGCACGAAAAATAGGCACACAAATATATAGATGCTGTTATTTGTTATTTTTGTCTTTGTACATATTAAATACATGTATTTGGAAGTAATTAATATTTTAAACATGCATAAGTCACTCTCAGGAGTCTCAACTCCACCATGCAAGATTTGAGAAAACCATCTTACTCCCTCTGGAAGACTCTGTAAAGACAGAGTAGGTTGCAAACAAGGGTGATGTTCTCCTTAATGTGCTTAACATAAAGTTCAGTTAGCTGTGAATGCTGTGCGTTCACAAGAAAAGTCTCTATTTATGACTTGTTTAAAGAGTATCATCGTGTTATTTTCAGCACTTTTTCAACAGTGTTCCAAAAAATGAATGCAGATTTATGCAAGCTGTATAGTCAAATGTAACAAGCTGGAGGATAACATTTACTAACCAGTAGCCACAGGCTGCTTTTTTGGTTAAATCTTTTTATCTATTTAATAAACAGAGAAAATTTAAGTTACCAGGATTAAGACACCTGCTCTTGCAATACAGAGTTAGCAGAGAGCTAGGAACTTTGCTTTGTCTTTGAAACAAAGCATGGCACATAGTATTAGCATTTGAGAAATGCCTGGCAGTTTTGAACCTGAGGAGAAGATAATGGTGAAACAAGTAAAATTTGTCTTAAAATATATAGCTCAGTTGCAATTTTTCTAAGGAACGGCTCCTTATCCAAATCTTAGTGTTTAGAATACAAGCTATACACAAGCACAGCCCATGAAGGGGGAGAGGATAAAAAAAATCAAAAGGAAGAAAGGAGCAGACTCTCTGCAACTCTGGACTTTGAAGTTGCTATAGAAGAAGGGGCAGAAGAAGGGAAATAGTGCAACACTTAATTTCAATATAGAATCTAGGTCAAGCTGTCAAGCTCCACACAGTTCTTTGAGAATACTGACAAAGCTTGTATCCTTTAACTCCTTATTAAATCACAAAGAAACAAGTTGCACTGATACGTTGCATACTTATTCCTTTGTTGCTGAATATACACATACTTACCAACTGTACAATTATGTATGAATAGAAGAGGTGACAGGAATTTATGCACAACAAAATAGTTCTATTACATTTGCGTCAAAGTACAGTTTTTTACTCAATTTGAGCATCTGCATACTTAACATTCCAGAAGCAATTACATTATTGGTTCTTAACTCTTGGAAGGTCCGAATGAACAAATTGGCAGCATGGAAAACACAGTCCAGAGCTGCAGTTCTAATGTTTGATTACAAAACCCTCCAAACTGTAACAATGCATTTTCAATGCTGCGGCTCATTTCAGGCAGCTGAGCTGATAAAAATGCATAACCATCCTCTGTGCCAGTTCTGTTGGCAGTTTCCTTCAGGCCTGCCAACAGAACCATTTGTGTGAGCGCTCCCTACACCAGTTCAATATAGGACAAAATAACCATCTGCTTTTAAATCATTTAAGCTAATCCAACTCACTTCACTGGGAGATAGTAACTTTATCTACCTGCACACCTGTCTACAGAGTGCATATATGTCCATCTACATCCTCTGAATGTGTAAGATGCTCCTTGGGATGCCTCTTTGTTTTGGTGAAACACTGGAGTGTTGGGGCAGTTTGACAGAACACTGGTTAACAGAGTTAAGGGTCAGTCTTATGCAGAAAGGCATGCACAGTTAGACTTTCTTTCACTTTCCTCAGGTATAACATCAACAAGCTGTGGATGAATGATAGGTTACGTGTCATGCCTTTTAACTCCAGAACTGGATGCAGCACTGGACCATGATTCATTTATGTGCTAACATCTACATCCTGCTATCGACCCTAAGAAAAAACTTGGAAAGAAGTAAAAAAAGGTGCTGTATTAACTTGAACAGCTCACTACAAAATAGCCCAGAGATTACAGCGCAGGTTATTTCCAGCGAACCTGCTATGTGTGAGACAATTCACATGTTATTATGCAAAGCTGTTACAACAGCTACAAGGCATGGAATAAGTTCTCAGAAAGCCTATTATGTAATTCTATGGTCACTTGATGTGGCTTAGAGACAAAAGTTCAGCTCCAGCATGATAACAGTTTAGTTTAGCTTCCCTGTCTGCCTGTATTGTCAGTTGTAACACAGAGATAACCCTAACCTGCACTGATATCACGAACTGGCATCCTACAACATTGTTCTGGCAGATAGATAATTAGTCAAAGATCAAACTGAAATTAAGATGGTGCCTTTAAGAACATTGCAGGTGGACATTTGCCAAATGGAAAGGCAAGACTATTTGAGTTGCTAATGCTGCCTAGAACAATGGAAACAACTTTAGAAGTATCCACCTGATGCTGCCTTTAAATAGCACTGAGGAGAAAAACCTGCAAAACATTTTAGAGTTACAATAGGCTACTCAAATATAAAGTTATACTCTATCAATTAATTTTACCCAATGAAGCTTGTATACTATACAGAATCATAGAATGGTTAGGGTTGGACCTAGATGATCTTAATATTCTTTCCAACCACCAATATATACCCTTTCAGGGTAATATATTACAAATAAAACTCATTTTGCTGTATTTCCTTTATGGTTCAAAAGGCAGAAAAGCACCCTGATTCACAGGGCTAAACACATATAAGAGATTCAGATGCTGACAATTCCAGGTAGATCATTAGCTGGATTTTGTTTTGAACACTCTTACCTTGAATTCCATTCAATCTTCCTTTTTTGGCTGAGACTGTTAAAACCAGGTGTTATTCGTGTTGACACCCAAGAACTTAAAACATGGAACAGGAACTGAAATACAGTAAAACTGGCAACAATAATGCCAATAGTCAGGTTGCTGAAGGAAGCCATTGTTCTTCAGCCTGTGAAGAGAAGAAGGCAGCAATTTAGAATCACAGAATGGTTTGGGTTGGAAAGGACCTTAAGATCATCCAGTTCCAACCCCCCTACCACAGACAAGGACACCTCACCCTAGGCCATGGTGCCCAAAGCCATGTCCAACCAGGCCATTTCAGTCCCTTCTCCACTGAACTATTTTAAGCAGCCACAGAAAGTGGTTTTGACTGCTAACTTCTCAACAGGAATATTGCTCACTAAAAGTTTCATCTTGCTCAACATTTCCACCTACACCTTAGTAGTTTAAAGTATCCCCAAACTTACACATACTACACATTTTCATTGCCTATAGTTGTGTGCATTTTATCTACACAGAAAGGGCAGGAGGACCACTGACCAGTGCAACCACTAGCTCAAAAGCTTCCACTCCTGTCCCAAGCTGCTCTAGAGTTAAAATTGATCTCATTCTTACCAGACTGACTGCTTCCAATAGGGTTTTAAAGGCAACAATGAAATTGGATAACTGCTGTAGTAGAGAGATTCTCAGGTCAGCCTCAGGAAGCAACAGCCTCACTGCAGCTTTATGTTTGTACACTTTAGGGAGACAGCAGTTCTCAGTTTGCACTCTGTTCACAGATGAGCACATAGGCTATTGCAGTTGACCTTCTTTTTCTTCACGTTAAAATCTGAACTTCACACCATTTCAGAGCACACTGAGAAGTTTCCTATCATCAGAGGCAACACACTTTTCAGGTGATGGGTGTTTAGCTATTCCGTGAGGTCTAAAACAATAGTCAATCAACTCCAAAGGCAAATGTCAGTCTCTTAAATACTTCAGTCATTCCTCCCAAGTCACCAACGTTTTACAACACACAAGCCACAAATTTCTGCCATAAAATCATAGAATCCCAGACCTGTTTGGGCTGGAAAGGACCTTAAGATCATCCAGTTCCAGCCCCCTGCCATGGGCAGGGATGCCTCACCCTCACCCAAAGTTCTGTCCAACCTGGCCTTGACATACATATCCGGCTGGATAGTGTCGTGTTTTATATCCCCAGACTGGCAAAGATTACAAGCTCATAAAAAGTCAATTTGTATGAACTTGAACAGAAAAGGGGGGGAAAGGCAAATGGCTTCATTTAAAATACTTAAATAATTATTTTAATAGCTCCTATGCTGTCACTTATAGTAGTTTTACAAAAGAAAATAACTAAAAATAACATGAAGACTTACGCTGGCACAATTTGATGTTACTACAACAACCTAATGGTCAGCAAAACCTGATACAATTACACAATGCACTTACAGTTCACATGCATTAGAGATTGAGGGAACATGCCTTAAGAGTTTTTGAAGTTGTATCTGCATTGCAGATAAAAAGAAACTTGAGCCTGGGGAGGGCAGAGCAGAAAGAGAAGCCCACCACTTGGAATAATAACTTTTCAAAGCATTAATTACAGTATTCTCACTTGCTGGTGTAAATGGTGAGTATATTGAAACACAGGTTCCATTTAAACTTAGAACTTTAATGAAATGTGTATTACACACAGATCGGGGACAACGTGTTTTTGTCTTCAAAGATCTGGAAGCAGAAGGTTCAATGATCTCAAACTTTTTTCCCCTCCTTCTCTTTCTTTTCTTCCTCAGAAACTGAAGAGTAAAAACAGAAGGTGAATTACCTGACTCTGACTGGTACCCACAGTAAAATCTACAGCTACATAAGCAGCAGAATGCAGAGCAAATAAGAGCAGATTTGCTGAGTGAAACCTGCATCCAGATCAGGGATTTCAAGTGTTTGCTTCAGACCAGCTTTAATCCTGTTCTAAGGACTCTGCAGTTGTTAGATTGCATTTAATGTGCTATTCCTGCTCAGTATAACCCAAAAGGCACCCAGCTGGCATGATCTGGGACAGCTATGCATCACAGACTGAAGGGCAGTAAGCAGGGGGTATCACAAGATTCCGTTCCCAAGTGCATTTTACTTACTCCAAACTCAAAAGTTTAATGTACACATGCTGCAGTGCATTGCAACAAACTTGAGTTCATTCCAGTTGTTTATCTGATGGCCTGTTCTAGTTCCGCAGCATACATCCTATAGCACACTCTTTAATGCTAGCCTGTTAAGACTTCCAATCTGTCATGGCTTAATCCCAGCCAACTCTATCCCAGCCAAAACCAAGGCAATTTCAAACACCATACTGAATGTATACTATACATTCACTGTTCTCTCAAGTACTTTAACTCTGTTCTCCGCATACTTCTCCACTTACCTCCACTGGTCAAGAAGATACAAAATACAACTCAAATTTGATCCCCTTTTTGACACAGTCTAAAGTACTAGAGACAATGGGTGTTAAGGTTGATTTTCTACAACTTTTCTATCTGAAGAAATAAAACAATTAATTCTCTTTATCTCCCAGTTTAAACCCACTGATAAAACACTGTGGGGTGTTCATTTCAGAATCTGCTCCCAGGGACAACACTTCATTGTTACATCATCTCATTTGTACTAAGCAAGTCCTCTTTTGGACTGTGAAAGGAAAAAAACACAGCTGGTTTCATTCCTAAAGTGAAGGAAACCAAAATGAATGTCGAAGACAATTCTCTTCAGAAACACAGCAAAACATCAATCACACCTACATCATCTTTTTAACTAGAACATAGCAATTCTCATGATGCTACCCATTCTATTCACCTGCAATGACTATATTGGTACCTCTGAGCTTCAAAGCCACTGACATAATCTCTTGGACAAAAGAACCCTTTGTTTTGTCTCCTTAGTACCTGAAGATTTTACTAGATAAGTAATGTGTCGGGGTGTGACAAGTTTTCATTTTAGTACAGGAGATTATGGAATTAAACAGAAAACCACCCAACTACCTCTTGCAAGAAATGCATTATAAAACCTCATCTTTTTACTCAGGAGTCTGTACAGGGAATTAATTTTAAGGAAAAGCACTTGCGTGGACATTGCTTGATCTGTCTTCCAGAAGTATCATACTCCTGTACCTCCCGGAAGTCTTAGCAGCAAGTACAGACTGTGATGCATGCAGAGGAGAAAGGTATGATGGTAGCAGAGAAGAAACTAGTCACACGGCCTCTGTGGCTGGTCTCACAGATACTCACAAGCACTTTTGCAAGAATGATTTCAGAAGATGATTTCATACATGTTTATCAGGATGACACTTAAATACACTACATACCAAGTCCAACAATAATGTCATGCTTTACCTAGGCAAATTTAGAGTGCTGTATTTTCATGCAATTCAAGGACCAGGTGTAAACACAGTATTTCAAGTGAGATGGAAGAACAGCTCAGCTATAAATGCTTTCTCATTATCTCTTGTTTTCAAATATATCCTGCTTAACATGAAAATTAATTGTTGTTTACCAGATTTTATTTCAAAGAAAAATCATTCCTGTTGGTGAACAAAAGCTTATCACTTAAAAGAAACACAATATTACATATGATTTCTTCACCCTGAGGACAATGGCCAAACTTAGTATGCCAAAAGCAGCTTCAACTACACTGTTTTTCTACCCCTCTGTCTTCTTATAGCTGTCCTGCAAGTCTGATCAAGATACAGAACTTCATGGATTAGATATGAACAGACACTCTATCACCTAAACTGCATAGCCATTGATTACCATTCAGTCTGCTGATATGGTTTTTGAGCTAGTGGAAGGCTGGGTAAGGAGGGAGATGTAGTGTAAGTATGTTGTAAATCAGGGAAGAAAGTACTATACTGAGGTTGGTTCTTCACCATTAGTTTGTTATCAGTAGCCTTTTCCTGACTTACACTAAGTCACTGTTTCAACCATGCAGCTGGACTGTGATTACAAGTGATGGGAACTTCACTCCTGCAGCTTTTCAATGTAGCCTTTAGGTAAAGAAGTATCAGTGAATACTTCAACAATTTCCAGCAAGGTATTGCTTACACATGTCTAGCACAGTACCATGTTATTCTATGGACCCCAGTAATTCTGAACAAGCTACTAACACAGCTTTCAACCACAGTAAGAACTGGAAATACATTCGGCAATCAACATGCTGTGGTTTTCCTACAATTCCATTTCTACTTGAAATTAAGAAGAAAAAGACCAACAATATCAAGACCCAACATTCATTCACCCCCAATATGAAACCATCATGAACTTCTAATAGAAACACGTCAGTGCTTACTGAAAGAGGATAAAGGAGCGCAAGAGTTACCTAGCATTGTACCATCAGTGGCATTTAGCATTTATGTCCTCATTCCACTGCTTCCATGTCAATTTTCACATCATAAAACCAAGAACTGCAGCTGCACAGCCACACAACATAGGTGGCAGGTGCAGAAGATGGCATGAGGCCTGCAGGCTTTACTCCTTTCAAGGCTGGATTTCAAGATGAGTTGGATCAATGTCCAAACAAGATTACACCGTAAAGCTGCTGGTGATACCACGGCATCCCATCCAGCCCCATGCTCTCCTGATCGGTTTAGAACTGAGAGCCAAACCCAAACCCTGTGAAACTCACCACACTAATCCGCAGGGAGATGCGTGGGACTACCGACTGTTTGCACAGTTTATAATAAAACATCTGCAGTGCCCGAGTTTTGCTGTGCTTCTATTGCTCCGAACAGATCAGACATACTGCATTCAATGTCTTAGCTCAGTAAGCACCGTTAAGGAGAAATGCAGCAAACCCCAACCTATTCACAGCTTAACCCGTTCCCGTTTCTACCTAAGGCTCCCCAGACCCCAAACTCCACTTCTCCTGCTCTTAGAACGCCAAACCAACCAGCGGGTTAGGCACGCTTTTAACATGGACCGGGTAAACAGGCAGCGCTGTGCGCTGCGCTGGCATTTACCTACATCCATCTCCTCAACCCCGCAAGAAGTTTGCAGTCGGAACGCAACAGGGAGGAAGGGAAATCACCCCCTCAACCCCTGAGGGGGCAGCGAGCCGCGGGGGTACCCTCCCCAGGCCGGCTCCCATAAAGCGCAGCGCTCCCCCGCAGCGGACATTACCGAGCTTCCCCCGTCAGCCCCGGCGGCTGCCAGGCGGCAGCAGGCAGCGCTCGGACCCGCCGCGGCCGCTGCACTTTGCGCGGTCAGACCGGGCTGTGGCCCGCGGATCCCGGGGGGCGGCGCCGCGCCGGGGGCGGCCCCTCGGTGAGAGAAGGAGGCAGAGAAGGGGCTGCACCGCCCCGGCCCCTCAGCGGCCCGCTGCCCGTCCGCCTCACCTGGGAGAGGGGCTACCGGCTCCGCGGCGCCGCCTCCGCCATGCCTCCCCGCGGCGGCGGGCACGGGACAGCCCTTCCCCGGGCGCAGGATGCTCCGACTGCGGCGATCGGGTTTCGGCGGGCGTCGCCTTAAAGGGGCCGAGCCGCCGCCACCACCTGCAGCCGGGCTCCGCTCGCCGCCACCGCCCCGCCCGCTCGCTCTCCACAGGGGCTCCTGCCGTCCCTCAGCGAGGCGGGTACCTCACGGCCGGGGCTGAGCGGTTGCGGCGCGGAACGGCTCCGTGCGGCAGCGTTCTCCTGTACAGGGGGCCCATTGTCTGCAGGGTGTGACGAGAAGCGCGCTGAGGCAGCCGGCCGTGCCCCGGGGAGCCGTTCGTGCGCTCCTCGGTAGCGCTGCGGAGCAGAGGGTAGCACCCGTCATGCGGAGAACAGGTATTGCGGATGTTGGCTGGTGGTAAATTAAATGCTGTGAGTTTTGTCTAGTTGTTTCTCATTTTATGGTTTTGAGCTGTTGTGTTGAAAAATAAGCAAAAAATATGCAGGCAAAATTAAATGTGATCATGGTAAACAGTTTTTTTCACAAGAACACATAATCATAGAATCATGTCATGGTTTGGGTTGGACAGGACCTTACAGCTCATCCAGTTCCAACCCCTGCCATGGGCAGGGACACCTCACACTAGAGCAGGTTGCTCCAAGCCCCTGTGTCCAACCTGGCCTTGAACACTGCCAGGGATGGAGCATTTACAACTTATCTGGGCACCCTGTGCCAGTGCCTCAGCACCCTCACAGGGAAGAGCTTCTGACTTAGATCTGACCTGAACTTGCCCTGTTTCAGTTTGAACCCATCACCCCTTGTCCTATCGCTGCAGTCCCTGATGAAGAGTCCCTCTCCAGCATCCTTGTAGCCCCCTTCAGACACTGGAAGCTGCTCTGAGGTCTCCACGCAGCTTCTCCAGGCTGAACAGCCCCAGTGTTCTCAGCCTGTCTCCATACAGGAAGTGCTCCAGCCCCTGATCATCCTTGTGGCCTCCTCTGGACTTGTTACAGCTCCTTGTCCTTCTCATGTTGAGGACACCACAACTGCACACAGTGCTGCAAGTGGGGTCTCACAAGAGCAGAGCAGAGGGGCAGGATCACCTCCCTCAACTGCTGCTCACATTCCTGTTGATGCAGCCCAGCACATGGGGGGATTCTGGGCTCAAGCACACACTGAAGCTGCCTCATGTTCAGTTTCTCATCCACCAACACCCCCAAGTTCTTCTTAGGGCTGCTCTGGATCACCATAACTCTTGGCATGCTTCTACCACTATACATGTCCTAAACCACCTCAATTTTCCATTAAGGTGTCCTGATCTTTCTGATAATTTAGGAATTCTCCTCTCTCAACATAACATTGAAGGTGTTCATGTATGTCCTACACCAATTAAGCTGCAGCCAACAGAGAACTTGCCTACCCCATCTATGTACACCAGTCCCTCTTGCAGGATGCCTCCCATGACAGGAACACTGTGGCTTAAGCCTGAACAGGAACTGATGTTGGCTTGTCTCAAAGTGCCCACCTGTGAAACGCAGAGACTCAGGTGCTGATTACTGCAGCATTGAGCCATTCCTGGGAGGTGGGCAGGGCACACCGCCAGCACCTGTAACCGAGTCTTGGCTTCATCTTGGCTCAGTCTATTATTGAACACAAATCAAATGGTGGGTAAGCATTTACATCAACATTGGAGCTACTCAAGTTTGATTTCCTACAGGCTTGTGTCTTATGGTTGACCAGGTTGTAAACTGATCAGCAAAATTCCACAGGACATTCTCAGCTGAGTGAAGGAAGAGGGCCCATTCCTGCTTCCAGTCTTCTGCCATTCCAGAAATAGATGGTCAAATAAAGGGAAAAATATCAACACAATTTGCTACTGAAATGGGGATAAAAGCCTCATCTTTGATGTTGTATCAGTTTATTCCTCATATAAAAGAAGATTTCAACCTATTTTCTATGTCTACAGATTTAGTGAAACAGAACAGCTGCTAAAACCCGAGAACTGTATGGGGGGGATCATAAACCACTCTCAGGAAGACACAAACTATAAATATTCCATGAGAATTTTTTTCTTCAGTAATTCACCTTCCAAAGAACAGTCCTTACTTTTTGCTTAATCCAATATCACTGACTTTCCCATTTCTTTATGCATATTCCTTGCCCTCTTCAGTTGTTAACAGCTATGACAACAATCTTCCATATGGACCAGCAGTGGACCTGTGGGGTGCCAGAGGACCTGCAGTGGCCATGAGGGCAGGAATGGTTGTTCTCAGGCCCACCAGTACAGGCAAGAATCTTTCCACTCACAGTTAAGAACTAAAAGCTCTGAACAAGCTCTGGCAGATTTAGCTGCTGTGTTTTAAAATGTTGTTTATTCCAACTGCCTGAGGTCACAATCACTCTAATAGAGCACAACAGTGAAAGCAGGTAATTTTTTAATGTGCCAGCCTGTCACTTGGGGTCTCCACCATAAGAGTGTGGTAATACTTAGCAGCAAGGTAAAGCAGACACTTGAGAGTAGTAATGTCTTAAACTGAACACATAACTTTGCCAGAGACCACCTATCAGAGCCGTAAGCCTCAAAATAACCCATCACAATTATGCACTTTCTGGTTAGGAAACATCTAGAAGACAAAACAGACTTCCCTCAAGCCTCCCTAACAGGGACTGTGTAGCACACAATCCTACGAAAGATTTCTTCATCCTGGTGCGCTGCGTGGGTGAAACAAACCAGTCTGACCTGCCTCACTACTCTCTCCTTGGCCCATGCCCAGTGTGTTGTTGAGCACACAGCAGATCTTGACCAGAGGCAGTGCCATCTTTCAGCAGCCCAATGACACAATCTGGGTTGAGCGCTGCTAACTGTAGAGCTGAGAACGGTGATGCACTGAGGACTCCTGCCTGGCAGCTGCTCTCCATGTGAGCATACGGCAGGATATTCTCAAGATTTTGAGGAATTTGCTGGCTATGGGGGTATGAAGGCCTTGCAGTAGACGGGAAGCCTGTAGACATGGTTAGATATGGCTACCATAAGTCCAGGTTGCTTTATCTGTCCTCTTTTGCAATCAGAAATGCTTTCCAGGAAGATTTTGAGAATGGCTTGTATATCTGCTATATACAGGTATCTAATAATCTTCTTAGATTGGATGTTACTGCTTATGTGCAGCAACCTCACCTTGGATGTCCCATGTCCAGCAATCCCAACGAGATCCTCAAAGCCAACAATCAGAGCAAATACATGCCTGTATTGCATGTGCAAAGCAATTCCAATAAAACAACTCCTAAAAAGTGTTGCTTGAACTTACCACACCATTACTTTGAGCATTTACACTAAGTCCTAAAAGTTTAAGACTTACTGTACTTACATGATGGAAGCTGTGCACGTATTTCTGCACCAGGTAGGATAAACAGTTGCTGTACAGTGACCACAGTTTGGCTTTCATAACTAATACACCTTTTCCTCTCTCCCTTCTGATTTGCAGCTATCTTTTTACCAGCAGCTGCAGAACAAAGTTGCCACCACTAAAGGGTAACTGTCAAAAACTTCCTCAGCAACAAACACCATTTCTGAAGCCAAGCTTCAGCAGGGCAGGGAAGTACAGGCAATGGGCTTGCTGAGGTAAGGTGTGGAACAGAGATTTCGGAACACAGGGCAAAACATAAAATTATATTCCATGTTGATAGATGGCACATATCATAGAATCACAGAACCACAGAATGGTTTGGGTTGGAAGGGACCTTAAAGCTCATCCAGTTCCAACCCCCTGCCACAGGCAGGGACACCTCACACTAGAGCAGGTTGCTCCAAGCCCCTGTGTCCAACCTGGCCTTGAACACTGCCAGGGATGGGGCAGCCACAGCTTCTCTGGGCACCCTGTGCCAGCGCCTCAGCACCCTCACAGGGAAGAGCTTCTGCCTGAGAGCTCATCTCAGTCTCCCCTCTGGCAGTTTAAAGCCACCCCCCTTGCCCTGTCACTACATGTCCTTGTCAAAAGCCCCTCTTCAGGTTTCTTACTGAAAGCTGCTCTAAGGTCTTCCTGGAGTCTTCTCCAGGCTGAACAAGCCCAGCTCTCTCAGCCTGTCTCCATAGGAGAGGTGATCCAGCCCTCTGATTATGTGCTGAAAGACCATAGGGAAGGTAGGGAAGACACGTAAGTGTCACAGTAGCATTCACAGGTAAAAGCATAATTCTGTTGACTTCAGCTGAATCATCTTATTTACATTATGTAAAAGAAAAACTGGGCTCTGTTCTTCATATATGCTTTAATTACAATTAAGCTTCTTGGTTCTATTGATTATTTTCAGCTTCCTGCTAATTAGGCTCAGGAATTCCATAAAGGAGGGACAAATTCTGCTGAAATGGATGGGGTATGCTAAGAGAAGGTAGCTCAACATAAGTTCATTGAAGTCCGCAGTAATCCACTCTCAGCCAAGCTATACACTCCTGCTCCATACCCTTCTCCTTCTGTAATTGCTTGCAGGGTGGCACTTTAGGTATGGTAGAAATTTGTTGTCAGATGACTGCTTGTAACTCCCCCTAAAATCTATGAGAGGGATGTGACCATGAATAGAAAACTACACAGCAGCCTTTCCTAAGTACAGCTGTAATTTCAGAACTGTGCTTTCTCAGAGCTGAGCCTGCTTCTGCCAAGAATGAAGCCTTTCTCATGACTGCTGTACTCAAAAGTGAGGCACTAAAATACTTTTAGAGCATTTGAAAGTTATTTCAGCTGTGGTTTTGAGCTTACAGAGGATGTAACTAACCTTTCTGCCTGAACTTACCAATGGCAGGAGGAATAGAGTCTTAATGAATGGTGAAAGCCTAATGAGTTTATGAAAGAAATTACATAACATGGTGGTGTAGCAGCAGTAGATTAAACTCAGTGACCTAAAAAATGTTTGGATTTATTTCTGTCTTAAGAAGTTCCGAGCTCTGCCTGTCAGTATCAGGAGATATTCCCAGAAAAATCAATTATACATGTAAGAAAAAATATCCCAGGGAAGAAAGAACATATGAAAGAGCAAGCACAATTGTCTTTTCACAGCACTGAGAATTGAGAGTAACTCCACTGAAGCCAAGGAGTTACACTGTTGTGAATGAGAAAAGAACCAGCTCCATTGACTGAAATTATTCAGGCCACCCAAGAAGTCCAATCACAATAACTGTGGGCAGCTAATATCACGCTTTTAATTCAGAAAGCCCAATACTGAAAAGAGGAAGCTGAAAAGAAAGTATCCAAATTTGGGCTTAGCCAAAAAAAGAAAGCTGAAAAATAGCAGGAAAAGGGTGAATGGAAAATGGGAAAAAAAAATCCATTTCTATAAAATCTTCCCTCACCCAAAAATATCTATAGAAAAACCAGAGTGACTCTGCTTGCTTTTTTGTTTAACTGAGTACATGCAGGATGTTCAACAGCTGCTGAGTTGTATGCTTCTCTGAATGAAAAGTGCTAGCTTCATTTGCCAAACAACAGACACATTTTGTGTGTTGATGCATATTGTGTTAAACCTGCTCAGATTGAGAGCTGCAGAATGTGAGCCTTACCTTTCCAGCATAGGTCACTGTAACATATTCTGTCCCATTTTCAGGTAGCAGAGTACTAAACAATTCCTTCACTTGGCCCTGCTGTAGTTTGCTTCCTGTAAACACACTCTCCCTTTTTCATCTTGGATCAGTCAGTTTAGCTTTCCTAGCTCCTGTCACCTTCCCATTTGAAATAGCATTTCTGCCAGCAGCACTTACTGTCACTAATGGAACAAAGGCTTACTTCTGGGAAGCTCTCTGGTCACTAGCCCTTCCTGTAGCTCCATCTCCCTTCTTCAGTTTCCTTCCAGTTTTGCTGTCTTTTCTAGTTATCTCTTACCACACGCTGTCTCTTTCATCTAGTTATACCCCACTTGCATCCTCACTCTCTATTGGTTTTATAGGCCTGAATATAATTGTCCAGCAGCTATTGAGGACCTGTAAAACAGCACGCTGTGAGTTTATTCTGGTGCATTACAAACTTCTATGCTGATGCACTATGTCAGTGTTATGACAAGACATCAAACCGCATTAAGGCAGATGTGCTGAATATGATCCATGGAACTCACAGGAACTCCATCCCTGTTTTTCTTTCCCAGGTCATTCTGTCTCCCCTTTTCCCCCTCTCACATTTATTGTCTATTTTCTTATCACCTTTTCCTTTTCTGTCACTTTTCTTCCTCCCCTCGCTTCCTTCATTGTCCATCTGACATTCCTCCATGCATTTTCTTTCCTGTCAAAGTGCTTGCACAAAGGACTATAACAGAGGCAGTGATGCAGCTTTGTTAAATGTGTCCTTGGCTCTTTGGTAAACAAAGCTCCACCTGGGTGCATCTTTGGGACCTGCAAACTGAGGGTCTACAAAGCACTCCATTGCCAAAGGCTTAAACCAGAGAGCTCTGAAATTAACATGAGTTCTCAGCTCCCTAATCTCCAAGAAACAGCAGGAAGAAGCTTGATGAAATAATACCAGATTATTTTCTTCACATGCACATTTCCTTTTGCTTTGTGAGAGTCACGGCTCTTAGCAACAAGAGCACTGTGGAGCAGGGTAGTGACTAGAATTCAATGATGTCAGAACAGCAGAAAATGGAAGATGTACTTTGTAATAGCATGCAACTGAAAAGCATGAAATTGGTGCCAAGCAGTGCTAACAACAAATTATTTCCCAACAATTCAACAAGCAAAGGGTCAGAAAGCAATAATTTTTTTTAAATGTTCATACTGTTAATTAAAATCACCATAATTTGAGACCAAAACAGTGCTTGCTGATATTTGCTATTTTGTGCTATTTTGTTTTACGTGATAGCATCTGATTTTAAGGAGCAGCACACCAGGTAAAAAGACAGTGCACACACTTGGGGTAGTATAACTCATCTGTATGCTAAAGATAGCTTCTAAGCCTTGCTTAGATCTGTCTAAACTTTGGCACAGGCCGTAGCAGCTGCACAGCATTTAACTCTGCCTCTTTCAGCATTCACCACAGGGTGGAAAGAATGGTTTATGAAGATGTTTTAATGACAGCCATGCAGGCCTGAAAAGGTGAAGGTGTTTCTTGAAAATATAGTTTCCTCTGTAATTTTTTCAGGTTTTACAAGAATTTGTCTATCAGTTTTAGTGCTTTTTTCATCCTCTGTTGATCTGTGAAAGCCTTGAGGAAACAAGGCAGGAAAATGACGTAGCGGCACAGGGATACAGTGAAACCTGGTGCACACTCACATCATCTATCTCCAAATGCTGTTGAAATCCATCAAAAAACCCTGACTAAGAAAACAAGGAACTGTTTTTCACATAGTTCTCAAATAGAGTGCTCAATAATACTTGTAATAATTATATATTTCTTCAGAGAACAACAGGATTTTAGAATTCATGTCCTTTACAGCTTTTTTATTTCATATTTTGCAGTAAATAGTAACATGGTGTAATACATTATTTCAAAAGGGAATACTATTATAGAGTAAGTCTTAGGAACTTCTAAAGTCCTAATTTGGTCAGTTTAGTACCCCCAGAATGTACTATTTATCTTCTTTTATTGCTAATAATGTATTCTAGCAGGGACCCTCCTCTTAGCAGTGCTACTTGTTAATATTGTCATTATTTGCACATTTTGAGTTGCCACTATTATAAATTCTTACCTAGAGCTTAATTCTTAGTCTCCTTTGACAACAGCAAGTGTAGTGATTCCCCCTCTCTCTAAAGCCTTTATCTGCTTGTTATTTGATACAGACTTCTCCCCTCTGTGCAAGTCCACCCAGATGAAAGAAACTGTGCTCTGTACTATAACTTCCAAACCTATGATTTAAGACAGCAGTCCTGCTAAGAAAGATACAAAACCAGAATAAACAGTACATTTAAATACATTAGTGTTAAACCACAGAAGCTTGCCTTTCAGACCAAGTGGGGGATTTATTTAGGTTTCCACTTTCTGTGACACTATTCAACACCATACACATTTTTGCTGATGAGCAAAGCTTGCTCTGATTGACTTACTCAAGTGTCTACAAATATTAGAAAAATGTTGCATATAAGACCCTAGGATAATTAAAAATAAGAAAAATACAAAAATAATCCTAATTGTATATGTGATATGTACAAAGTTTCACCATCAAAATGTATCATGCAAACATTAACAAAGGATTTGAAAAGTCTCTTTGTGAATGGAACCAAACATATTGTCCATCTGAATAAACTGCATTGTAACAGACACTAATTGCAACTTCCTGGTTGTCATGTTTTGGTTTGGTCCCCCCACACACACACCCAGTACTGCACATTTATACGTGTTGTAAACATTTGCTGTAATAATTCTAATGGGACTGCTTCAAGAGCCAGCATTTCAACAGCTGCGCGTTTGATTTGCTGAATAATGGCTGTTACACATCTGGAGTTCCTCTGGTGGGGTCCTCTTTTTCTATATGGATATTATGCCCCAGTGGAAACAGGAATTCAAGATATCTTGGGCAACAGTACCTGCACCCCTGCAGAGCAAGATGTTCTAGCCCAGTGCAGTGTTCTGCAGTGCGTAAGTCAGATGTGTTCTGTACTCCAGGCATATGCATGGAGTGTTAAGACATTTTGGACTCACTGGAGGTGCCAGACATACCACGCAGCTAGTCTATCATGTTCAGAATTAAGACAATTACATGCTTATTTATACAGGGCATCTGAACAAACTCATGTGTGCAAGTTATCCTACAGATAAATATATGAAGCCAGGTGCTGGAGCAGGTAACGCTCTGCACCTCATGTAATTGTATCTTTCCTTAAAAAACTACATGTATCTCCTTAAAACAGGAACAGTCTTTTCATTTGACTTTTGCACAGTGTCTTCCCCAAAGAATTCCTGCATGCTGCAGCAATAAGAAACTGAATCTGGATGAGAAAACAGCACTTCATCCCCCCCCCCCACCACTGTGGAAGGCTTCTTGTGATCTGATTCTTAACTACAAAAATACACTGCAAAGGGAGAAGGTAAGTCTGGGGCAGTAACTCTTCAGTTTCACTTTGAACAACCTTTTCTTTTTGCCTTTGTGTGAACAGTACTCTTTAAAGGTGATTGCGCTTCACCTTACAGTTTCTCAATTAGATTTCTTAAAATACCATAATAATTGAGGCTTATACAAGCACTTGACTTGACTATTATCTACTTAAGAGTTACTTATGTTTAAAATTGTACCAGTTCTCAAACACAAAGCTACAATCAAAAAGACAACATAGTTTGTCTTTGAAATATTCAAAAAAGACTATCAAAGCACTTGTAAGAGCCCTGTTTGAAAATTATTTCTATTATTTATTTGCCTCTGATCAGCAGTAGGAAATCAGAAGCTGTAATATAATGCAATACTGTATTTTCAGTAATATGTTTATCATCAGCCAGCAAAATAATACCATAAATTAACTCCAAGAAATTCTCATTACCACTGTTCAACTCACAACAACAGGAAACTCTCTTGACACCTTAACAATGCATTACATTCACAATAACTAATGCAAACAATGTTTCATTTCCAGACATTTGTTTAAGCTGTAATACAAGAACATGCCCATACTGTCAAGCATAGAGAGAACTGTGTTACACATCACCAGCAGTTGATGACAAAAAATGGGAGGGGTATCTGGTTTTAAACCGTATGTTCTCACATAATTCAAGACTGGTAAAACATAGTGCAGAAGGTGAGTTACACTGGCTATAGCTGAACTCACATCGTACATATTGCCAACTAAACAGAAGCACTACATTTAGATTTCAGAATTTTCCTATTATTTCTTGCAAGAATGATACACAAACATACAGAAAGTAAAATACCGAGAAAACTCAGCCAGCTCCTGCAAACTCTATAAAGAATTGCATTTATCTCCATTCAGAGCTAGTGGAGTTATTACATTCCATTGACTTTAACATTATGTGGACAAATCCCCAGACCTACAGCCATTCCTAGCACCATCCCCAAAACACTAGTCAATACATGACATACTTTTAAATAGAACTGTATAAAGAGAAGACACAAGGAATGCAGGAGGAAAAGAAAATGAAAGACAGTGAAGAGCAAAACCAGAAAGCAGGCTGAGAACATTGGGGCTGTTCAGCCTGGAGAAGAGAAGCTGAGTGGACACCTCAGAGCAGCTTCCAGTGTCTGAAGGCAGCTACAAGGATGCTGCAGAGGGACTCTTCATCAGGGACTGCAGTGATAGGACAAGGGGTGATGGGTTCAAACTGAAACAGGGGAAGTTCAGGTTAGATCTAAGGCGGAAACTCTTCCCTGTGAGGGTGCTGAGGTGCTGGCACAGGGTGCCCAGAGAAGCTGTGGCTGCCCCATCCCTGGCAGTGTTCAAGGCCAGGTTGGACACAGGGGCTTGGAGCAACCTGCTCTGGTGGAAGATGTCCCTGCCCATGGCAGGGGGTTGAAAGTGGATGATCTTAAGGTCCTTTCCAACCCAAATAATTCTATGATTCTTTGTTTATTCTTTTTGAATATGACTAGTTCTTTCCAGTGCCAGCATGTACATAATTCAATGCTAGACCTTTAGAAACTTCAAGAGCTCAGAAAACCATCCTCACTTTCAACTCAGGAACCTATCTTTGTACTGGGGTGTATCAGCCCTGATGCATTTTGTACACTCATGAGGAGAGGATGGACAGAGTGTAGAAGGGTGAGAGGCCTTTCTCTCAAGCCTAAGAGTGCTGAGGGCTGAATACTGAAATCTGGAAGAAGACCTGTGATTGGCAGCAGCAGCCCCCAAATACCTGATTTTCAGTATGAGAGAAGAGGTACACTCTGATACAAGCTGATGGATGAGACCAAGCTATCTCACTGCCCAGGCAAGGGCTGATTTTCTGACAGCAATTCTCCTCATCCTCCTTACAGACCCCTGAAATACTCAGGAAAACCCCAGCTGAAAAGCAGCTGTGAATATGCAGAGAACCTACATCCTAACCCGCAAGTCTCCTGCCAATTTTGTTTAAACATTATAAACAGACATAAAGACCTATTTCCAGGAGGATAACCTCAGAATCCAAATCTATTTCTAGAAGTACTTTTATTGAAAGGCCTTATTTTTACAGGGTGAATGCCCAGAGCCACCCACGTACCACAAGGTCACTCAGGACTTTGAAGATGTGACACAGTGCTCTCTTTCTCCTGGCTTTTTAAAGAGATCAAAGAACATCACTTTACATTATGTCACAGGGACTGCTCCCTGTGCATGCTACCCAATAATTATAGCAAGTTACAATATGTAATTTTGGTGCCCTTGCTTCATAAAATCACACTCAGAATGCACCCAAACGATTACCAAACTTGTCACTCAGAAGGCACCCAAACTACTACCAAGCCTTATGTCATCAAAGCTACACACATGGGCTTCCTAGCCACGCTGTCAGATGTGGCAGGTTAAAGAAACATCTGCTTGCAGTGGGGCTCATGCCTGTTAGAGAAGAACATTTTCTTCACAAATTGCTGCTTTGATTCTAAATTCATACATGGTACTTAGATCCAGACTTCTCCCTCCACTCCCACTTCCAATG
Source organism: Melopsittacus undulatus (assembly GCF_012275295.1). NCBI lineage: Eukaryota > Metazoa > Chordata > Aves > Psittaciformes > Psittaculidae > Melopsittacus > Melopsittacus undulatus. The sequence continues at coordinate 64,323,787 of NC_047532.1, read as the reverse complement.
ACTGCATACAGAGAACCTATCATTGCCAGAAAGAAGGAATTCTTTAAATAGTGGGAGGGAAGGTTACCTTATTTATTGAGTTGGTGTAAACTCACAACTGCTTTGCTGTCTGGCGGTGGAGTTAGACACCACAGCTCAACACTGGAAATTAAAGCGTAAGCAATGGCAAATGTGAATGGGAGAAAGCATTCATTTTTAATAGAGAATAAATCTCATTATTTGGGCAATTTCATCCCACCCTTTTGGCTATTTGGGACAAGCAGTGTTTAACTGTGTGCAAATGTTGCTTCTTCGTATCTAAACAGCCATCTTAAACATATATGAGATGTGCCATTGTACCAACAAACACAACACTAACTGTAATGTTAACATAAATATTGCAGGTGTTGTTGATTACAAATACAAACCAGGACTATATAAGATTCCATTCCTATAACTGTAATGAGTCACAAGAAGGCAAAACTGCACTTAGCCCAATGTAATTGAAAGTAACTGCTGCAAAAAGGGACAAGTTTCGCCACAGCCTGGCTCTGATAACAAACATCCTAATTTCTGTCATCAAGTGAGAACAGCCAGCATCTTATATATTAGCTTATATATCAGCTGTCTGCTTCATCCTGTTCCCAGTTGATTCCCAATGGTCTAATCCACTGATTTAATTAAAAATCCATTTCCTTCCCAACAGCAGGCCTTTTTGCAGCTTGAATTTCTCATTTTAAAGAGGAATCATTAGAAACCCAGTCAGAAGTCTTCAGGTTTTCTCTAATCAAAGAGCACCATATCACTGCTCTTTATGTTTCTAAACACCTCAGAAGCACATAAAAATAAGTAATTTTTTTCTGAGAAAAAAAAGTTTACTTCTATAACATACTTTGTTTTTCAAATCACTTCTGCTATGAAGCTATTGTGCTAAGAACAGTATTTAGGATTTAATGCATGGCTGAGGTTTAACATGACAAATGGCTCCACATTACAATTTTTCCAGTAGCAAGCCTGAGAAACAGGTTCCTGCCCTTTTCCTCACCCAACTCCCTCTACCATTGCAGTAGTTTACCTTCAGTTGTGCTAATGCAACTGCTTGTAGAGCTGTACTCTAAGCCAAAACAAGGCAAAATTACCTCACTTAAGAAAACAATAGTACAATCACTCTTGTTCATGAATCTACTTTGAGAATTCATAATTAGAAGGAAAAAAAATCCATTATTCACAATGCCAGTTAAGAAATCATTACTCTAAAATGTATTTCAGTTGCATGGAAAGACTCTCTTGTTTAACAGTTAAAGTTAGATCACTCATGAGTGGAATCTCAGAATGGGAATGACCATCAGATAGCCAAAGCTGCCTATATTTCATTTCAGGGAAAAAATACTTTTGCTAATAGTCCAATTGCAGCCTTTCCTATTGGAGCCAACAGAACCTGAAACACAAAGAAAGCAAGCTTTCCTCAGCTCAATTTAGTACTCACCAGTGTAACTTTCAAAAGGAGACATGCACCAGATGTACTAGCAAGCTTCTGCAGAGAATATTCACATAAAAAGGATAGCAGCAAGTTTTTCTTTGGAACATTGTCTGACAAGCAGTAAATGGAAAAAATATTACACCATCTTATAAAAGCCTGTTTTTTCCTATTGAAGAGTTTCAGGGTTCTCTTTTGGACAATAGTGAGGCATTCCTTAGAATGAGCAAGGTTTATTGCTTCTCCAGTAAAGAAGTTCAAAGCTAACTTCCTGCATCAGCAGCAGTTACCAGAGACAGCCCTTATTATTACTGCCCTTGCATCACTTTCTGTCAAATGACTTTTCAGGGCAAGTGCTTCCTCCCAGACAGGTTACATGTTCACTTGCAGTATTACTGCTTTCTACAGCTACCTGAAAGGAGGATGGAGACAGGATCTCTTCTCCCACGTAACAAGGGACAGGACAAGAGGAAACGGCCTCAAGCTGCACCAGGGCAGGTTTGGATGCAGCTGAGGAACAATTCCTTCCCCAGAGGGTGCTCAGGCATTGGAACAGGCTGCCCAGGGCAGGGCTGCAGTCACCATCCCTGCAAGTGCTCACACACTGTGGAGACGAGGCCTCAGTATCATGGGTTAGTGGTGGCCTTGGCACTGCTGGGGTAAGGGTTGGACTGGATGAGCTTAAAGGGCTTTTCCAATCTGGTTGATTTGATGATTCCAGCTTTACAGACTGGAGAATGGTATCCAGTACTAGCCACTGCCTTCCTCACAGAAGTCGTATACTTCACTAGCTCCACATTAGTTAGCTAATGTGACCATGATGTGCTAAACTTTGGAAGAGTAACTCTTTTTTCATGCTAACTTTCACGTGCGTGTCTGATGCTGAGGCAAGGTATTCTCAAGGCACTTGACAGATAGCAGTCAATCACCAAGCATGCAGCCCAGCTGAATGAGTGGAAAGGAACCTACTTGCTTCAGGGCTCTTCCAGTTCTTTGACTGAAGCCTCCCTGGTCCAGAACAAGAGAGCAAATACACAAATACATCTATGTCCTACTGAGAAAAGACATAAATAGCAGTGTTGTACTGTAAATGGGTTCTACTTAACCTCCAGGAAGGGAAAAAAAATACCTGCAAAACTTTATGGTGACTAGGTTGCAGGCTGTTGCTTCACTCTTAAATAATTGCTTTAACCAGTGTCACTAAACTCTTCTCTCAAGCCTTGTAATCTGTTCTGGGTACTACTTGAAAGCTATATGCCTTATTCAACCAAAATCCCCAACGAGTAAGAACACTTCCAGCACTTGTTCTATGAGTTTATGAGACAAACTTGCTGGTTAGGTTTTTAGACTCCTTGAAAGTCAGGACCTTTGCTTTGTGCCCAGAAAACTGTCAAATCCTCAATTTCTACTCCAAAAGCATCACTGTTATTGTTCCTCTTGTTTGTAAATGCCTGGTGTAGGGAAAAAAACCCCACCTTTCCAACTTTACTGGCTCTAGGTCTGTTTCGCATTACTTTCACCAAATAGCCTTGCAGAAGAACTCTCTATAAGAAGGGGAAGTATGTACATGCAGAAGAATTAATGTGAAAAGGAGAAAGTAAGTTGAAGGGGTTTATATAACTCTCTGCTGCTGAGATTCCAGGGCTGTTTCTCTGAATAAAATGCCTAATACAATGCAGTTTTCCACACTCCTTACAGTAGGAAAAATAAGTGCAAAGTAAGATATAAAAAAGCCTTGGGGAAAAAATCCTTTAATAAAACAATTGCTAGCTACACCCCCTGTGGCTACCTGGGATACATTCTACATCAATGATGTTATTGTCACTGAAAAAGCTGCAAGAGGGGAAAGATCACCACAGAAAACATTAGTATTTAAATTGCCTACAGAACTTATTGTCTTGTTTTAACATAGTAGCTTATTTTCTCAAAAAGGGCTGTGGTGCTTTCTTTCTCTTTCTTCTGTAATTTAGAGACTTGAATCTCTATTGTCCCTAATTCTTAGGTTTATGTAGCCAATTAAGTGGAAAGCAAAATGAATTCATGCATCATCAACAAAACTATTAATTAAAACCTTGTTGCTTCCAAGTGTCAATGATGATTAAGCAGTGAGGTATTCTTTGTGAGGTTACTCATTTGAGTGGAAGGCCTTACCATAGTAACACTGCTTTTAATAGTCTCTGCTTAAAATAACCTCTAAATTATATGTTGCACTGGTGTAAAGAAAAACAAAACCTAACCTGTAGAACTGTGAGACACGAAGCAGAAAGATTCACTTTACTTCAGACCCTAACATGGCAAAGGGTAGCTAAAAAAGTGTATTGATAACTTGTAAATTATGCACTAACTATTAGAATCTACGACCGACAGAAGTTTCTGCTAAAAATGAGAAAGAAAAACCCAGCTTCCAAGGCTGGTGGGGACATAGAAAGCCCAACTATTTCAGAATGAAAATAAACAGCCAGATAAACCATAGCAGACAGATGCAGTATTGCACTGCGTCTGATCTATTGTGTTTGTGCACTTGAGGTACAAGTGCACAGCTCTCATGCTTCATATGCTTGACAAGTCACCCCATAAAGCAATAGTGTCAAACCACTCCAAAAAGGTATAGAGTTCACTGATCCTGGTTCAGAAGAGGAGGGCCTTGGTCTGTAGCAGATAATTTAAGGGCAATGATGAACAAACTCTACTGTTTCCTAGTCCTAAAATGCAGTATCTTACTCTTTCTAGCAAACAAATATCTCGGATGGGATTAGTCTGATGGCTGAATCATCACCATGCCCCCAACAAAGAGCAGCTGCTGACAGAGATGGAAAGAATGCTGATCCATCATTCCATACTTCTTACTCAAATAAAAAGCTAAAGCATTTACAGTAAATAAAACAAGAATAGCGAGACACAGTGAAATATTAACAGTCTTCATTTTATGTGTTATTGTAGGCATACATAATGTAAGCATACATACCAGGGTAAAGATTATGCTGCTCATGCTTGCCAGTTCCTGCAGGAATCTGTACATGCCAGTTGGAGCCAAACGACTGCTTCTTCAGCCTGTGTTTCTGCACTTATAAATTAATTAAGGCATCAGACCTCTTTCAGCAGGCTGCAACCCATGTAGAACAGGCAGACCAGGGCCCGGAGGCCTGGCTCAGCATGTACCCTGTGGTACTTATTTACCCTTCAGGTCAAGCTCTGACACATGAGTATTTATAGCATCATAGAATGCATTACATGGGAAAGCCCTTTAAGCTCATCCAGTCCAACCATTCCCAGCACTGCCAATGTCACCACTGAGGCCTCGTCTCCACGGTGTGTGAACACTTGCAGGGACGGTGACTGCAGCCCTGCCCTGGGCAGCCTGTTCCAATGCCTGAGCACCCTCTGGGGAAGGAACTGTTCCTCAGCTCCATCCAAACCTGCCCTGGTGCATCTTGAGGCCGTTTCCTCTTGTCCCATCCCTTGTTCCTTGGGAGGAGAGCCCAGCCCCCTGCTGGCTCCATCCTCCTGTCAGGCTCCCTGTAGGGAGAGATCAGGTCCCCCCCGAGCCTTCTCTTCTCCAGACTGAACTCCCCAGGTCCCTCAGCCGTTCCCATCACACTTGGGCTTCAAACCCTTCACCAGCTCCATTGCCCTTCTCTGGCACCGCTCCAGCACCTCAATGTCTCTCTTGTAGTGAGGGGCCCAGAGCTGAACACAGGATTCAAGGTGCGGCCTCACCAGTAGCCAGTGCAGGGGCACAATCCCTGCCCTGGCCCTGCTACCGCACTGCTGCTGATACAGGCCAGGATGCTGGTGGCCTTTCGGAGCTCCCGGGACACTGCTTACGAGCAGCTGTAGCGGTGAAGGCCGGTTTCTGAGGAGGCCTGAGCCACGCCGGCTACCGTACGAGGAAGGTGGTGCTGGGCGGAGCGGTTGAACGACTGCTGTGGCGCCATGGAGCGCCCGCTGCCTGTCGCCTTCTTCCTCCTTCTCTCCTTACTGCTGGTCCCCTTGGTACTCCTGGCGAGGAGGCGCCGCAGCCGGCGGACACCTCCCTTCAGCCTCCTGGTGGTGGCGGGCTCCGGTGAGTACGAGATACCGGTAGCGAAAGCGGGTGCAGGGACAGAGCAACGGCAGCTAGCTCCAGGAACTACAACTCCCGACATGCAGCGGGAGCCAGCGAGTCCCTCGCAGTGTGTCCTGGTGCATGCCGGGAGCTGTAGTCGCGGGCGCCGCTACCGCGGTGAGGGAAGGCCACTCCCTCACGTCGGCTGTCCCGGGGAGTCGGGTGCCCTCAGAGCCGCCACCTGCCTTTGGGGTTGTCAGAGTCAAAGAATGTTATAGAAGGACAGAGTTGTTTGGGTTGGAAGGGTTAAAGCTCTTCTGCCACAGGCAGGGACATCTCACACTAGAGCAGCTTGCTCCAAGCCCCTGTGTCCAACCTGGCCTTGAACACTGCCAGGGATGGGGCAGCCACAGCTTCTCTGGGCACCCTGTGCCAGCGCCTCAGCACCCTCACAGGGAAGAGCTTCTGCCTTAGATCTAACCTGAACTTGCCCTGTTTCGGTTTGAACCCATCACCCCTTGTCCTATCACTACAGTCCCTGATGAAGAGTCCCTCTGCAGCATCCTTGTACCCCTTTCAGACACTGGAAGCTGCTCTGAGGTCTCCACACAGCCTTCTCCTGATTTGAGTAACTGTTAAGCTTCACTTTTATTTGGAGCATTTTTGCCTGTATTTATGTTTGCTGATTGGGTCTCTGAGCTTTCCCTTTGGAAGGCCCATGCATGTCACCCAAGTCACTGGCAAATGTACTGACTAAACCAGATATGAGGCAGAGTGGTGCAACTGCTTGGTCTTCTGACAGAAAGTGATTGATGGCAATTCAGGGCAATGCTTTCCAAGTATCAGTACATCCCTTACATACCTGTCATTCTGTAATGATTTTACCCAAGACACCTTCCTCTGGTTTACTTGGGAGCTGCCACTGTTTCCAAGTCTGTCACCACACACTAAGGGGACACATCTACTCCTTGTTACCTCCCAAGAGTTGCAGGGCAACTCATTTGCCCCCCCCAAATTAAAACTACCATGAAAATTTGCCGTTGCCGTTCTGTGAAGACTCAGATGATTGCATTAAAACTTGCGAAACTTCAATAAATCATCACTCACAAAAGAATCCCAGCAGATGCTGCATGAACTTCTATGGGAAGGTGGCAAACTCTCACATCTAATGCAGCAACATAGTTCTAGCTGCTTGTAACCTGTTTGTCAGCCAAGAGTGCTTGGCTTATATAGCAAAGATCTCATAGGAGGTTGACACTGAGCAGCAGGCAGAATGCATTTAATTTACTATTTTGGTCTGCAACTTCCAGCAGAGTGAAAACCAACACATCCAGTAAAACTTATGCACATACTTTGGGGTGCAGTTTGATGATGAACTGATCCAGCCAAACAGACAGAAGGTGGGATGGCTCCACTTTACCTACACAACCAGTTTTCCCTTTCCCACTGTTACAGGCACTCCTGGAGCACCAGTCCAGGAAACAAAACTGACCAAAACCAACCTGAAAAACCACCCTGCTCCAAAAACCTACAAACACAATACACCCTCCCCTTCTCCCCAGGTCAATGCCTCTTTATCTGCCTGAACAAAGTGAGCTTGCAGTTAAAAGGGTGTCAGCACCCATTCAGGGTTAAAGCACTTGGCTGGAGCTGGGCTGTTTCTTCTGCCAGCACTCAGCTCTTACATTGGCTTACCTGCAGAGTGAATTTGCTGCCCACTTAATTTCAGAGTTATGAGTTGGGGTAGCACAGCCCCTGCTCTTGCAGGTCATAGGACTTAACACTGAATGGGGTCAGTGGGAGTTATGCTTCCATGGCACATAGTTCTGAGCTGGATCCTGACCACCTTCATTTTGATCACTGCACCAGAGTATGGCTTTTGAGTATGGACTACAGTATAACTCTTTGCCCAGATGTTTTTGCAGGACAGTACATTGAACACAAATGTCATACTTCTGTGGATCCTGGTTCAATCTTACTTAACTGAAAAACTTCCATTAATACAGTCTTGGGGTAAAGGTTGGATTTGATGATCTTAAAGGTCTTTTCCAACCTGGCTGATTCTGTGATTCAGTGGGAGCTGAACTGCCTTCATGTTAAACACTCTCAAGCATCCTGTAATTGAATCCTCTACTCTCAGGGGAGTGTCACTGATAATAGTAGCACTAATGAGTTTTAAATGGAAAAGTGTCTGACTCAGCTGAAGAAATTGAAAGTTACAACACTTCTCATACACTAACTGCAGTTTACTTTGTTTTTACAGGTGGGCACACCACAGAAATCCTGAGGCTACTGAGCTGTTTGTCAGAATCATACTCTCCCAGACATTATGTTTTTGCAGACTCAGACACGATGAGTGAAGCTAAAATACGTTCTTTTGAACAAAAAAGGGCTGAAACATTCTCCACTTCCCAGGTAACTTGTTAAAGATGCTTTTGTACAGTAGAATGATCTTAACATGTAATTCTAATTCAAGATAATTTCAAAGTGATTCTTTAAAATTATATTTTTAATACCAGCAAGTGCTTTGGATTTTCAAGGTATTGAGAATCACTTGCACTAAAGCTCAACTAAAGGTGCCATTCTGTACATATTGCTTTGTACCATTCTAAAAGTGAACTAAACAAACATGATTAATGCTGTACTAAAGAGACACTGAAAATGAAAGTAAATACACCTAAAACAGCAAATGCCATTCTTGCTACCAGTTTTCACTTTCTCTTAGATGGTTTTTACCACCTGTTAACATGTTAATCCCATTTAAATCAATGGGAGAACATAACTGTAGTGAAAATGGCTGTACAAGAAAAGCATGTTGGAAATAACTACCTTTTAATGTTGTAAACCAGCTAGCCAAGCACTATTTGGAGTTATAAAAATACTGGGTCAGGAATACGGTGGGTTTTTTTAACTTTCTTTAATTTTAGTTTGGCATTTCCCTCAGTGACATAACGTATTTTTTAAAGAAATTATATCTACAATTTTTTCCCTAAGAAAACCTCAGTTGAAATTGTATTACTTGTGTGTTTTTAAAATTAAGCTTTAGTTACATATACTTTAGAAGTATACAATACCTCTTCATGTCAGATAGTTCTTTGGTTGATGACCTGAGCAAACACTGAACTCCTAGAAAGAATAAAAATATCATGAAAATATCCTCTTTATCTCTTTTATCAGATACGTTCTTGCTTTAGCTAGTTTGCTGTATGATTAACAGACAGCAGTATAACTGGTGACTTGAAATGTCATCTGATGCCCAGTGAAGCTAATAGAAAGTTTGTAACTTTGCTTAGAAATGGGAATAAGTACAATGGGAATGAACTACAGAAATCTTAGTCCTTTTGAACAAGTAGTACAACACACAATAAATTATTTATGTGGTACTGAATTCATATGGTGCATGTTGTCTTCAGCAGCACTACTGGGACAAAACATTGTAGTACCAATGATTTGCAGAACAAACCCTTTTAATGTAAACCTGAGGTGAGCAATAAAGCTCACATAGGAAGGATGTTTGTAACTTTGTTTACCCCACTTCCAGCCTTGGATGATGAAGTACAAGCAGCTGAATCCAGTGGGATGACTTTGTTTCAAATGGAACGTGGCAGTTCTTTTTCTCATCATGCAACAGGGATGAAAGTTTAGTAAAGTGACCACAGGTATTTCCTGTTCAGAGGAATCTGGTTTTGGTGATAAGCCATTCACACACTCATGTAAAAAATTTCCAGCCCTACATTATAAAATATATTAAAAATACATATTTTGACTATTAAAAGATTATGCAGTTTTCTACTAGTTCACTTAGTTGTGCTAAGCAGCTTCCTTTATACCCCTTCCAACTGCTAACAGATCACGTTGTTATATTTTCCTTCAGCCTTAAAAGCCAGAGGAACATTTTTGGCTGCATCTGATTCTGTTCTCTGGATAACAGATGCTCATTTTCCCTTGATCATTTTTTTTTTCCCACTGGGCAAAAGTATCTAGAGTGGAAATGGAAGGCAAATTTGGGGAAGTAAAGGCCACATGGCTATAACATACATTTGCTAACTTTCAGAGTGTGCTTTTGAGTAGTATAAGGTTTAGCACTGGGGATACTGGAGACCATCAAGCATTTCAAAATCATGTGCTTCCTGCAGCTTTGAATAAACAAAAGGAAAAAGTCGGAAGAGCTTCAACACATTCCCTTCCTCATCTTGTCAAGGAATTAAAACCTTACAGAACTAAGGAAAAAAACATAGTAATGACCTAAGAGAAAAATCAAATACTTCTCTTTGATCTGTGGTCTGCTGTAAAAGCTACAGTACTTAGGGAGAAGGAAGGGAAGCCAGAATGAGCATCTTGCTTGCAAGAAGCAAAATGTTGCACCTCTACCCACTAAGTCTCTTGGAAAAAAAAACATAAAATCCAGAATGGCTCCTAAGAAAAGGCTCTGCTCCTACTGGCACTTGCATCTGTTCTTTGCTGCCCTCTCAGCCTATAACCACAACTATTCTACATGGATGCTCCCAGAGCTGTTAGTCAGGAAACCTGCTATGCTCAGCATAGAGAACCTGCTTCAGCTCCTGCTGTCCTACTCTAACAGCAGAAAGGCAACTTGCTGGTTGACAACATGAATTCTTCACTGGGTCATATACCCCCATTTCTTATGTCTGAGATGAGCAACAGGATTAACTAACCTTTACATAATGCTCGTTTGACGATGTGTTTTCAGTTTTATATATTCCTCAGCATGAAAACAAACTACATAAAGTACAAATAAACCCAGTTTATTTGCAAGCATTTCAGTACATTCAGTTGAGCATGTTATGTTATGATAATTCACAGCAGAGGCAGTTTTACACCAATTTTTCCTTGCATGCTTGCAAAACAACAGTATTTAACTATGATGAAGAAAATCACATCAGATTTTCTTGGCAAATACTGTTTAACACCATTCTTACAGTGAAAGGAGCATCTGAATAGTGCCACCAGAGCTTAATCTGCTTAAAAGTACCTTATCATACACCTATTTCTTGAAGTACTGAATACTATGCAAGGGTCTAAACTCCACTTACGGCATTGCTTTTATCACTTGAACTCTTCCAAAGCTTTAAAAAGAAGAGGCAGTGATAACCAGAATCCTGTGGAATGGGGAGCAGGGGGCATGTTTGGTTTTCCATATTCTGTTGTCAGACTAATGCAATCAAGAGTTTCAACACCTGTAAAAAAATATAAATCAACCAGTTCATAACATCCAGTAATGCCTTCCAGTATCACAGCAATTAAAGAACCTGGTCACAATGAAACAGGATCATTCCAAGAGAAAATTAACGTTATATTCTGCATGAAGTGACATGGTGCCCATTGTCCAGATAGAAACAGTAAGTCAGCATCAATGAACAAGTACACTGCAGCCATTATATTTGTCTTTCATTTAAACAATCACACATCCCATTGGCATCAGGACTACCTTCTGATATAGCAGTAGTTTTTCAGTGTAGTTCCTCTGCATCGACGTAAAAGCCATCTGCAAAGAATGCAGGAAGCCCAACTACTGTGAACTGCCTACAGCATTCTGAGACAAAAAAAACCGTGTTTTACACACGATGAATAAACTCTACTGTTTCCTAGGGAAAGAACAAAGAAAGCTATTTCTTAAACTTATTTTTTATTTCATGATAAGATATCCTTCCCTGTTTCTTATGCAAATATTTGAATACGCATCTTATCTATCTTTTCACTGCTCATTGAGTCCTCATTTAATGGTTAGTGTTATTTGCTGTTACATTCTTAATAGTATGCACTGGACGTTAGCTAAGAAAAGTTGTTACGTTTTCTGCTGTGTAAATCCACAAGGAATTTAAATAGGCAAAAGAGAGTCAAGTCACTCTGTTCGGATCAGATCTAGATTTGTGTCTCGGTGACCACGAGGTGGGGCACTACGTTAACATACTGTGGGAGAAGCTGCTCTAGCCGAGTTTGTTAAGTTAGGAATGTTTTAAAGGAATGTGAGAAGAGATTGAAAACCAGATAGATAGTTCTAGTATTTCATTTTACTTTCTGCCACGACTGCTAAGCACTGAATAAGGCGTTGAAGAAAAGGCTTCATAGCCAAACATTTCCAAACTAGATTTAAAACAAAAAGTTGGCACAGAGAGATGTAATAACTCTAGAGAAGGAGCAACAACAGCCTTAGAAAAATAACAGCTCAGTTTATCATGCTCTCTTCCAGTTCACCCTCGATCGCATTCCCAGAAGCCGTGAGGTTCGGCAGTCTTGGACCTCCTCTGTGGTAACAACACTATATTCCATGCTTTACTCCCTTCCTTTGACCTACAGACGGAAACCAGATTTGGTAGGTAATTTTAACTTATTGGGAGCTTGCTATTCTATATAATAAAAGGATTTGGAATAGCAGGACTGTATCTCATATGTATACTTAAATTTACAGTTCACAGGAAAAGTATGTTATGAATGTAAAATTAAAGCCAAGAGAGCTATAGCAGCAATATACCAAGAGAGAACAGGTTGCACTGCCAGAGAGTTAGAGTAGCAAATACCAGTTTCCCCTCTCTCAAAGACTGCAGGCAATGTCAGAGTGTCACTCCCTTGTTAATACTGGAAGAGCTAACACAAACCGGATTGCAGGTTCTTGATAATATCTCTTCAGGATTGCAACAGCACAAACTGTGCCTGAAAGCCTGGTAATCCTGTTGGCTGTCTTGCTCCTGAAAAGGTATGACCACTCAGGAGCAGGCAGAAACCCATACAGATTCAGTTCTTGTGCTTACAAGGACTTCTCGACTGTATGTGTAGTTACACCCACAGAAGGTATTTGTAAGCAGACTTGTTTTAGCTCTCTGTGAACTGTATGGCTAATCCTAAAGAGGCTCTTTATATTCGTGATACTTTGACTGTTTAGAGTAACTGGTGTGAATAATTTGATGTCATTGGCTTCAGTAGTACTGCTTTGGTTCCTATCAGATCAAAACCTACTTGCTGGAATCTTCAGAGCAGTTTAGCATGCAGGAAAACAGAAGGAGCTTTCTGCATTTCTTGTTTTTCAAGCCTATTCTGAAGACTGGAGATAAAATTGGGAGGGAGGAGGTGGCTTACTATGCTTTTCACAGTGATTGTAATTGGGGTAAGAGAAGGGAATAATAAAGGGGCGTTTACAATGACATCATTAGAGCAAATGCAAGTAACATGTTTAGAAATCACTTTTTCTAAAAATGGGTTTTGGTTACTATCAATATTTTTTAACATACTATAGCAAAAAATCTGGCAAAATCACACTGTGTAGCTTAATCTATCGCCAAAGTGGCAACAGGACTCAGGGATTAAAATGCCACATATCATCAGTGAAAAGATTCTGTGTGGTATGTGAAGTAACTGGTAATATTGAATTGCCTTTAGAAGAAAAGGCCTGTGGTGAATTGCAGCTTCCCCTGCTCTTGGCAAAACGCAATGCTTCATAGTTAAAAACACACAACAGAAAGGATGGGATAAATGCTGACGTTTATAGGACTCATCTATAATTTCTGGCACAGAAGTCAACAGCCAAGTTTAGAATAAGCAGAGTATTACATCATCCTGAGAGCTTCCTATTTTTAAACAGTAAAGATTATGGGTGCTGTACACTTTCAGTCTTGGCAACTGTTGTTTAAGTGGAGGAGGGAAAGACAAATCTGAGTTACTTGTAAGTCATTTGTATGTATGAGTGATTCCCAAAGCTTTACACTTGCTTTTAGGCTTGTCAAAAATGTGTGCAGGTTTGAAGCCTTCTCCAGACATCCAAAAGCTAGAGAAAGGCAGAAATGTTGCAGTTTTCAAGGAATGCAGGACAAAAGAAGTACTGCAAAGAAAGCCCTAAACCATTACTTCCACAAAGGCAAGATTTGGAGCAAATAGGCTTAGGCTGGCATAACTAGCATACCTGTGGAGCCAAAAGAACTGTAAAGGGGAAACAGTAAACCTAGCTGCACAGGAGTTACTTTATATCTGCTTATTTACATGAGCACTGTGTCCCCTTTGTATCTCCCATTGATCTTCTGGCAAAGTTTCTTAGTTTGCATGAGAAATCAGTTCTAGCTAAACCTTCTTCAAGATAGTGAGTTCAGAAAGAGCTGAGCAACTTCCAGGAGACCTTTGCTGTCTTGCAGGACTTGACCCGTACTTGAAATGGACCCACAGGGAGTTTAAAGAAATGTAAAAGTTAGCTTAGTTGTTCAGTTTGAGATCATCTTCAAGAGGCCCATTTCTGAGTTACAGACATCTGCTTTCTGCAAGTTAAGTCCCTTTAGAGATATTAAACCAAAATAACAAGATGTCAGAAGTCATGATCAGCTTGTTTTCCTATAGCTAAGGACTATAGGAATATAGGTGTTACAGTGGTTTGCAGGCACACGTATGCTGGGCAAACTTAGGTAAGCTTCCTATGCAAAGGCCTAAAATTCCAGGAAAGAAAGACTTGTAGGCCAGCACACTTTGCCTACACCTTCCTTTCCCCAGAAAAACTTTTAAAACCATCAGTTGCAGACAGATTTAATAGGTAGTCATAGCCTCAAAGACTGCAAATTCATAACATGAAAACAGCTGGTCAGAGAAGACTTACTGCTTTCACTGAAAGTCTGAGAAGAAACGTAAAACCAGAATAAGATGCTAGAAGATCTACTGTCTAGGGAAATATGCAAATTACACCAATTTAGTTACAGAAAATTAGACAAGACAGATTTTTCACAAAGACAGTTACTGAATGTTGTATAGACTACTTGATGTCCACAGAATAAACTAATGTTACAGCCTTCCTATAATATGGATTAAGTCAGTAAGCAGAGGAAACCAATCTCCAGTTCTTCTGCTGCTTACAGAACTATTGTCATTGTCTGTAGACTGACTTGCAAACCCTGAAACCACATCTTCAGGTGACTTAGTCCTTAGGTTGTATTTGACAAAAGGGGATTATTCCAGTCATTCTTGCACACCTGAAATTCAAACTGAAAACAAGGAACATGTGGGTACCATGCAGCAGAAAGCTGTACAGAGATTGCATCCAGTCCTTGTTTTCATTTCAGCAATAGATGGGCTGCAAATGGATAGCTACAATAATCTGGTCTGTGATTTGCTCCCCTTTAATATAATGAAATTTCACTTAGAACTGTGCCAAAATGCTGCAGAAGGCTCCCCTCATTAGTGGGCTGCACATCCTGGACCCCTAGGACCAGACTTAGTTTGCTTTTCTGGGAAAAGTTCTCAGCAGTTCCTACTGCCTTAGTGCTCTGCAGAGCCTGAAATAAGCAGACTTTTTCAGATCACTGCTATTTGGGAAAACCTGGGTTAAATCAGGCAAAGAAGGCAGTCCTTCCAGAATAGGGCCTCCTTCCTATGGTAAGGTCATAGTAAGTAGTTTATATTTGCACAGCAAGTACAGCAAGGTCTGCTGTCTCCTTCCCCACCAGCTGTCAGCTGAGTGAGTTTCTCCTTAAACTTCTTTCTAGAAGCCTGAAACCTGCTCATCTAACAGGCTACCAGTTCTTCTATGCCTGCCCATCCCATCACACATGCTTGGTCCCCTTACTGGTTAAATTCACTGCAGCAAGCTTCTAGAGTTGGTGCAGAAGTGTTCACACAGTAAGCTATATGAAAGGGGATCATTATTTCCTTTAGCTAAGTTTTTCCATTCTTTGTGCCCTGCCCACAGATGTCTTTATTTCATAGCACTTTAACAAATGACTAGCACAAATAGTAAGTTATTGTCCCTTATATCACAGTTCTTATTAGAACTTTGTGGAAAGCTACAAAAGCTGGGTAGTGGCATTTTTTCCTCTATTCACTCCATGACAAGTGAACTTTGTATAATGCAGTATTAAGACTATCTGGTGCATTCTTTCGTATGCTGAATCTTTCCCCACTATTTGCAATTTTTTTGACCAGATTGACAACATGTCTGATCTACTCTTGTTCTTCTAGGATCAAAACAGTCAAAAGAAGCAAGAATAAGAACATTGGCTTAAAACCTCCAGTAATTCAAATCATTTAGTCTAAAAAAGGAAACAAAAGCCCTTGAAATTTAGCTTCTCAGTGTTAATGAAAATATGAGGCTTATTCACCCCTCCTCTACTACCTTGTATGCTGTGTACAGCTACCCTGCAGCCACAATGTGAAATTACCTTTTGCTGAACACAGATAAACATCTTAAACTATCCACATTGGTTACTTTAAAACTAGGTTACTGCTCTGCTCTTTCTGTGACTGCCAGTTAGACATGCCTGTAGACACTGCATTTCAGAGGGAGGACAAAAGTAGCAGTAAAGATGAACTGAGAGCTTAGATTTAGGCAGAGGTTAAACTAAAGACTATTCAGACTTAATTCATCAGCTCTCAGATTCACTGTGAGCCTAATGAATACCCTGGTCACATTTCCATTTATAAAGCATGGTTTCAAGACTGTTTAGTCTTGCTACAGCTGACCACTGAACCAGGCCACTGCTGTCAGTCAGATACAGATTTCTAATACCTCTAGATTTTGCACTGTGAAGACATTTCAGACAGGTATTTGATGTGGATTCTCACTATATCAACTGCAGTGATTAGGCAGTAGACTCAAAGATGTTTACATAGCTAAAATTGGTATTTTTTATGTAACCTAAAATATTGCAGTCAAGCTCTAGTTAAGTGAGTATTTCACTAATGAAAGACACATTGAGATTTGCAGTTAAAGGCTGGTTTTAGGCCACAAGTAGTAATATGTATGATTATATTTAACAGTCTTTTGACTTGACTTTTCCTTCCAAGTAGAGGCAGGCTACTATACTAAGCAGTACTTTTTGGTATCAGGAGATAAGCCATTATTTTAAATAGGCTCTAAAAGTTTCTATGGCACTTCTCATGGTGCTCTGACTTTATGTGCACATGGTGCACTTTAGTCAGGTTCAGACTCAGCCAAGGTGACACTTAAATCAACTGCTTGCTGAAAGTACTAGTTAGTACCTAGTGATTGTAGCTACACATGTATCTACAATTTCAGTAGCTACAGTAGCTACAATTTCACTCATATAGCAAAAGCCTTTCACTGAATTTGTTTATGACCACCTTTTTCATCCACACAAAGTCAAATTCCCTTTTTAATAATTTATCAGCAGCAATAAACCACAGACCCAATCCATGGTCATGCAGGTAGGGAGTTAGTTTATTCTCTAGCCTGCATCTGTCTTCATAATCTTGTTTTTTAACCAAGCTTCTATCCACCTCCCACAGTTAATCACAAGACTCACTGGTACCACTATTTCTTGACACAAACTTCTGGCAGAGCTCATGATGTTTGGTTGCTCCCACTGGCCGTGTGGGTGTTAATGTTTTAATAACCAACACTTAACATTCTTACAGACTTGACCATTAGCATCACTTTCATACCTATCATTATTTTCAATGCACTAGTTCTGTGTTTTGCAGTTTACATTTGGCAACTAGGGTGGGGAGTGTGCTGATGGAAACTACCCCACTCCAGAGACCTTTTAATCCCAATGACAGACCTGCCACCTTTCATCTGAGATGCAGAGCAGTTAAGTAGGGTGCCTAAGGTTAGCTTCATCAAAAAGAAATACATAAATAAGTCAAGCCTACATGTTTCTTTATGCGTTCAAATCTAGATTCTCTTCCTTCACTAAGTCATTGCCTAACTTCTGAGGCTCTTAATGACCCCGGTTATCTGCCTTTTCATCAGTAAAGCCCCCAGGCATACTCAGAACCAGACCTGAGCTGTTTAAGTGTCAAATATCCAGATGCACAGCCTGAGCTCTGCTGAAGTACAGAAACTAGGAGTTTCCCTCACTACTTGGCATGTGGACACTGATCCAAATCACATCAGTTGGGCCTCTTTTCTTGTCTCTTGCCCGAGGACACTTGGTAAGACTGGGTCAGACCACTAAGTGCCTACAAGGCAGACAAGACAATGGCTAGTGCTGTTACAATTAAATTCTGTTGTTAAGTCTAGTTCCTGGTGGCTTTGTGGAAGCTCTGCTTTTCTCCCATAGGAAAATCTACGAGGTAGGATTTTCGTCTTCCTTGTCTTTCAGGAGAGCATTTATAAAATAAGAGCTACAGAAACAAGAGAGTTGGTGATGCTTCCCAGCATATTTAATTATATGATGAAAATAATAATACTCCAAAGTAAAGCAATGCACATTAGAAACCCAACTGCACATGTGCTGATTAAAGTCCTCACTATTCCACTTCTCTCTTCCCCATTCTGGCATTCACTGATCTTATTTATCCTGGTTAAGAAATCTGCCTGTAGGACCGCACATGTCTGTGCTTGTTTTGAAGAGCACCTTGCCTGCTGTGTGTACTGTATGATGGCAACAACAGGAACTGTGCCAACAAGATGCACTGAAGCATATCAGAAAGGTTTTCATGGCAATGCTACAAGCTACAGATGATAGTTGCTGACCAGCCTGAACACAAACTGTTGCTATAGAACACTATCTTCTTGCATTCCTGATGAGTCAAGCGATTTAGACAGTAGAGGATAAAAGTGTACCCAAATACAAATCAATTCTACCTTAATTACCCATTTACATCAGACTACACATCTAGGTATTCTTTGTCCCAGGCTGTATTCTGCAGGGAAGTTCAAGCAGCAAAGAGGGTGTGAAGTTCTAGGTGGTTTTATATACAGCCTTGTGGAGGGAAGTGAACTGGATAAGATCTTCACTCTTCAAAAAGAACAAGGCAGTAGGTAATGTAATGACCTTTATATTGTTTGAACAGAACCTGAAGTTCTTCTTTCTCCCTACCAGTTGCAGTAATAAGGAATTGTTGGAAAAGGTTCCTGCTTTTTTATTTTTAAGCCATAAAAAAAACATTAGCAATTGTAAGCTAGCATTCCTTGAGGTTCAAAACTTGAATTCTCAGACATGCTAGACAACCAAAAGCTTTAACAAGAACACTCCCTTCCACATGCTCAAGTGTTGGAGCTAAGGAGAAATCCCTCTCCCAGATCCTCAGAATTCTCTTGGTTTTCTGATTACCAAATAAATTTATATTCCCTAGAAGAGACCTTGCTTCTGTCCTAACTGCAGTACCTCCCTGAGGGATGAAAAATGTATCTCTTGAAACCTTTTAGAGTTATCCATTTATAGCAAAAAAAAAGTTTCTCTTTGTTTGCCATGCAGGCTTAAGCTGTGATCCAAGTTACCAGCAGAAATCGTTCCTTGATGGATATGCCCTGCTATGTCTGAGCATATTTAAAACCCTAAATCTATTCAAAAGAAAAGAACATGTACATTTTCTCTTACTCGCAGAACATGATACTGAAACAAAGAGCATGCGAATAAAAGCAGTACTCTCCATACCTGGAGATCTTCACTGAGAAGGAGATGCAGGAATTGTGATGCACCCTCTGTGATGAGTAAACTGTTTTCCCAGTGCTAAAGTAGAAAACATTGATGTGAGAAAAAGTTAAGTGCTATGCCCCAAGTCCCATGGTGAGTCCACAGCAGAAGTGAGAGTACAACCCTGGTTTCTTAACTCTCCAGGCTTGCATTTTGGTTATGAGCTCATAAGGTAAATCTGCTTACAACTAAAATTGGTATTTGTTCACTGATGCTTTTGTTAGCTCAGTTTGACAGTTACAGTATTAAGAAAGCAGGTCCCACAGCTGCAGGGCTGTAATGCCTGAGTGCTGTTCAGGCTACACTGAACACTCAGGGGAACTAGGACCTTGAGAATCACAGGTATGAAATGGGAACAGCTGAATCCAAGAAGCCAGATTACAGCTGCCTTTGTAAGTAGCACTCTGCTTCTGTAGGGGAAGGGAAAGTATGTTCAGCTGGATACTTCACCTCAGTGTGTAGTAAGATAATACTGAAATTCAAGCAAGGCTTGATGAGCTCATGAGATGCTGTGATTTACATAGTAGAATACAAATGAATTCCTTGCAGATTCTCTCAATGCCACAGAACAGTCAAGATCCCCCCCAGCAAAACAAGAAACACATCAATAAACCCATTTCTTATTGCACTCTGAAATCATCAAAGACAATAAATACCTCCAGTGTCAAAACTCCTAGCTCCTACCTGATGAATACAGGAGTCCAGGTTTTTGCTTCTAAATGAAGCCTTTCAATTGTAGCTCAGATTGGTTTCCCACTTCCTCTCTTCCCTACTGTCTTCTTTTTTTTTATCCCCTTTCTTTTTCCTTCCTTAAAATATCAGGAAGAGCTATTCAAATCTCTTTGACTTTTCTGACCAATCTCAGAGATATCTTCTGGGCTTTCATATCTTTACAGGCTGAACAGTTCCTTTTTGTTCCCAAATATTAAATAGCCATTGAAACGAAGTATTTATCATCAACAAAAGCTGAGTTTGAGCAATCCATCAAAACCACAAAATTATTAATAAATTACAGGCACACTTTTGTTCCTGAGAAGCAGAAAATACCTAATTGGGCTTTTCCCCAGCACTGGGCAAAAGTAGGTCTGTTTTCTTGCCTAGATGTACAAAGATAATGCACTTAACCCAGCTTGGGTCAGTTTCATACCATTCTGCTTGCCTTTGCCTCTTTTAGTGATTCTCCATCACTACCATCTAGTCCCATATTCTTACCTCCAGTTATTTAGCAGTGTGAGGAAGGAAGCTTGAGCAGTGTCTTGAACATACTCCAAGAGACAGTTTCATAGGCAACAAGCAATGCAGTCTTCAGTTCTCAAGTGTGCACCACCCTACAGCAGCAGTAATCAACACCCCCAACCCTAGAAAGCTGGGCAGCTTTTCTGCTTTTCTCCAGGTGGAAAAGGCCAATCCCTGTGGAATTCATTAAGGAGAAGAGCAGGTGTCAACAGTTTATTATGCAAAACAAATCTCCCATGAGTTTTCCACTTTCTCCTAAGTTTTGGGGGACTGATGCTGTCCTCCAATCATTGTAATTGGGGAACATAAGCAGGACTCAAGTATCTGTTCATTAAAGATACACAGCAAATGTATGTTTACATATCGCTGAGGAAAACTGCATGTTTTTGGCTTTACTCATTTTGTTTCAACCACTAGCCTGACATTTAATCCCAGTGAAGCTGTGAGCTATGCTTTCAGTGTTTGAGCTGGTAAATGTCACTCTACTACAGTGCTGCATTCACCAACTCTAAAGCAGCTTTTATCAGCAGCAGTGCCATGTGCCAGTGTTCCCAGTATGCCAGACTGCTGGCTTAGTTTGTTTTCTTTCAACAGTGGTAGAAAATATCTGAAACAGAAAAGCAACAACTACCCCATTTTAATAGGAACATGATTAATATGTAATTAGGGAGTCACCAAGTATAAATGTTGTATTCTGATCCTTTACTTTTAAACCTCCATTAATATACAGTTTTATTGTACCGTTGAAAAGTCATTATATTGACTTGGTAGAGGATTTTAATATGCAGGATTTAGTTTCTAGACCTAGCAGTGGAGGTGAATGCAAATGGTGCAGAGACCTGCAGTACTGCCTTCTGGAATAATTCCTTACAGCTTGTTGGCAACAAAGTCAGATAGCCCAGTGACCAAGAAAATCCTTGGGCAGCTCAGAAGGTCACAGAGGCTCCTTCTTTCCCTTTCTGCTGCCTCACCACAGAAGGCCGAACCAAATAAACTAGAGATCTGTGGAGACATATCTCATGCAATGCAAATATTCTACAGGCAGCCTTGTAGCTAAAGTAAATACATACTAGGAAATGCTTACCCTCAATAGCTGGTTGACCTTGTAGAGGCCCTGGTCCCTTCTTGCCCAAGAGGTGGTTGCTTTTTCTCCACAGCATACTAATGATTCCCTGAGAGATGTATTCTGCTGCAGGGGAAGAAACAAAACCTTTGGTCTTTTCAAGGTGAAAAACACCAATACTCCAAAATGTACTTTTGAGTAGTGTTTGAGATTCACTCGTAGGACAGCTCATCTCCTTTCATGTGTTTAAGGGTGAATATAGATGATTCAGTTCCTTTCCACCATCAACAAATTTGTATACTGGAAGGAGCTGAACAGCAGCGTTTCTAGCTTACAGATTCCACAAAGGTTCCTCATCTTATGATGTACACACTTGTTGTCTCAGGATTTTCCCCTGTATCCCTTGATGACTGTATGATACTGTATTCCAAGCAGCAGGAATGCTGGTCTCCCTTCCTGCTGACAATGTGAGAGGGAGCAAGTAGGACTGCTCAGACCAAATTTTTGGAGGGGAACTGCCACTACAGCACGTGAGCAACTGCACCATTTCTAGGTACAACATGTCTCTAGACACACACAGAAAGCTAACTGAAGGTTAATTTTTAATGATCACAACCCCAAATTCAGATAGGGATCTATTTGTCTGGTGGCTTCAGTAGGTTTATACCGGTCTCTTTCAGGGGACAGTTCCTAAACCCAAACTTTCTAAAATAGGAACATCTATAGTCAGAGTATTTTATGGGCATTTTGCATACAGAGGTCCTGTAGAGTCCCATCCATTTTGTCTCTTTTGAACTGGTATGTGTGGAATGGGAAAGAGCAGAGGACATGAGTTATGATAAGATCATGGTTTCTAAGAGATGCCTAGTCCATAATTTTCCTGGTTCTTTTTCCTGCATACAGTTACTCTTCTATGAATCCAAGGGATTGAGAAGCAGCTTACAAGTTACAGTCAGTAGAAGGTATAAATTGAGTGCATCATATCAGAATCTTGATATAGTAAAGGTGTTTTATTATCATTTCAATTTTTATTATTGCTTTTCTGTTTTGCACCTCAACAAAGTAGTAACAGCAACTTCATGTTGCCTTCAGAGCTACATACAGAGTCACAGCTAGACCCAATTACTATTCTTTAATTACATGAACTTTACTTAGTTTGGAATTCATGCTAGCATTTACCTTTGTGTGTGCATCTAGAGACAGGAATACCAAATACCAGACAGACTGGAGCCCCTGGCAAAGCTTAATAAAGGGAGGGGAAAGTAGGATGAAGTGTTCCGCACAGTGGCTTAATAAAGACCATGAATGTAATACTTCAGCCTCTGGGCTGAGGAGGATGTAGGATGTCTGCCTGACCTAACTCGTATCTGTGACTGATATGTTTTTGTATCAGACTATGAAGAGTAAGGGACTGATGTCAAACTCTCACCTTGCTCTTAAACAAGTGGGTTGAGCTTTCAGACTAGATGGAAGCTGAAAGAGTGCAGAGCTGTATGAGTCCAGACAGTGGAAGAGTGGCTGGGAACAAGGATGCAGAGGGAAACAAATACCAGAGATGACAAAGAATACCAGGGGAGAGAGGATGGGTAGGATACATCTCAGGCTACAGAGACACACTGAAATGGAAGATACTTAGGAAAGGACAGGGGAGAGGACTAATGCAACAGAAAAAGGACTTGGGGAGCAATGAGTATGAAACAATATTCATACTTCAGGTAGCTCTACTAAAGGAAAGGGAAAGAAGAGTTTCTGTTTAGCAGCAATGCACATTTCTGTCTGTTCAAGCTGATTTTTAGTCTGAAATCAGGAGTCAGACTGAATTATTTAATTCACTAGTAAAAACCAGTAGTAAATCACTTTGTTGGACTGTTTTTGTGCTTCTTATGCGCTTGCCTAAAGAGATGCTGCAGCAGGGACCCTGATGGGTTTTGCCTGCAAACACAGAACATTCCAATTTGATTCCTATGCCTATGTTTACGCTACAGTAACAAATGCAATTACAAACAGAGGTACCTAAACATGCCTTCATTTAGGTATCAGTAGTCAAGTACCAGTAACACAATCAACATCAGTGCACATTAATCAAATTTGGCAAGAAATAGGGTCATGATCTTCTGAAAGAAGGCTTTCTTTCCACATAACCCCCAGCTGTGCAGCAAACCGCTGATTACATGGTAGCAGTTAAATTTAGTACGAAATTCTTTGCCTGAAACCAGTTTGGATACCCAAGAAGAGTGCCTTAACACACCCTGCTTCAAACCTGCTTTTAAGCAATTTGTGTGTTTGTTTCCCAATGTCTAGAACTGGAAAACCACTTTCTATTACTGTTAACATTTATAAGTGAATTTGAGCTTATCTGCTACAAGGACATGACATGTATTTGCCAAAACACCTTCCTTCTGTATGCTTGTTCTTCTGTAATAGTGTTTACTAAAAGCAAAACAAATGCAGTCGTGCACATCAGTTAGTAGATTCTGATGAAGGTCCTAAGTCATCAGCACATTTTTGCTGAACTCCTGTGTGTTTTACTGACTTAAGCCAAAGTTCAAGAGGTTTATAACCAGATCCCAGCTTTAGTAATCCTAATTAAACTTCTTTGGCCCTAAGCTGTGCACAAATCTTGTTAGTGATACAACACAAAGCTGTGAGTGAGATTAGAAGCTGTTTAAGCTGTATACGCCTGAGTCAAGACTTTTGCTTCCTTCATAGACATGAACTGATTAACTGCATCCTCTGAGAGCTCTTCTCCTCCTCAGTGTGTAAAGATGATCTTTTTCAGCAGCTACTTTGAAATAATATCTTTTGTTTGCCCCATTCCTCCCATTTCTCTTCATATTCATATGCCCCTTTTGTGCTTTCAGATATCCTTGGAAATATTTTGATTGTAAGTGGAATGTGACATGAATGCACACACTTCATTCTTCACCCTATGAAAAAAACTCACATTTTACTTGTGTAACATGTTTCATCTCTTTTAGATATTGTGCAATGGACCAGGAACATGTGTTCCTGTCTGTATATCTGCTCTTCTCCTTGGGCTTCTAGGAATAAAGAGAGCAATCATTGTGTATGTAGAGAGCATCTGCCGCGTGGAAACTTTATCCCTCTCTGGGAAGATTCTGTACTACTTTTCAGATTATTTCATTGTTCAGTGGCCTGATCTAAAGGAAAAGTATCCCAAGTCAATATATCTTGGTCGAATAGTGTAACCATGGAAGACAAGCTTTCCCTAACACAAACTCTGCAAGCTCCTCGCTGAAGAAATAAATTCCTGTAGTATTTTTTTTCCGAAGGATTCCTGTTAAAAAATGAGGCTGGTGCTGGAGAAGGAGACAATAATAAAGATTTAAGTACATTTAAGTACATTTTTGTGTCGTTGTTTTCCTTGCCATTGTGTAGTTCTGTTCACCAATACCCCATAATGCCCTTAAGTCTGTGCCGTCTCTGTTTTCATCTAGTTTTCCTGCTATGTGAATGGCAATTTTTGTCTACAAATAAATATGGGAATTTGTATGAATGTAACATTTCCTGTAAGGAAACGTCGTGTAGTTTTCTAAATTGTAAGAAACAAAGTCTTGTTCTAGCACAACAGCCTTTATTTCCTGTATGCTAGCAGTGAAGTCCCTAGTGAATCCTTAGAGGATAAAGGAAACAGTTATATTAAGTTGGCTTCATGACAGTTTGTACTCCACAGTCTTCCAAAACCCCCAAAGCATTAAACCAGTGTAATTTTTCCTCTGGGCTTGTCAAAGCTGTCCTTATAATCTGTAGTGCATCTTTTGGAAGCTGTTGCTCACTTCTAAGGTAGATAAAAAGGTGACAAGTGTCATGCTACAGGCACAGTACTTTAAAGACAATTTAAGAAGTACTTTTTTCAAACCAAACATGCAAAAAAATCTTTAGCAGGTTTACATCATAAGGAGAAAATCATCGCTTGAGAAAACTGAACTGGTTCAGGCTCTACCATATTACTGTCAGTAATAGGGGAAGGAAGAGTGTTTTCCTCTCTTTTCCTGATAGAGTGAATTTGAATTTATATCCTGTTTTCTCATTTTAAGCACCTTCCTTTCAGCAGTAAAATATGCACTTCAAATTTTGTCATGGAAAATGGTATTCTGTACATTGGAACCACTTCTAAAAGGTATTTGTTGGAACAAAGTGTGCAAAAGTCTACTTCAGCATTTCACATTCATCTGGCAAAATGTAACGTTCCACACGGTTCCACCTGTACAGCAATATAAACACATCTGTCATCTGTACACACACACAGGTCTCTGTGTCTGGCTACATATACAATGCAAATGTATGTGTATGTATATATGTCAGACACATACAAAGCCAAAAGCCCAAAGAGGAATAGAAGTGCTCTACAGCCTGACTGTGGTGAAGCTGACAGCAGCTCCTCGTGCTGCCACAGAACTAGACTCATGCGCTGAAGCCTTTCCTCAGTCAGATGTGGGAACGTTGCAGCAGCTATTCTGGTAGGGAATTTAGCTGAACAGGAATGGTGGTTCCTGCTGTCAGGAGAGGAATAGTCTGCTTTATGCAGGAAGTCATTAGAAATCATCAGAAAACAGGAGGAGAAAACTACTGTCGTGACATTGCGAGGCCCTGTGGGGAAGCCAGCCATCATAACCTGCCCAACAGGCTTAATAATCTTCAGCAGAAGTGGAGTGCCTTGATGTGGTCACGTGTGAGTTCAGAACAGGGAGTTTCTGTGGCTTTTAACCTCGATTATGCCTGAGATTAAAGAGCAGTTAAAAGGTTAAGACTATGTGAGAAAGGCTCCCTGTGCATGTTCATGCCCAGGTCCTTGAAAACGACCTAGCAGAAGCAAATCTGATGTGAGGAATATCTGAAGTGAGGACTTACTTATCAGAACTTTCTGCACCGTTGCAGATAGTTTGGTATATTTGAGATACACTGGAATTTATTATGGCTAATAGTAGTTTATTTTAGATAAGTGCTCTCTCCACTGAATCTTGCTTTGAATCTTGTTTTGCAAGGGAACTAGA
The DNA here is from genome assembly GCF_012275295.1 of Melopsittacus undulatus. NCBI lineage: Eukaryota > Metazoa > Chordata > Aves > Psittaciformes > Psittaculidae > Melopsittacus > Melopsittacus undulatus. The sequence continues at coordinate 64,297,602 of NC_047532.1, read as the reverse complement.
GTAGAGGGGAATGAGGGCAGAGGCAGCCTCTTCCTCTGCTCCAGGGAAGGGACAACAGCAAAGGATCAATGCCCCAAGGCTTGGAGAAGTATAAGAAGAGAAAGGCAGTGAATGGATCCATTCATGCATCACATCCCGTGCCTGAATAGGCCGCTGGCCTGGCAGCCAGGCAGGCTCCTGGACTGCTCATAAACACAGCCAAGGCTCAAACGGTGCCCAGTTCACATGCTGCTGCTGTTCAGAGCACAGCAGAACATAGCCCATCCTGCTCTTGTTTTATACATTGATGGAAACATTGCTGGCTGCTCGGTTCCTCCCTTAAAGCCCTGCTCAGGGCAGGATTTTGGGTTTTGGTGAGCTTTCAAACTGTGGGTTCATAAACTTTGTGTCTGCCTTTAAACAAGGGGGAGTCCCAGGGACTTTCTTCCACCCATCACTTGCATGGCAATGACTCCTGCTCCAGAAAAGCACTTGCCTGTCCAGACTTGTAACCTCCCATGGAAATGCTCTGAAGATAATAGTAGGTTTCTTCATAAGAAGCTGCTCTGAAAAGCTGAACTGCTCCAGGCCGTCTGATACGGAGGAATCTAGTTTTCAAGGACTTGGGAAGACTTTTCCCCCTCTCCTTCACTGCCAACCTTTTGAGGGAGCAAAGCCAAGAGAATCTCTGCCTGTGTTCCCCCAACAGCAGGTTCTTTACTCTGGTCACAAGTTAAAATAGCACATATAAAATGATATTTTTCAGCCAGATAATCAGTGAGAGAGTGGGACTATACCCATTTCCTTGTATTTGTTGCTGTTTTCCTTACTGGTTACTGGCTTAAGTGCCAATTTGAGTTAAGGACACTTATTTTCCAGCGGTTTATGATTACTCTTTGCAAGTGAAAACTTGGATTAGAAATTACCCAGAAGTCTGTGTAGTTGAAGCAGCATCAACAGGAGAGCTCAGGAACAACCTAGATCTGACCAAAGCCATCAACAAAATGTTGTGTCTCAACCACAGGGAACAGAACACACAAAAGAGTCCCTGGCTTGAATTCTCTTAAAGGAAGCTTTGTTATCAACAACATTGGCTTTTCCTTTAAAAGATTATCTCAGATAACTGCTGGTTCTCTCCAAAAGCCCAGTGGAGTAAAATGCTGAAGTAAAGTAGCGTTTTGTTACTGAGTAGCTCTTTTGTTTTTAGTAGGTGGGTACAACCAAACTTTCATTGTTCTAGGGGAAAACTGCATTCTTCCTGCTCCCAGCATGGAACAGAAAACCTGGCGCTCCCAGGGTCTATCCAGAGACTCTGGGATTGCCAGCTGGATTCCTTAGGTTTAGATTCTTGGGGTTTGCTATGTCTTGTTTTTTCCCTTAAATATTGACATTGAGGCAAACACATTTGGGCTATGTACATGAGGGATGTTTGGAGTGAAATATATTATCTCTTTTTTCCCCATTTCCAAAAGAGGAAAACATTGTATGTTACAGATTGAAAGAAAAATAGGGAAGAAACATATTCTTAAGAGAAACAAATACAACTTCATGGAAATATCATCATCAATATTGACAAAGATTCAGAAGAGAACAGAAGGCATCCAGAAATTCCTTTCCCATATCCTAGCCTGGAAGCCAAATTCTAAGTGAGTTTTAGTTTTGAGGTTATTTTCTCCAGTTATGCATCGGTTGACAGAAAGTGAATATTCAGAGTTACTTCTCTTTTGACCTGGTTGTTGTCTAGTGGAGAATATTGCATGTACAGTAAAAACCAGGCTCATGTTATGTGAGCAAAGGAGGAAAGGAAGATAAAGGGGAGTGCCAGTTGGACTGTCATAAAGTAATGATATGAGAAGGTTGCCTCTTTATAAGAACAGCTGAGAAGTTTATTCTCAAGTTGTGCCAGAAGAAAGCTAAACAGAGTGATATGAAAGCTAAACACACTGGCCTACTTTCAGCCACTGATTATAATGTCTTATAACACCACAGTGACCATTCCAGTACAGTGATGCTGTTCTGTAACATTGACCATTTTAGAGATAGAAATGCAAATCATGCTGTAAAGCAAAAGGATCCTCCTATGTAAGGGGCCACAGAGCAGAAACCAACCTGGTAAGACCATCTTTTCCATCCTTTTTTCACTCCCAAATGAGCTTATCAGTGTGCTTTAGCGGATGTGCTATCACAAACCACATCCAAGCAGCTGCCTGCTTGGATGGCACAGTAAAGACAGCAGGATACATGGAAGAGAGTCTCAGAGACAGGTAAGCAGCAGCACTTACACAAAACATTTGCTTGATTCACACATGGCACAATCCAGTTGAACACATTTTTGCCTCACACTTCAGTCCTTGGCAAAGAGCACTAAAGGCTTGCTACCACCATTTCTCTCTAAGGACACTGAGACATACCTCCTGCATTTTTGTGATGGAAATGAAAGGTTTTAACAGACCCTTGCTAGATGCCTTCATGGTTGCCCAAACACATTGCACACACAGTACTTGATGTCCCCTTCAAATCATGTTTGTGCTGGCTTGCCCTGTACTGATCAGACCTGAAATGAAGTCAGCATGGTAGGCTATGGAGTTACAGTACTGCAGCATATACAAGCTGCTGTTCTTACACTGCTTTTATTTCCTCTTTAAAAGAACATCTGCCCTCACAACTGGAAACACTGGCAATACACACAAGCATACAAGGACTGTAGCCATGGCCATCCCATTTGCTCCTGCTAGTTTGCAGGGGTGAGCTGTGCTTAGTGAAAGCCTGACATAGACCATGGCTAGGTTGTGCACTCAACAGCAATAAGCAGTTTCACATTTAACTGTGCCAGTGGTAAGCTTTAACCATGTGTGTATCTATAAAAAGATGTATTTGTTGATTCATAGCATCAGTTTTACACATACGTTGTGTTATCTCTGTTCATAGCTGAGGAACAAAGCTAAACAAGATGTTTGACATGTTTGTTATTCGCTAACCAGAGAGAGATGGGGACAGTAGTAATATTTAGCAGCCAAAAATGGGGGAAGTGAGGGGTTTTGCAAGGATCATTTCATGTTTCAAACAACTTATAGCACTTTATCAATTCAGATTTTATGCATATTAAACAAGTTGTTGTAAATAGATGCTTCATGATTAGTAGCACAGACGCTAGTCCAGTGTTAGAATTTATGATTCTAATATGATTCATGGTAGAATCTATGATTCTATTCCCAGATCTTTTCTGCTGTTTCATTCAGAATGTTTTATTCGGGGTTTGCATGGCTTATTTGGATTTGTTTTGTTTGAGAGGGGGCATTTGGAGGGGGATTTTGCAGGTTGTTTTGTTTTCATACAGGAATCAAGTATTCCTGACTATGCAGCTGGAGGAACTTTTGGAAGGTACTGGATTTACACTCAGAGATTCGGTATAAACTTCAGAAAGAGGGAAGAGAATACTCACAAAGAGATGAAGCTGGCCTTGCACTATGCAGCAGCTATGTTTTGAAGGAGTCCATAGCACAAAGTTACAGTATGTCTTTCATTTTCTACCAACATTTAAGGAGTCTTTTAAACCATGCAGTGAAGGGTTGTGCAAAATCCTGACCCTTCTGTGCACTAGTACACAGTGTGTTCTTAACATCAAAACCCCCTCTACTTAGTTTAAGACAGCGTAGCTATTTGTAATGTTACATCAACTGCCACATCTGCTCAGTTAGCATTACTGTAAAGTCTACTTTCAGCTGCCAGTAGTTTGGCAATTAGTGTTTCCTACTTTATTGTTATACAGTGCAATTGAACTCCACTGCTTTTCATTTATGATCCAGCTTGGGATGGCAGGTGACACCGAAATGAACGTCCTAACCTCCAATTCAGTGGCTTAAAAGATATCTCCCCAGCATGCACTGCCAAGATGAAACCCAGAAATCACTATTCAGCAGCAGTAAACAGGGCCTGGTTTTTGCAGGCAACCCTCTGTGAAAAGAAGCAAGCTGGAATCACGATTAATAGAGTTTTTGTATGCATGCTGCAGTAATGCTGCAGTGTTTGTAAAGAGGTACTTCAGTGGTATCATAACAGATCTACATTAATGTTTGTAAGGATTCCTTTAAGAAGTGATCTGGCTGCCAAAGGGTACACAAGTCAGGTTTTGCAGTGTAGTTAGATACAAATAGGTAACTATAGGATTATTGGTGTAAGGATCTCCACTCTCACTTGCAGACAGAAGTTGGCCACTGACAAGCAAAGGTAGTTATCCCAGAGCACAACCACTATTCTGAGCATGTTCTTGATTTAATCCCAGCCCTGAGGTAATGCCTGAAAATCTTCATCTTATCTCTTCCTTAAATAACATGAATGGGGTTGGAATAGGAAGGCTGAAGAAGTACAGAGAGAGGTGCTTCCATGTAGCATACTGCTTTGGAAAGACTGAACAGATAATTCTGAGTGGAGGGAAATTATTACTGCTTCTTGCCCCCCTTTTTCATGTTTATTGAAGATTCAGAATATAAACCACGAAGCAATTTACTGGTCTGTAATGCTGAACTGTGACAGAATGAATATTCCTAGGATACTATGCCCATTTGCCAAGCTTTTCCTCGGAAGTTTATTATATAAGGCATACAGAAAATCAAGTTGCCTCTGTTTAGTTACAGTTTTTAACCTCCATAACTAGAATCTTCCTTTGTGTTAACAATACCAGTACTTTCTATGAGCATGCAGCTGTTGCTTGGCCCCACTGTGGACCTGTGTCAACAGAGAAGACACATGGGAGAACTGCAGGTACAGAGCAGCACCATCCCCAGTACAACATGTACTACTGGGTAAGCACAGCCAGCACACACGAAGTACGTATTAGTATCATGGAGTTTTAAACAATGGGCATTGCTTGCATTAAACCTTAAATAACTACTTTACACAGTAAATCATCCAGTTTGGGAGGGAAGGGGAGAAAGGAAAAAAAAAAAAGACTTCTCCACAGCACAAAAAATCCCTAACAAACCCCAACTCAAAACCACCCCAAGAAAAAAAAACCCACACTCAGCATCTTTTGGAATGCCTGAAGTTTTGTGGGATGCAATACGAGCATAAAATGGACAAGATTAATGATCTGGGATAAAGTGGCTCAAACCCTCAGGATTCTGCATTCTGGTACAGTCTCATTTATCTGAGCATCAGCTATTGTAATTCCCTTCTCTCCCCCCCACCCCAAGTCTGAATCACATCCTGTGACATCTACTGAAGTACATTAGCAGTGACACAGACGATTTGAAGCCTCTCTTATTCAGACAGATTGGGGATCCTAACTGCTGTAATAGCAGAGTCTCTGTGGCGTGGTAGCCAGCCTCTGGCTAAATGCCACTGTATCTCAGCTAGTCACTCATCATGTGCAACACTCAGCAGCCTTCTCTCCTCTGCACCATTTCAGTCCCAAATAACCCGAAAAAGCACTCTGAACATCACTTGCTGTGTGTTATTCCGCTCTTGAAATTACCTGAACTTCTAAGTAAACCTTTACCATGGAAGTTCAAAGAAGAAGAATGAGCCAAAGTTAACAAAAATGCAAACCCCATCGCCTTATTCATAGGTGTCAGTATGGTTTATTTTGCATTTGGTATCTAAATAAATACGTTTGAATAAGGCAACATGAAGTTGCATAAAAAGTTACCACATACTAATTTAAATGCATTCTGTTCTGAAGTTATTACTGAGGAACACGATGGAGGATGAAGAGAAAATTGCTTAAACACAGCATTCCTTGAAAGACATGAATTTATCCAGACTCTGTTAGGAGCTGCACTCAAATACAAGCAAGGAAAACATGCGCAACTGGCACAGAAATCAAGATCTGGGATTCGGGCAGGGAGCTAAATTGTTAAAATCTATCTCAGATCATGCTGAGCAGGCATCAACCAAATGGTAACTGTAATAGCTTCTGTCCACATCCTGGAGAGCCAGAAATTGCCTCTTCAAAATATATGTATGTGGAAAGGTATATTTCATGTGTGTATACATATGGAAAGTTAAAAAGCGCTGGCTAAAAAAACTGGAATTACGAAAGCATAAAGTATTACAAAGTTCTTGATTTCTCCCTTCCTCTCATTCCCTGGTAGGGTGATCCCCCTGAATCACAGCAGAAAACTGACTCATGAAGCTTAATAGAAAAATGAGGAAGGTTTCAGGCTTCAAAGGCTTTTTTTGCATTAGAAGGGCCATCAGAAGCACAATAAGGAAAATGACACCATTTGTAAGGGCTCTGGTGTTCTCTTTTACAGGAGCACAAAGTGCCATGTTATTTGCATACCAAGCTCTGCCTTAAGTAAAGGTCTGAAAGCAGAATTGTGTTTTTTCCTTCACAAGCATAGAAGACCCAAGTCTCATCTCCCTCAGGAGGAGCAGTCTGGGTAACACACACTGTCCCTGCAGGCATTTCCTTCCTGTATTGTGCTATCTTCTAGGTAAACATCACTGTGGAATAAAAGTGATGGCTGTTAACCTTGAGCTTGGTGACAAATGGAAGCAAGCACTTTCAGTATGAGCATGCTGGTGACACAGACTGCAAATGCCTTGGGTCTGATAGCGAGGCGAAGCCGCCCAAAGAGGAGGCAGAAATGACTGTGTGACCTACCTGCTGCAAGCACTTGCTCTTATGAAGCAAGAGGAAGAAAACTGTGAAGTATGTCAGGCATTTTGATTGCACAGCGAGCAATCTGAAGTCCTTTGTTGCCTTCTGCTTGCCTTCTGTTTTAACAAGTTAAAAACCAACACCAGCAGCAAGCCTTGCCCTGAGTTGGGGGGGCAGGAGGGACATAGGACAACACAGGACCCCCAACACTGATCAGCTTGCACCCAAGTTATGCTTTTAGACTTTTCCATTGGCATTCATCTATTCTTTAGCTATATCCCACTGCTAAGAATGCAACGATCACATTTTAAGGGAAGGTCATGAATCTCCAATAGGAATACAAAAGCACCAAAGTCTGACTTCAATCAACAGCTACCACCACCAGCTAACAGAACAACCTTGATTGCAGTGAGAGGATGGAGAAGATACCAGTGTTGGAACTGATGAAGAAACAAGCACTGAGATATTTTAACAATCTGAATATATAGTTTTGCATAAAGCTTAATCTCTCTTGATCCAAACATGTAGATAAGCCACTTCAGCAAGTTATTTTATCATGAATGTCAGTAACATTTTTGTTCATCAAAATCAGACACAAAGGGAAGACTTTCTGCACAATAAGTCTTGGGCTGCCAGTCTTCAAACTGCCAACACTGATGCTTAAGCTGCTCAAATCAGGGACTTCCACCATATCCCCCCCCTCCCCCCTTTCAGGGGAAGTCTGGGGCTCTGTTTCTTCCTTTCTCTGCTGCAGCGTTTTAGGCTTGGTCGGTCCTGTGCAATTCTGTGAGCATTTTGGCATCGTGTGCGTCTCTGAAGACATCTCCATAAAAGGGAATTGACTCAAGCGTTATAGGGAAAACACAGAGCACAGATATCAGATGATAATTCCACCGAGGCTGCATTTGGCCCCAGGATTCAGTCTGTGGTATCTGTAAGAAGCCCATGCACTTAGTTTTTCCACATGTTGATTTTTAAACCCAGCTTTTAAGGTAGAATTAAGGACTGCCAAGGCAAGTTGCCTTCTGTAGTCCGGTGCAGAGGAAAGAGGAGTGGGCTACAAACACCTCATAGCACCCATAATTGCTCTACAAGGCAAAAGCATCTCTCATGGGATGATTCTCTGTTAAAGCAGTTGAACCAACACAGCACACATACAGCATGGTGTGCTTAATTAAAATATCAAGGGCAGCTCTGCATACCCCAAAACCTTCCAATTTCATGAGCACTGTGAGCACAGCAGTGTTTAAGCAGATAGTGAAGGTAACGTATCAACAGATGTTACACCAGCTCACCTAGGACACTGAATGTTTAAAAGGAATCCTAACAAGTGAAAGACCAAGGACACTTTTGGGTACTTCTAAGGCTCAGCACTGGCTCTTCTCTGAAGTTCTTTGCAGTTTTTATAGGGCTGCTGCATGCTGCCCTAACATGTGGTCTGAACAGGCAGCAACCAGTGCAAAGAGGTAAGTCTCCCTGGAGACACAAGTTGTATTTATCCTAAAGCTGTTCTAATAACTTCAATCACATAATTAGGCTGAAGCATTACTGAGTGCCACCAGCACCTTGAGACAGGCCATGTCACACCCCCAGCACTAATGAACACACTGGTGTGAGACAGGAGAGCCTGGGAAAGACTCCTGAGATTCCAGAGGATTGCAGAAGGGCTTAGTTAACTCCTTGCCTCTCACTGAAGTGAGCAGCACAGCCTCCTCCTCACCTCACCAGGTCAGTGCTCACTAGATCTTTGCCTTCTTGATCCTTAGAAGAGGACATAATCAGAAAGCTCAGAGTGTCCTTCCCCTTTGGGAACCACCAAGTTATTGGAAAGCGCTTTCTTCAGCAGCTTCACCATCATGTACCTGCAGGCCAGTGAGCTCCATTGATGGCAGTGCAGGACCTGCTCCTCACCAGGACCAAGCTAGCACAGTTCCCCACTTCAGTTCCCTCCTGCATGTCAGTTCTGCTAAGTACTGTAGCTCCTACCCAGAACCTATTCATCAAGGCAAAATCACCCACAACCACACACATCCTCCCCAGTTCAGAACCCCATTCCCCTCCCTCAGACCAGCCACCACACTCAGCAAAGCCTTCCTCCCTCCCTTATGTATCACACCTTGGAGCTGCACCTGGCAGATTACCTTCCTGCATGGAGTTTACCTCTCCTAAAGAAACTCCCTCTATCCCTCAGGGAAATCATCCTGCTCCTCTTCAGCTGAGCCAGCTGATTAAACCAAGGCCCTTTATCAGGATCAGATGTGTAGGGAGGAGATGCTGATCCCTCTCAGACATAGCTAGTCCCAGCTCCATGTGTAGGACTCACCATGTCTTCAATCATCGATGCTCAGGATGGCTCTGACACAGCACGGGACACAGAAATCCCAGTGCCCGTTTGGTAGTTTTCCATCAAGCCACATTAATTCTACAGATTACAGTGGAATTACACAAGGGATAATTTAGGCTTGGGGAGTTTAATGGGACTACACATATGCTTACAATAACCCATGTGCAAGAATGCTTCTGAGATTATGGTCGGTGTTTCCAAGAAAACAGACGTTGTCTTTTCCGAGCTCTTTTCCCCTTTGTTTCCGGCTGAAGTCATCAGCACATGTTTATGATATTACATGTAGTTGCTGAAGAAGTTAGTACAATGGCACAAAGAGGATTATCATTTCAGGTGAGGAATAATTCTACAAATCCTCTTGCCATACAAACAGCTTTAGTAATAACCAATGTAGAAAAATAGGGCAAAGAGAAGGGATTTATATACAGTGAGCCAGATTGCCTGGTGTGCTCCAGCTGCTTTGTGCTGCACTGGTCAGGTCATGCTTGCTTTGTGTTGCAAAACAGAACGTGTTTTTAACCGCACTCCAATAGTCCTCATCCAGCCTTTCCCTATGGGGTGTGAGCATGTTACCAGTCACAGAATAAATGCCAGCAATCAAACAAAAAGACTGGGAGCTTCTTTATTGCATGTTCAGTATCAGCATAGAACCAACAAGCTGTGTTTGTGCTCCCTAGAAATAACACCTCCATGACTTATCTGAGGATAATTCAAACCCGATTGTCCAGCAAGAAAATGCAATGCCCTGCTTTTGTCTGCTGCTAATCAGGACCATTTCACTGCAAAAGTGGATGAAACGTGATTTCTGGAGCTCAGAAAAGCACACCAATGGTGGTGAAGGGCTCCAGCATCCACAGCCACTGTGTATGATCGAGAGCATTAACAAACAAGGTCCTGATCCAACTTTCCTTAAGCCGTGGAAACGTTTCCAAAAACTTTGGAAGATGTTGGATCCAGACCGAAATCATCCGTTCTCCGAGGTCAGGAAAGAGGAGTTTATCCAACATGGATGCCTGAAAACTAACGAGCTTTCATGATGTGTATGTGAACCGCCATTTCCCTCACCCCATCCTTCAGCTTCCTGCTGCTTTTGCACAGTTTCCTTTTCCCAATGGGCCATCCAGGCAGTTCTGTTTCCTTTAATTAGGAACAGCCCCGGCTGGTTTCGTTAGCGGCTGTGCAGCGGTTGAGCCGAGCTGATGCACAGCACCACGGCACACAACCATCTCCTGTGATCCCTGGGGCTGCTACAGCCACCGCAGGCCTTGAGAGAGAGCTCGGCTGGTTCCAGCTGGAGTCAGGAGCAGCCACTCCATCCAATGTCTATGAGAAGGGAGCACAGGCCCATTGTTCCTGGGGGTACCACAGGCAGCTCCTTACCTCCGAGCCACGGATCAAGTTTGGTTATTAACTTCAAACCCGTTAAGATTTAACTGCATTTGAAAGGTTGCTTTGTGTGCGCAGGGCGATGCTAACACGCAGGGGGACACGGTGCTGTGCTTTCGGTCAGCACTCCTCAGTAAATCAAGCGTTGGATCTGCTCAGCTTCCCGTGTGCCCGCCAACCATGGCTCAGGGCTCGCATCCAGGAGGGCTGCCCCGCTGTGATCCCGCCGGTATCTCCAACCTGAACCTCCCCTGTGTCAGTGTGAGCCCATCGCCCCTCGTCCCACCGCTCCAGCCCCTCATGAAGAGCCCTCTGCAGCACCCTGCCCAGCAGGAACACTCCATACAGCCCGCACGCTTCCCACGGACAGTGTTTCCTCCCGTTTCACGCCATCCCCTATCCAGTTCCCTACAGATCTCAGCTCTTACCGGCGCCCCCCCCCCGGCTCAGCCCGGCCCTGCCCCGCCGCCAGCCGCCCCTCAGGCCCCGCCGCAGCGGATTCCTCACCGCTGACGCGCCCCCGAGGCGCTGCGGGCCGGGGCGGGGCGGGGCTGGGCGGGGCGGGGCGCGCGGCCCGATTGGCGCGCGGGGCCGGGCCGCGAGGGAGGGACGAGAACTTTCGGCGGCCGCGGGCGGACTGTGCCTCAGCCCCCGGAGCCGGCAGCGCCCCGCGAGCAGCGCCTCCGGCAGCGGCGACACCGCGGCCATGACCCACTTCAACAAGGGGCCTTCCTACGGGCTCTCTGCAGAGGTCAAGAACAAGGTATGGGCCGGCCGCGCCCCGCGGGTGCAGCGGGGCTTTGTCTGCACGCACCGGCGGCTTCGCTGCCTTCGGCTCCGGGCCGGGACTCTGCCCGCCCGCGGAAGGGGGGGACGGACATGGGGAGCGCGATCTGGCACCGCGGTGGCGGGAACGAGAGCGATGTCGGCACCGTCGCCATTCGCGCCTCGTCCCGCACCTGCCCGCGGGGGCGGCCCCGGTTCGCGACGTCCCAGTGGGCCCCGCGGGGTCACCGAGCGCTCCGCTCCCGCTGGAACCGGGCCGGGCGGAGCAGGGAGGATGAGCGGAGCGGCGCGTCCCGGCCCCCCGCGCGGCGCATTCCAGCCGCATGACATCATGGGCACGGCGGCGCGCACAGGCCACGCATTGTCTGCCCGCCCCGCCCGCCCCGCGCGGGCACACAAAGGCGGCTGCGGGGCCCCGGCCCGGCCCTTGGCGCGCGGCAGGGGTTTGTCACGGTCACAGCGGGGCGGACCGAGCCGGGCAGGACCCGAGCCCGTGCTGCCCGAGCGGTGCGCGCCTCAGAGCGGCACAGACTGGTTTGGGTCGGAAGGGACCTTACAGCTCATCCAGTTCCAACCCCTGCCACGGGCAGGGACACCTCACACTAGAGCAGGTTGCTCCAAGCCCCTGTGTCCAACCTGGCCTTGAACACTGCCAGGGATGGGGCAGCCACAGCTTCTCTGGGCAGCCTGTGCCAGCGCCTCAGCACCCTCACAGGGAAGAGCTTCTGCCTTAGATCTGACCTGAACTTCCCCTGTGTCAGTGTGAACCCATCACCCCTTGTCCTATCACTACAGTCCCTGATGAAGAGTCCCTCTCCAGCATCCTTGTAGCCCCCTTCAGACACTGGAAGCTGCTCTGAGGTCTCCATGCAGCTTCTCCAGGTTCAACAGCCCCAGTGTTCTCAGCCTGTCTCCATACTGGAGCTGCTCCAGTCCCTTATCTTTGGTGCATTGTTTTACTGAGCTACTCTGATTTTCCTCACACTGGGTGGAACAGACCCTGTTCTAGTGCTATAGTGTCCAGCCTGTTACCCTGCAGTGAACAAATATCTGGTAAGAGAAGAAACCTTTAAAATAAAAATGGCAGTGATAGACAAGTAGGGATAAGTTTCTCTGTGCCTTTATTCTCAGGTTTAAACTCTAAATGTGGTATTTAATAACTGCTTATTTCACATCCGTCTGGCTTCAGGCTTCAGCAAATCCCCAAATCCTGTTTTACTTGTGGCTGAGCAGGAGGGGATGGGAGAGTAGTTCACTTCAAACAGTGTAATGTATGCAGAAAACCTGAAGTTGGTGTGCTGGAAACTTCCCAAAATAGATTCCTCTTTCCCCATTACTGGCTTCCTGTGGGGTTCTGCTCCAGGATTTGGTGACATCATGGAACAAATGTCTTCCAGAGCGATTCCTTCCAGCACCTAAACTTGGTGACCCTTCTGTGCTGTCACAGTCCAAGAGACAGACAGTAAAACAGATGATGTGTGCTGCTCCATGTTAACTGGGGAGAACATACAGGCTCTTCTACCTAGAAAACCATCGACAGAAATCCTGTAGGCTTAACAATGATCCCTTCTATGGGGACAAGATGGGAAAAGTCCTTTATTCTCTTCTGGTTTCTTATTGTCATCACCTTCCTTAGGGCCTCCTGAGAGGAACTGTTCCTGGCCCGTGCATTAGCAGAGGTTTTCTAACTGGTGTGTTACACATCTTTATGCAGAGGGCCTTCTGCTTGATGGTGCTCAGTGTCTGCTGTTCACTGACCTTCCCTGTCTGCTTCAAAGCAAAGGTTGCAGAGGGGTGGATGTAGTGTGGCAGAACAGGTTTACTTGTGCAGCCTTAGACAGTCCTTGGAAGTGTCAGTGCAGCAGAGCTGTAACAATGCTATTCAAAGGCACCAGAGAAAAATTAACTCATCTTCTTTAGGAAAAGGCCCAGAGCCAAACCAGGCAAAGAAACAAAAGCAGCCAACAATGAAACCAGCTTTGAACTTTTGAAAATGCTGCTCCTGTAAGAGATCAGACTTCAAAGCAGTGATGTTATAAATGGATATACTGCATACCTCCTATCTCATATCTTGCAGCTAACTCTTGTGTAGTTACATTTCTGTTTCTCTGTGTAACTGAGGGTCAGAGAATAATGTCTGTAGAGATCATGGATTCTTCTCTCCATCTCCTTCTGTCTTGTAAATACTTGAAGACCGTCCTCTGGTTTCCAACTCGTTTTCAGTACTGATCTTAATGACACTTTCTAAAGTCTTTTGTGCAAACTGTTCTATTGGATTTGGGTTTGGTGTGAACGTGGTGTTAGTGTGATGTTTGTAAGTAGTGGTGGCACGTCCCTGCTGGAATGCTGGGGAATGTTAGATCCCTTGGCCCTAATGTGCAGTGCTAATCCCTAAGCTGTGTTTCTGCTGCAGCCGACAGACATGTTGATGGTTGTGCTGCCTGACAACCCAGCTGTGCTGGAGAGAAAAGCCCCTTTGGTTTGGTTGTTTCCTCATTTGGCATTGTACTGGTGTTCCAAGAGGCCTTTTGTTTGCTCTGGTATTTGAGCAGAAGAATGTAACATGGCCTGATGGTGCTTTAGCAGAACTTGGTTTAATTGATGCTCAAGATTAAATTTCTAAGCTCAAAATCATGGTTTAGTTCTTTTGAGGCTCCTCCTCCTCAGTTTGCTTCCTACCTCAGTTCACACCAATAAGGCACTGGTCTGGACTGGATTTCTTGTCCTTCAAAGGAGGAATGACATCCGTGTGCCGGTTCCCAGCTGTAAGGAAACTCGCCTGCATGAGAAATGTGTAGGTAGTCAAAGTGGTGTAATCCCTTTGAAGCTCATTCCCTGTTTACTTGAGATCACAAAGATACTTGATCCAAAACAAATATTCCATGTGAAGTCCTTGAAGCTGATGGAAATGGGTAGCTGCTTCTGCAGGCAGTAAGTCCTTTTACCCTTAAGGAATGGGAGAGTTTCTGCAGTGCATTAGGTCTGTGTAGTTTGAGATGGTGATGCAGGTAGCTAAAGCTGGGGGATGGTGTTCTTTTTGTCCCTGATGTACAACTGAGGTCGGTGAGAAATGAGCAGATGCTTTTGCTTAGTTGTCTTGCCGCATGAGGTGTGGAGCAAAGCAAAATGCCGGCAGGAGAGGTTCCAGTTCATTCAGCTGCTTCCTGGTAACTCCACCCTTCCCGTGGAAATGGTGCTTGTGTGGGACAGGCATTTATCTTCCCCCTCTCACATTTGATGCACTGCCAGTTCCATCTCCATGTGAAAGGATGGGCAGAAGGACTTTACACAGCATTTGGCTATGTCCTGGCTTAAGTCTCTGACCTTCCTGCCGAGCCGTGTCTCTGTCAGGAGGCTGGCACTGCTCACTGCCATTTCCCTAACGTTTTAAAGGCCTGAGGTGAGTGAGGTCTGTCCTGAAGCTGCTGCCCTGAAAGGCCAGGTCAAGCCCTGGCAAGATGGAAAAGGAAGGCAACCACATTTTAAACTGGAGGCTGTCGACAGATGAAGCCTGTAAACAAAACCCCTCCTGTTTTGCAACACTTCCTGCTTTCCTTCTCAAGGGCAAATACACATAATGAGAAAGAACTGAAACCCATGGTGGATAATGCTGGCCAGGTGTGATTGTTGTGTTCCTTCTGGCACTGTGGAGGAGCCAGTTCTGGCTCTGGGTCCCACTCGCCACAGGCCAAACAAACAGATATAATGGCTTAGTCCAGAAATTCCCAGTATGAATATTTTAGCTGGGAACCAGATTTTAATCATTCACTCTCAGGTTTGTAAATGAATGATTTAATAGTGAGGTTTGGCTGCTTGTAGTTGGGCAGTTGGGCCCTCTCCTTCCTCTTCACACCTCCTTTCAGAACAGTAGTAATACCCCTCTTCCTTCTTAAAATGTAACTGTTCGCAATACACGTTTGTTTAACACTTCCATACTTCCCATAGATTGTTTTCCTTTACCAAACCTTTAGGTTTGCTTACTAGATTTTATGAACTTGAAGTAAGAATGTTTGCTTCTGATCAAGTGAACTGCTGTTGATGTTGTCTGAATGATGTAGTAAAAATGGAGTCTGTATTGGATAAAGACAGTGGAAACAGGCTTTGAGAGCACCGGTGGATATCTTCTGTGACAATAACTGACAGCATGGAATCTCTGCATTCCCGTTGTCTTGTTCACAGATGCAATCAAAGATATTCCTTCCTTAAAAGCTATGCAGCCAAGTTTTGCCTTAAATCCAGGAGTTAAGTTTAAAATAAACTCAGCCTGTGTGACCTTTTCCATGATGCAGATCTTCAGTGTGTTGCAAGGAGAATAAATGAACAACCTAACACGGTGGTGTTGTCAGAAGTACTGTAATAGGAACACATACACTGAAACTTCACAGAGGGAATAGCAGAAGGATTTTACACATCAAGCATTCAACTTCAGTTTGCTTCAGTTCAAGAGCTGTGATCAACTCTCACAAGCCATGAAGTTAACATTTACTAGCTAGGTGTTAGTTTCAGGGAATACACAGGGATCAATTAAGTACTGAGTGACAAGTTCTGCTGTAGGTTTAGTGAGGAAATCTAGCAACTGGATGCACAGAATGCATCCAGCATTAAAGTTCTTAATGGGAAACTTTTGATAAGTTATGTCCAAACCCCATAAATGACAGCTGAATAATTCCACAGCTGTACTTACAGTCAGTGAATGTTTGGCATAATAATGACATACACCACTTGAACCACGTTAGTGATAAGAGCAGCAAAAACTTGGGGGTTTTTGTCAGCCTTATGATGCTTTTTGTTTTGCATGTATCAGCAACCAAATGCTGGAATTCTCCACCTCACTTACAGCATCCCTCTGGTTACTTTCTACCTTGACAGACAATGCTAAACTCCAGTAAGTTGGGTCCTGGCACACTCTTCCCTCCACTTCAAAGCCAGGCAGTGCTCCTCAGAACGTGTTGCCACCTGAATTCATTTCCAACTCTGTGGCTACTTCAATAGAAGTGTTAATACTAAGGCAGTAATAAGTAGCCTTACTGACATAAGTACAAACTGATGGTGATGAAATCTGCAGCGTTGAGTTGATGGTCCACATAGATGATAAATCTCTTTTTATGATAAGCAGGAGCAAGTAACGTGACATGGAAACATTTCCCTTGCCAGCAACTTAATTATTAACACCCCTGCCATCTGCTTAAAGCCTCCTCTGTCTGTCAGCTAAGCACTGCCCATTCTGCACACTTGCCCAAGCTCATAGACAAAGAGATTTGCCTTTGGGAGCCCACTGGGTAGACATACCTTTTATCAGTGTCACTGGTTGGTAGCCCCAAGTAGGTGAGATGAAACAAACCTGTGCAAGCGGCTGCCCTCTTGGCATCTGGCCCTGGTAGCTGTGAAGCACTCCCACAGGAGGTAGTGATGTCTTGTTTGCGGTGGTTTAAATCCCCAACAACTGTTGACATGCCATTGCCAGGTTAACAGTTGTCTTTAGAGTCCTCACATGTCCCAGAACTGTCCCTTGCAGCAGTGCACAGCTGCTCTCGGACTGCCAGCCATGTATCACAGCCCTGTGCTGAGCCCTGGGTAAGAGGTGTCATTCTCAGTTCTGTCTCTTGGCTCACACTGTTCCTTTAGGAGGAAGGTGATGAATGACATAGCACAGCAGGGGTCAGCTATCACTGCCTCAGAACATCAAAGTAGATGTGGAGCACCAGACAAGTCTGCTCCTGTGCATGCACAAGGACAGCACAGGTAGAGACTGCCAGTGCTGCTGTCACCAAAAGTGAATTGAGGGCCAGGATGTTTGCTGTAAGCTTGTGTGTGATGTGTAAGCTTACTGAGGCTGCACTTTCATAGAATCCCAGACTGGTTTGGGTTGGAAGGGACCTTAAAGCTCATCCGGTTCCAACCCCTACTATGGGCAGGGACACCTCACACTAGAGCAGGTTGCTCCAAGCCCCTGTGTCCAACCTGGCCTTGAACACTGCCAGGGATGGGGCAGCCACAGCTTCTCTGGGCATCCTGTGCCAGTGCCTCAGCACCCTCACAGGGAAGAGCTTCTGCCTTAGATCTAACCTGAACTTGCCCTGTTTCAGTGTGAACCCATCACCCCTTGTCCTATCACTACAGTCCCTGATGAAGAGTCCCTCTCCAGCATCCTTGTAGCCCCCTTCAGACACTGGAAGCACTTGCAGTGAATCTGTGTTCCTGTATCACAGTGACCTTGTTTTGGTGGATTTATAAACTTGTAGTAAAACTTTAACTCGCTGAGTTTCACGTTTAAGGCTGTGGGATAAGTATCCAGTCTTGCGTCCTTCACGTGCAAGCTCACAGTATACCTGCTATGGCCAGAACACCTCTGAAGAAAGCAAATGGAGTCTGTCAGAGTCATGACTATTAAATAGCATTAGTAGTCTCAGAAGAGAGCAAGTTTAATTTGCATTATGGTAATGCTTGTTTGAAATGTACAAATGAAGGTGCTTTGTTATGGTTTCAGAGTTAGAGTTTAAAATGTAGAGAAAAATACCTATTATATCCTGATTGCTGAGTCAGTATTCTCAAGGGAGAGCTGGATGCGTGCAGGCAGGATTTGGGGGATAATGGTGAGACACTGATACGTTTTTTTTCTCCTTGCATCAGCTTTTTCTGCAAGAACACGAATTTGGAGGCTTTTTCTTGCTGAACAAAATTCACTTTGGAGAGTAAAAAATAAAACTTCTTTGTACTCCAGGTTGTAGCTTCTGTAACTACGTAACACCATATGCACTGTGCATTTGACACATCCTTTTAAGGCAAACTTTGTAGAGATTCCCATCCCCTATGGAACTGTACAGGAAAGGCCTTCAGTGAAAACAGGCTGGAGGCCAGGACACGTAGGGCAATTTGAAACAGATTTTTTCTAAGTGAGATCATGTGAAAATCCTTCTTTTCCCTTTAAGAGGGACTCTTTGGCTTAAAAATGTTTAGAATCAGATGCTTACAGAGAGCAGCTATTAACTGCTAGAGCTGTGCTCAGCAGCAAATGCATTCTCTTGGGTAAATACATTTGGTTGTGCAGTCATGCCTCAGAGTAATCAGTGTTGTTTCTATTTAGTGGGATTGAATTAGAGTGTGTTCTCACAAACAGTTCTGTCTTGCTTCAGGTGTGTGGCTGGATGCTTGGTTTTGTTGTGTCTTTAAAACCAAACAAAACCCCCTCAACAGCCCCTTTTTTGCGTCCCCTCCCCCCCCCCCCCCCCCCCCAGTGCATAAGGAGTAGCTACTTAATCTCCTTTAGTAGATACTAGGAGGGGAGACATAACTAAACTTCCTGTTGCTTATATAAAGCCATCTTTTACCTGAAGCAGATACGATTCTGGACATATAAATTACAGAGGATGACGGTGTTGGTCACACTGGAGGAGCTGGCAGTAGAAGACCGCTGCAGAGAGGCATGAAGGGCTGCTGTCACAGCTATGCTCCAGTGCCCTGCTGGGACTCTGGCCAAGCTGCCTTACCCAGTCCCAAGCATGCTTTAAGCCTTGGGAATCTGAACTTGCTCCAGTCACTGATCGTGGAAACTGGACTTTAACCCTTTGGTGCCTTTGCTGCTTCCTCTCCAAGTCTTGACCTGGGCTTCTGGGATCTAAACAGGATTTTTCTTGGGGACTTCAGGCAGACATCCTTTTGGGCTGCAGAGTAATCCTGAAGAGGTGTGATGAAGTGAAGCTGTATGTGGCTTGTGTAGGACTTGAACGCCAAGTCATTTCCTGAATTTGGACAAAAACTATTTCTGCAGCTCCTTGCTGTTCTGAAATACTCTCATGAAGGTGGGATATGATCTGCTATAAGCCCTAGCTGGCTGAATTATAGATGCATTCTAAACAAGTCTTTCTATCCTGCTTTGCACAGGTAGGAAGAGTAAAACTCTAAAATGCTACCATAAAACCTTATTTTGCTTTCCTGCTGACAAAGCTCTCCTGTTACATTGCTTTTCTGTCAGTATTTCCACTGATTCAGCCTCTTATTTATAGAAAGAGGGCATAATCTTATCATATTTGTTAGGTTTACTTAGGCTTTGCTTGAATAAGAGTAACTTAATGGAACAGTATTTTTCTGTTGTCCCTAATTAGTTGTCTAAATGCTAGAAGCCCTCCCAGCAAAAGATAAGGCATAACAGGCACATGCATTTGAGAAGGGATTGGTTATCTTCAGATGTTCATGGCGAAAGCCAGCTCTTACCTTGCTGCTAACATTGGCCCCCCAAGAACATTTCCCATGTTGAGCATGGACAGAGCACGAGTTGGAGCTCAAGTCAGTACACACCAAGTGGAAGAACACGCTGGAACAGGAGCTGCAGTGCAGTGCAGCTCCTGATGAGATTCACACCACCTGACCAACCTGAGCTGTCTCTGATTTGGTTAACTGCACAACAGTGTGTGGGATCAAGTGAAGTTACCTGAAAGTCAATTCAGTGTTAAGTCAACAAAGCATATATAGTTCAGACACATATCTAGTGTTTAAGACTAAGTGTTCTTTGCTTATTTTTGTTGACATCATTGTCCTAATCATGCTCCAAAGAAGTAAAAAGCACAAGTAAGTTTCTGAGAAAATAAAGACTGTTGCCTTTTTGCCATGGTCTGTCTTCATAGTGTTTGTTATCATTGATGGAATGATGGTATGAAAATACGATATGGAAAGGTATATTCTCTTTGAAAGAATCTAGCAGGTTGTAATAAAGAACAAAAACTGTGAGATGAACCATCAGAGGTAAAGGACTGGTCTTTGAACAGATGGAAAAGAATTGGAACAAAACATATGAACAAAGTTAAAGTGCAGTCCTGGCACCTGAGCATTTTGTTCTACAGAGTAATAATGGAACCTTAAATAACCAAGGATTGGGACCTCTCTCATGTGTCACTTGCCGTACAGCATTGCCCACACATACTGCTGCTTATGTATTTCAAACCTGCAGTGAACAGGTATGCACGGTAGTGAGACCAAAACTTACCTTGTGGTAGCCTGAGCTTTGGGTGCAGTGTGTATCTGCATCCTTGACTCACCGTCGAGGTGAAAGAACGGCAAACTGTTGTTCCTGCTCATGCTTCATTGCTGAAAAACACTGGATTAGGAGTTCTTAACAGCACATTTAATCAGAACCTCTCCCTTAGAGTTAGGCTGGCTTTCCTACTTTAACTGCAGTCCTGCCTTTTGTACTGATCATAAACCTCAGCATAGTGGGTTTAGGGCTTGATTTTACATAAGCTGCATTTTCATTAAAAAGATGGATAGTCAAAATTAAGTAAATGTTTTCTAGTGTGCTTATTATGGTCTTTGTTTTTTTCTTTAATATCACATTAATTATCAATCATATTCTTTTTATAACTCTCTACATGATTAAAGCACAACCTGCCTGGGTGGCCATATCCAAAATATTCTGGGATGTTTCCTGGAATATAATCAACACTGTGCCTCACCTCCTGAACTTGAACTGGTCAGAAATACCCCTGGGAAGGG